>NW_017387247.1:3000000-3576835 GCF_001651985.1 Fonsecaea erecta | reverse complement strand
ATCGTATATTAAGATAGTAATATTAGGACTCTTAAGCCTCTCATATACGTTCGAAGCCCTCTGAAGCCCCTCAGAGTCTTTTCTCGGTCCTTGTCCCTGACACTTCTAGAGAAAGCACTCCGTCGACCGTTCCGCTAGAAATCGTTATAACCGCTCTAACTTCGTACTCTATCGAAACCCCCGTAAATATAGTATTTATACTAATCTAAGGCTTTAAGGATCCTTAGAAGTATAAGAGAGTATAGAAGGGCGACACCGCGAAAACTTAAGTTATATATATAGAAGAATAGCTTCGACGGAAGGAGCTATTATAGTATTAATCTCTTTCAGGAGCCGAAAAGGTCGCGCTAGCTATCTCGTATCTTAAAGAAGACGTAGCGAGTTAGTAAGTCTTAAGCGTTAGAGACGATCTCGAGTTATCCGTTAAGTAATAGCTCCGGAATAGCTAGATTCTATAGACCGAAGCTCTAACGAAGTTCTTTACTAACGTTCGAATCTAGAACTAACGGGAAGTCGAGTTCGATATTATAATCTAGAAGAATATTATAGTTAAGTTCGCGTAGACTCTTAATATTATAAGATTATATCTCGATCCTCGTCCGACAGATAGAGAGATACTTAAGTAGTTTCGAAAGGGTCTTAAGCGAGAAATCTACGATAAGATCGCTTTTCTTCCTTCGTATCTCATTCCGTCGACCTATAAGCTATACGTAGAATACGCCTACTAAATCGAAAGGTAACTAGAGTAGGATCGAAATTAGTAGGACTTCCGATATCCGTATCGGCGAACGAAAGTTATTCCGTTAGCTCTATAAGATATAAATTTAATAGAGTAAGATTAACGCGAGAGAATAATTACGTTATAGCCGAGTGTTCGAGACGTAAATAGAGATATTAAGATAACCTTCGCTAACCCTCTCCGAGATATACGAGTATATATACTCTCTCGAGAGCGAGAGAATCTACGAATAAGAGATTCCCGATTAGACCTATCTATAACTCGTCTAGCGGTCTCTACTTCGAAGACTAATAATAGTAAATTAGATATCCGATACTATAATTATAGTAAGGCTAGGTACGTCGCGAAGGATTATCGGAGCCCTTCTAAGGCTATAAAGTAAGGAGATAAGAGAAAAGCTCGCCGTTATTAGACGAAGAGATATCTAATAGCGCGATAATTAGAACAGAAAATTCCTCGAATAGCGATTAATTAGGTCCGCTTCGGAAGAAGAGAAAGCGAACGCTACTCTTTAAAGTTATACTATTAGCGACTATCTCTTCTACCTATAGAATTAGGTCTACGGAAGGGAGTAATATCGTAAGCGGAGAGCTAGACTAGTTTAGTACTATTCTTTTAATTCGCGTTCTAATTAATATCGGATCTAATCTTTCTTTCGTTTTAAAGGCGACGTTTAGCCGCCTAAAGGGGGATATTAAGGTTCGAACGATAACTCCCGTTCTCGTACAACTTACGAATAGTAATATTACGTAGACGAATTAAGCTTTAATTATCGGACTTACTCTCGGAGACCTTCGAGTCCGAACCGAATTATATATTCTAGACTAGAACGCCTACGATATTATCCTTAGAATAAACTAGCTTCGAAAATATAAAGCTTACTAGGACTTTAGTCTATTAAAGCTTATAGCGCGAAATAGGAGCGGATAGAGTATATAAATCCCTATTCGACCGTTTAGAACTATTAACTATAAAGGCGAAGTTAAGATTCTAGCTAGCTTAAATATTATCGGCTATCAAAAGGCTACTAAAGCTATATATAAATTCCAAAAGAGAAGCTCTTTAAAGGTCCTAAACGATAATACTTCAAAAGCTACGACAATATCCGATCCGTAGAAAGACCGTATATCTTATCTCGTAGTCGTTAGGGCGAAGGAGGCGACTATCGCGCTAACCTCTAAGCTTCCGAACTACCTAGATAAAGATTTCGAAGTTATTATTCGTTAAGTAAAGGATACCTTTCGAGAAGAGATTATACTAAAAGAGCCTAAGAGGCGTAATATTAAGTATAAAATCGATATAAGAGACGCGAAGCTTATAAATATTCCCTATTATATCCTCTTAAAGATCTATAGAGATAAGTAAGATCGATAGATTTAAGAGTTACTAGAGAAAGGTCTTATTCGACTATCTTCGAGCTCTTAGAGTTTATCTATACTTTTCGTATTAAAGTCCGACAGATAATAGCGAATATATATTAATTATCGTCTTTTAAATAGCGTTACGAAGAAGAATATCTATCTACTATCTTATATCTAGAACTATCTCGATCGTATTAGTTATACTTAATATCTTTCGAAGATTAATCTAATCTTAGACTATTATTAGATCGAGATAAGTAAAGTCTCTATTCTAAAGACCGCCTTTAATACGCGGTCGAATAAATATAAGTAGATTACGATACTCTTTAGTTTAACTAATATATCTTTAATCTTCTAGAGGATTATAAACAATATCTTATAAGAGCTAGTATCCTAAGGCTTCGTAATTATCTATTTAGACGATATTATCGTATTCTCTATATCGAAAGAGGAGTATTAAGAGTATTTATAATAAGTTTTATAATATCTCGAAAAGAATAAGCTATATACTAAGTCTTCGAAATATACTATCGGAGTTCGAGAACTCGAATTCTATAGTTATATCGTCGATAGCGGATATTATAAGTCTATATCTATAAAGATATAAGCGATAACCGAATAGTCGTAATCGCGAAATATATACGAGATTTAATGGTTCCTTAGTCTAGCTTCGTACTATCGTTAATATATTCCGGACTTCGCTCGAATAGCGACTTCTCTCTTAGATCTACTAATCGAAGCTAATATAAGCCTTAGAAAGAAGCGCTTTAGGCCTATCTACTAGAATCTATAATATAAAGATATATTCCGTTGTCTTAAGGACGCGCTTTCGTCCGAATCTATCCTATAATAGATAGACGAAACGTAACTCTTCCGTATCGAAACCGACTACTCGGAATAGGCCCTAAGAGTCGTGCTTTTATAGCTAGAAGTGGATAATAAATAGTACTCGGTTACTTTCGATAGCCGTAAGCTTCGCGACGCCGAACTTAACTACTTTATATAAGAAAAGAAGTTACTAGTAATTAAATATACTCTTCAAATCTAGTCCGTCTATATCTAGAATAGTTATAAGACTACTATCGTAATAGATTACGAAAGTCTTAAATATATAAATATAACTCGCTTACCGTCGAAACGCCTCGCGCGATAGCTCGACGAGTTCGGTAAATACTCTCTTAATATTAAGTACCGAAAGGGATTAGAGATAGTAGTTTCTAACGCTATCTTAAGACGACTAGACTTTATAAGTACCGGAGTTACTACGACGGCTTAAATATTAATAACCGAAGATTAGATCGCGAGCCTTAATATATACGAACTAATCGAAAGGGAAGAAAACTCTCTTAATAAAGAATACGCTTAGAAATCTACTCTATTATCCTACCTTTAAGTACCTAAAAAGCCCCTTTCGAGCTAATAGAAGAAAGATCTTAAAGAGATCGATATCGAAAACTTTACTATAATTAAAGACCGTTTATATCGAAAGGTTAATAGTAAGTTTATTTCTTATATCGTAGTCCTATTTCGGAACGACTTTATCGAATACTATTATCGATATTATAGCTACTTTAGCGTCTCTATACTTAACGATATTATTAAGTTCCGAGAATAGTAGTCGATAATATATCGAAGCGTTCGTAAGTACGCCGAATTATATCTAGAATATTAATTAGTCTAGAGAAAGAAGACGCGTAAGTAAGAGTTATATACTTAAGTACGTCTTATCGCGAGACTCTTCGAAAAATAAGTTATTAACTTCGTTAGACTATTATCTCGCACTCCGGACGGGTTCGAATAGATTCTTATAGTAATTAATTAGACTATCGATTAGCTACTTACGAAGATAACTAAAGATACGATCTTAGAGATAGTAGTAGACTTTCTCTTCGATATTTACTACTATTACGGAGCTTTTCGAGAGCTCCTCTCTAATAATAGAGCTAATCTTATATTCCGAATAATCGAATATTATCTTAATCGTATTAAAGTTAAGTATCGAACGACTACTCTATATTATCTATAGACGAATAGGAAGATTAAAAGACTAAATAGTATACTTAAGAGTATTCTAACGAAGAAACTGATAAATCGATCCGTTACTAAGTAGACTTTATACCTACTTATAGTCCTATTCGCTTATCGAGTAAGAGCTTATAACGAAATAGGTATATTCTTATTTAAGCTCGTATACGGTATCGAACTCCGTCTTATAGGCGACGTAGAGGATTTCGATAAGGAAAATCTAGATAGAGATTTCGGTCTCTATATAGAAGGTCTATAAACCGTACGATATAAGACTAATTAAAGACTAATTAAGCGAGAGATCTATACTTAGAAGTTATATCGAGATAGATTAACTCTTCTCGTAGAAGACTTAAAGAAAGGCGAGTATATTCTAATAACTAACGAATAACGCTAGAAGTTCGAAGCGATCTACTTCGGACTCTTTAAGATCGAAAAGAAGCTATAGTTTAGAGTATATATACTCGTAATCTAGATCGAAGGAAAGGATAGATAGTAAATCCTTCCGAAGCCCGTTAATAAAGTAAGACTTATTTAATATCGCTCTACGGATAGTATAGGCGATAAAATTAAAGCTATTATAACCTTTATATAGTAGCGATAGCTTTAAGATAAGACTATTAGTATTAAAAAGCTATTAAAAGATATATTAGAGGTCTTAGAGGAAGAGCGCGCACCTCTAACGTATAATAAACTAACTATAATCCCCCGAAGGTAATAGCTCGTAGAGTATTAACGATTAGGAGGTCGTTTAAGTAAAGTAGAGGAGGAAGAGAAAGGATAGAAGTATATAAATAATACTTTAAAGGGCGAAAGGCCTAGGAAAGTAGTATCTAAAAGTACTAGTACCCCTTTAAAGGCGGTTCGAAACTTAAGCGCTTAAGAGAAGGTAAGCGCGAAGGTATCGACTAGCCGTCTAGATACTATATAAGAACGGTTCGAAGGTTATTCGGAACCTTAAGTAGATATCGAGACTAGCGATATAGATTAGACTATAGTCTCTAGATATATATTATATATTAGTGCTTTCGAGGCCGAATCCGTAGTCTTAGACTAATATAGTCTATATATTAAGGCCTTCGAAACCGAAATAACAACCTCGGATCGAAGTCCGCGAGAGCGCGAAGATATCGATACGATCGGTTAACCTTTATAAACGATAGGAACGGGCCCGTAACGCCCTTTAAAGGTTATAAAAGCATTAGAACGCGTTAAGACTCGATTAAAGAAAAATACTTAAGTACTACGCGTTAAAAATAGATTAAGACTTATCGAAGGAAGATCGTTAAGGCGAATTATTAAGCTTACGAGGAAGATAAGGGAAAGTTATTAACTTAGATATTATTTTTAGATTTTTAATATCTATACTTCGAAAAGATTAATATACGTAATTCTAAAGGCGTATCTCTTAGCGTTTACTTCCGCGAGATTATCTTCTTACGTATATAAAAGATAAGAAATCTAAGCTTAAGAATTAATATCGAAGTCTAAAGAATCATCTCTTAGTCCTTATAACCTCTTCGAAACTACTTTAATTCTCTTAAGTACTATTACGCGGAGAACTATCCGACTAAGAACTCGCTCTAGTGTACTAACGAAGATCTAAAGTAGTCTACGACTAGCGATTCTAGCTCGATAAAGCCGCACTAGCCCTAGTACCGAGAGAAGGAGAATATTAGACGACGGGCGAAAGGCTCTATCGAAGACTTCCTATATTATATACTCTCTCTTAGTTCGAGTGTTAAGTCTTATAACTCTACTAGCTAATACGATCTTTATTATAAAAGAGATTATCGTTCGAAGCCGTAGGAATAGGAAGTTACTGAGCGTATATTATTAACTCTCGGTTACGGTTCGAAGGCTCGCGATATAGTTGATACGCGAGTAGTTATTAACCCTATTAAACTGGGTAGTCTTAATATTAACTCTACTATAGAGGGTATTAATAATATTAACTCTACTATTAAGGGTATTAATAATATAGACTCTACTACTAAGAGTACGGTTAATATTAACCCTACGAAGAGTAACCGGAAAGGATAAAGACTAGAGGAGGCGCTTAGATAGTCCGCTACTAAGCTAACTATATCTTAAATTTTATTATCTCTCCTTTTATCTCGTCAAGCTGCGCCCGAAGCGCTTTAAACTGACTATTACTTCTATCTCGACTCTAGCGAAACGGAATAGGCGAGAAAGGAAGAGATCGTAGCGTTTCGGATAGGTTAAGTACTCGAATATAATAGTATATTTAAACTCCTTACTTACGGTAGTTAAGGTAAGCCTAAGATATCTTCGATATAGCGATCTCGAGGAAGCGGTCTAGCTATACTTAAGTAAAGCTAGATAGTAAATCTATCAAAGGATCGATATCGATTTCAATTACTACGTTCGAATCTATAGGAGTCGCGATAATCTTTAATCGCTTACTACGTATTCGATCTACTAGCGTATATAGAATCTTATTAGTACTATCTTTAAAGCGGATACTTCGACCGCTAGAATAGCTCTAAGCGATTATATCGTTCGAAGGCTTAGGAGAAACGAAGATAGAAGTACGCTTATCGCTAATCTATAGCGTCGATAGGTTCGAATCCGTACTTTAGAGGTCGGGATTCGTAGGATATAGAGAGTAAGTCTTCTCTCTAGAATAATAGAACGAGTAGTCTCCGTTTAATAGCTAACCGGAGTCTAGCTTATCGGGGATAGTAAAGACGCGAGTATACTTAGAAAAGGCCGGTTTACTCTACGAAAGCTTACTTATACCTAATATATATAGATCGTAAGGTTTCGATTTAACGTCGCTATAAGTATATACTAAGACTATTAAGAAGTTCTTCTATTAGGATAGGTTTCGAGAGCCGAAGTACTCTAAGAGTCGTTATACGAGTCTTCTAGCTAACGGCCGTAGCTTACTACGCTATCCTAACGAAAGGAAACTACTCTACGGAGTAAAAGTCTTCTTAATTAGATCTCTCTATTCGTATAATATAGTTAACTTATTATTACTATTCCGATAAAACGTATCTATCTACTCTTTATTAATATCGCTTCGAAATAAGTAAGAGGAAGATAAACTAAAACGAACGAACGACGGTTCTTCCTATCCTTTCGACTAGCGTCGAGACGAAGGATCTTATTAATATTTCGATAATAGAAGTCCGAGCGATCCTTTCGGTCTTTATCCCCTTTAAGACTATAGGAACGATTATCTAATATTCTAGGAAGTCGTATCTAACGATATATTATAAATAATAATTAAAGAAGGATAAAGTTAAGTTAAATTCGAAAGGCTATTTAAGAGATGATCGAAAGAGGAAGAGATAGTAGTGAGTAGAGATATTTATGCGGTTCGAAAAGCGCGTCGTCGCGTATATACTATCGCTAAGTATAACGATAACGTTCTCGCCACCGACTATCGGAGTTATTAGGCACCTCGCTACTATATACGTCGATAATATATAAGCGATACTAAAACGCTAGTGAATGGCTTTCAAGGGCTAACTAAGTGCCTATTCCCGGCTATTAAGAGTCTTCGATGGGAGATCCCCGGCCGTCTCGGAGCTCCTGTGGAAGATACCCGGCCGATCTATTTCTTTTGTCTATAAGGTGAATATCTATAGGGAGGACCCGGGACGATAGTCTTATTCTCGATGCCGTCGAAGGAGAGCCTTCGAAGTTAAGTAGGGGAGGCTGCGACTGATAGGGCTGCTAAGCTAATGTAATAACTGTCACGCTAGGTCTTCGGCCGAAGGCCTTCGGACTAGCGTTAACAGGACCCTGTAAATTACTCGAAGGTATATAGTCAGACGGTCCCCAGGACCTGGTAGAATTCACCATGTTCCTCCATTGAGTCACATGTGGTAGCCACCATAGCCACGTGACCTCACGTGGCCCTTGGCACTGACCACATTCTTACTACAGGAGCGCTAGGCGCTCCTGTAGTAACTAACAGGTTACCCCTGGTCCTCGTCCTAGCACCTACATTGGAAGCAACGCTGGTCAAATCGTCTCTGTGTGTACTAGGACGATTCGGACGTACCTTGATGGAGACAAGATCAGGTCGATCAAGAGTTCCTCAGGCGTCAGACGAAGAGGCAGAACCCGCAGCCCTTGCGGTGACCTCAGAACAGGTATCTTCTGTACCTGGGAAATGCGTTATACCACGCCCGAGTGCGTACGCACACGACAACAGAACAATCGCCGTTCTATATGCTGCATGGCGTGAGACCGAGGTTATTATCGGACGAGGTGGGACTAATACTAGAGACAGATGCAGTACGAGAGGACCCGGGGCCGGTGATGGAGACGATCAGGGCAGAGGTAGATCGATTAACAGAGCTCAGAGACAAGCAAAATCAACGCTATATTGACCGAGAACGCGTCAAACGTGTGGAGTTCGACGGGGGCAGTTGTGTACTCGTACGGAGAGAAAACCCAAGGAAATGGGAAGCTAGATTTTAGGGCCCGTATCAGGTCTCCAGGAAGCTGTTCGCCAACACGTACGAGCTAAAGAAACCAAATGGGCACACAATCGATCACCTAATACATGGAGATCGACTACACAAGGCAAGAGTTAAAGGACGAGTCACACGGGGATGGAACATGCCCGGACGCGTACGAAGGGATCATGGAAGTGACAATGACCCAATGTAATTTCAAGAACAGTGGAAGAGTTCGAAGGAATACCTGAAGGTTACGACGGAGACTCAGGAGGAGAATTTTGAGCATGTCCGATAATAGGCATTGCTGTCACTCATTGAAAACATTCCATTTGTGAATCGTATAGAGGACGTACGAGTTGCTTAGTTTCACCAGATGGCTACTTGTCCCAGTCACCACGTAGAGGTGCAAGTTAAGACTGAGTGTCGTGAACATCCCTCACCGACTAGGTTTTGCCTCGTATAGGTATACTGTGCTGGAGAGTGTGCCTGCGAACAAAAGAAACTGCGTACGTACCTCAGAGAACGATCGGGTTGCCGCGGCCCCCCTGCCGCAGGCGAGGAGGGACGTGAAGGAAAAGGACGCCGTCGTCGTTATCGTCGTCGTCGTCGTCTTCATCGTCAGATATCACCACAGGCCCGTTGTTATCCGCCCCGGCGAGTACGAAACTACAACGAGACGCGTGGTCCCGCCACTTACAGTTCGCGCAAGCACCCCCGAAGTGTCCTCGAACACGACGACACTCCGGAAAAGGGTTGAGACGGCCTCGGCACTGCGTACAGCACGAAGGAGGAGCAGTGCCTCTTGATTGAATCAAGATGGCGTTGATGTAGGAAGGCCGGTGCGTACCGACCCTGGCAGGGGTGATCATTCTACCTCGTACGAAGAGGACATTCAAGCCAGGTTCGGCCAGCAACCGGAGCCCCTGTGGTGAATGGACATACGGCCGCAATTGCTGGCCACCCACAAGCAGAACAGGAGGAACCCTCGTAAGGGCCCACGCTGCTGCGTTGCGGGCGGCCATGTCGGGGTCCCAACGGACGACGGCAAGGTTATTGTTGGTATTCCTTCTCTTTTGTTAGTTGCGTACGCGCACACGGCGGGAAACTAGGCGAGTGCCTTCAGACGGCACTCACTGGGGAGACATCGTCTGTAACAACCACAAGTCAGCATCTGATAGTACGACATAGCGAGATTGCTATCCACTCACGTTGGAGAAGGAACTGTCTGTGGAGCGGATTAGCACACGCCAATTGGACAGGAAAAAGGCGGAACGTACAATGGTGTTGTTGGTGGTGGTGGCGCCGATGGTGGTTGGTGCGAAGGGATGAAACGTGAATTTTGTGGGTTTAGTGTGGTGACCCGACACCAGTCCGGATACGGAAAGGCTTCAGGCTTGGCGTTGTATTTTTTCACGTGACTAAAATCGCGCCCGACTGTGGGGCAACCCCGAATCTCTGGGAGAAGTGACACTTGCACGGGCAATCCTGACGGTCTCAGTCTTGTCCCAGAGGAAAATAGGCCACTTCGGTATTTTCGAAGTGTCTATATACGTCTTTCGCTCGGTTTGAACTGCTACACGATATCCTCCTCGTCTTCGCTTTTCTCGTCCCATAGCTCAGGACGACCCTGTATTCGTCGAAATTTACGAGCGATATCCTAAGCTCGCTTCATTTATATATCGCCTTCCTGATTTACGATCCGAGAATTCCAACTCAAAGTCCTAAGGGTTCGTAAAAACTTGTCGTGCTTCGAGACAGTCCGTCTCATTCCGATCCTTTCGGAACTTCCGTTGCTTTTGTGCCCGGTCCTGTAAGCGCAAGGGTATCACGGGATGGTCCAAGCTGAAAAAGGGGTCGGTGATGAGCGGTACTACGACCACACGCGCTGTCGGTACAATCGTGTTGTATACTTTTTTCTTCTATCTCCGTCCTCCGCCTGAGGCAGCCGCAGCAGCATTTCACAGCTCCACCGTCGCCGTCAGCACCCGTGAATCCTCAATTTTTTCCTTCCTCGACTTTAACCAACGCATCAAGACAAGCCTTTGCCCCCTTCGCGATGAAACTCGAGTCTTGCCCACCGAGGATGAATCCCACGCCCAACTCGTGGACCGCCCAGCCGTGGAAGGTGGGATTGTCGTACACGCCGCCCAGTCCCATGATCTTGCCGTGCTTCCTGCACGCTTGACTCACCTTCTTCATCGCCTCCGTGTACACGGGATTGTCAAACTGCGCGGCGATGCCGAGATCCACGGTCAGGTCGTTCGAGCCGACCAGGAGCACGTCCACGCCCGTCACGGAGGCGATGGCGTCGAGGTTCTGCAGGGCCTCTTGGGTTTCGATCATGACGATGACGGTCGAGCCCACGTTGTTGGATTCCGGGATTACGACCGAGTGCGGCTGGGCAGCGTACGCGAACTGAGGGAGCTGCCCAGTCATCGAGCGTTTCCCGGCGGGCGGATACTTTGAGATGGCGACGGCAGCTTCGGCCTCACCTACAATGGGAAGCCAAAAGGATATCAGTTCAGTCCCTTTTCCAACTCCTTTCCAAGTTCGATATGCTGCTTATCAGAAACGGGAGGGCAGGGAGAAAGAAAGGCCAAAACCCTCCCGAGGAAAGAATACATCTACTGGCGTTGACGGATATGGAACTCCTTGTGTGCACGCGTGGGTGGATTGGTTCCCGATAGCCGTCCGCCACGAACAGCTCCTGGCAAACGTACCTCTCGTGCTCACGTGCGGGAAAACGACCCCCATGGCTCCTCCATCCAGGACTCGCTGGACGAACCCGTCACCGCACTGATACGGCACCCTGACGAAGGGGGTTGTCCCCGCCAACAGACCCGTCGTGCACAGTTGGCTGGCGTCGTTGATGGACAGGGCCGAATGCTCGAGGTCGATGAAGAGCGCATCGAAGCCGGCCGCGGCGGCGATCTGCACCACCGCCGCCGACGGCGTGAGTTTGATCCCGAACACCTGTTGAACATATAACATGTATGAGCCCCACGTTATCATGGCTTGTCCGTTTCAAAAGAGGGCTTGGCATTCAGAGGACGGTCTCCGATGTTTTTGTGCTGGAGATGCTAAGGGCGAAGGGACAGGGAATTGAGGAGGGTGGAGGGATGGCGAGGTAGAGGGAGGTATGGATGGATATACCTTGCACAATGAACCGGCCTGCTGAAGGCGATATAGATTGTTCGGAAAGATGGTCGGCATGGCTGGTTATCTAGTTAGTCTTCTGTTTGCTTGTTCTGCTTGTTTTCCTGCTTGCTCTCTTCCACCGTGGGTCCTGTGAATCTGGAACATGTGCTCTGCTAATTAACAATATTCCATCAACTTTGTAAATCCCTCCACGAGAGTTTTCCCACGAACCGCCCCCGCCTGCTCCGAGGGTAAAAGCGACGGGCGGAAAGGGAATTGGAGATTGAGGGACGATTTCGTGGAGAAGTGCGGGTGTGACTCGTTGGAAAACATGGAAGCATACTTCAATCAACACATCCCTCGGGTTGAGATGTGCCGAATCACGGAGCTTGACCAAACCCTAAGCCAGCCTCCATTGGAGAAGGATGCAGTTGGACCATGCTCGGAATCGACCTTTCATTGCTGCATGAATTGTATGACGGCAAAAATGCCTTCATCAAAGCTGATACGAAGATAAAGTGGCTTCCGTAGTGAGCCTCACTCCCAACCATGCAACTAATATAGTCCCCAGTCCAACTTGCGACTGGGTCAACCATTCCTTCCATTGAAACAGGATAGGTAGAGAGACAAAGTCATAATAAAGCCTTGACAGCATCTGCATGTTTGCCGGTTGCTTCGAGGGACGCGGCGGAATATCGGCAGTTGAACAATGCGGCTTGCGAAACCCCTGCAGCAAATCTGACATACTCAAATCCTCTCGTCGCTTTCGACTCTTCCAGAGACAGGGGGATTTCGTTACGGGAAAACCAAAAATTTCAGCATAAAATGGTATTATGGCGACCGATGCCGTTCCACAGTGTGATACAGGATGTGGTGATGCTGAAGTCTGACCTCGAGAAGTCAAACGACTCGCACCCGACAGATAGAGATAGAGCATCACAAGTGTTGTCATTTGTGTTGATAATGAAGGCACAAAAGGGCAGAGGACCAGGTAATTGATCAAGCCGCGGTTTCAGCTGCCGTGGAGTTGTGGTGGGTTGCTGTATCACCTGCACCATCTAGTGTATTTGGCCCTGTCGGTGCGGGTGGTGTCGCTGTTACTGCCAATGTTGTTGCTTGTCCTTCTGGATGACGCACTAACGCGAAATGGTCCGAATAAGGAGGTGGCAAAATGATCCGCGAGTATCCTGGCGGAATGCGAGGCACTTGAGGGAGGAAGTTGGGTGGCGGCCGTCGGTGACGGTATCGTAGACTACGATAGTCTGGTCTATAGCAACGGTAGAGTCGGAAGCAGGCGTACGGGAGGAAGACAGTGATCAGACCAAGGACGAAGCCCACGAGATAGCCCGGCCATTTGGACGTGGAACTTCTGGGATCTAGGATGCCCGTGGAGTCGTGGGGTGCCATAGCGAGGCAAAGCAGATGCAACAATTAGCGGGTGAAAGGGATGTATGTAGCACAAATGGGAGAAGATGAAAAGATTTACTTGCTGGCTCACTTTCGGCGAGAGATTCTTTCTCAACAAACCCGTCCGATTGACCTGAATGATGTCTGGGGAAAGTGCATCTGCGGTTGCGCGTTGGGGCAGGAATGATCGAGAGAAAGGTGTTCTGCAAAGCGACACGGGGGACTCTGCCATCAGACATGACACCCAGATCGACCTGATACATCGAGGTATCGTAGAAGGACCTGTCAGACGCCGTGAAATGATTTTCCCAGGGAAGAAGTCGGGAACATGAACATAAATATTGATATCGGTGGAAAGGTGTAGATATGGAAGAAGTTGCCGCGTGACCGGAATATCATTATTCCGGATGTGCTCCTTCCGTGTCTTCTCCATCCAGTTAGAATGGACGCGTCAGAAGAGCCTACGTCATCGAGTCATGTACCATTTCCCCAATGGCAAAAGGTCCCTGGTAGGTCTTGATAAGTGTTGGTGGTGTCTCAGCCGCAGCTCGGTGCGCTCTGTCGCACTCCTCGACAGGATCCTCAGACGGCTACTACTCTCTCCTATGCTCTGAACCTTACGATACCCGTGTTGCTTTGCCCAGAGATCCTACGAACACTTCAGGACTATCTGTGTTGGTTAGTCTTGGGTTCACTTCCACCCCCCCTCTGTTGCACGACCATTGAGCACAATGACCTGAGTCTCCGTCCGTAAAAGCACAACAACACTGGTCTCAACCTGAGTCTACATCCACACCACCATGGCTGATCCCGAACCCGGGTACTCGTCTGCCCAAGCCACGGGTAGCACGAATGAATCCACGCCCCTCCTCCCCTCTGACCGCCAATTCATCTCCGCGCTTCATCAATCGCAGGACTTCATAGCCTGCCACATTGTCAAAGTCCACGGAGAGGACAGCGCGGTGTGGAAACTCCGACATTCGTTGCAACGCTGGTTGTCGTCCAAATGGGGTCACTACTTCGTGATTCTGCTGGTCTCGGCCGATATATGCTGTATCTTTGCAGATTTCCTCATCAGTCTGCACATATGTGAGCATGCGGGCGAGAAAGGCTTCAACCTCAAGGCGTGGGAGCGGGCCAACGAGGCGCTCGATTACGCAAGTCTGGCCTTTTCATGTCTGTTCATGGCTGAATTGTTGGGCAGTGTCTTTGCATTTGGGTTCAGGTACCGTCTCCCTTCGGCGCCCATTCCAGTGACTGCTTCTTTTCGTTCGCGTATTAACCTCAACCCCCCTGTGCAGGTATTTCAACAACTCGTTCCACATCTTCGATGCCCTCGTCATCATCACCGCCTTCATCATCGACGTCCTTCTGCGCGGCCCCTTGGAAGAAGCCGGCTCCCTGGTCGTCATCCTGCGGCTGTGGCGAGTCTTTAAAATCATCGAGGAATTCTCCTCGGGGGCCGAAGATCAGATTGCAGAATTGCAGGACAAGATTGACGAGCTAGAGCGAGCGAGAGAGGACGTCGTGAAAGAGAACCAGCAGCTCAGGCACAGGTTGCGGAGCGGGCATGAAGATGCCGATGGGCTTACACCTGATGGTGACGGCTAGCGGGTAGCAACCTTGCTACAAGGTCCGAGATGTCTGGTCCAGGAGAACCTGAAGCGACCTCTCTCCGCCAAGGACAACCCGGGCATAGACAGCAGCTTAGCAAGCTAGAGATGGACTGGTACAATGGGAAATCCTAATTCGACACGAGAGGGGAGTCTGTTGGAGTACATGGATCTGTTCGGCTATCGTCTTTCAGGTCTCACCTCTACGAACACGCCAGCATTAATACCTAGACACGAAATGAATGAACGACAATGATACAGACAGGCATTGATACAAAAGAAGGAGATTTTCATTCTGGGGCTCTGTAGATGTACGGAGTAGTTCGTGACGCAGCCACGCAACTATCAACGAGTGCTGATCCTACACCAGGTCAGCCATGACCGTAGTGGGCGTCCATCGAGTAGTAAAAAAGGAACAATCAAACAAGAGACCAGGGTAGTCACATTCTGAGGCAATAGGACTCTCTCTCCCCTTGCGGCGATCAGGACCGTGTCCGATCACACTCCTCAATGAACCTGTAGATCCCTTCGAGCCCCTCGTATCCGTTGCCATTTCCATCGGTCCAGTGCTCGGGATATCTTTCTCTTCCGGCGGTGTTGTGTCGTGGTTGGAAGAAGTACATGGCGGCGTCTTCCTCGGCTTCCAGCAATTCGCTCTCGTGGAGACTCGAATATCCCGACGGGCTTGACATCCACGGGTTTTCACCCATGGCCTCGTCGATCATCTCAAACGCGTCGGGCGACTTGCTCGTGGCCGACAGGTGCGAGAAGCCTGCCGAAGGATGTTGAGGTGGGGTGAGCATCTCCTGCCACTCGACGCGGTCTTTCTTGATGCGCTTGCTCGGTCTGTCACCAAAGACACAGTTGGAGTCCATGAAGCCGGCCTCACTGGCTGTCTTGCTGGGCGCAAAGGGAAACAGGAGGGCCATTTCCGTGCCGTTCCTCGCGTCAAAATCTTCATCTTGGCCGACCATGCCGCGCTTAATGTTGAGTTCCCGGCAAAGAGCCTCGACGGTATCTGCGTCACAGCCAGGAAAGCGGACACGAAGAGTCGTGCTATTGTACAACGAGATGGGGAGGTCGCCCAAGGTTGCCAAGTGTTTGAGGTCGTTCATGACGGCGGCGAGATCTTTCAGGGCGCGAGCAAAATCGATCGAGAGGTTGGACATGAGCGTGGTGTTGTTCAGGGTGTCTTTTTGGACCTCGTAATCGCAGGATGCGGTGGAAGCAGAGCGAGGAACACTGGCCAAGGGACCAATGGCGGTGATCGTAGGAGAGACCTTGAAGTCAATGAAGGACCCAGGTGCAGTCTTCGAAGACATGTCCATGGTATGCCTGGCATCTTCTTGAAGGCTAGAAACAGCTCGGAACCGCTTCTCGCCTGTTCGAGGATTGACTCCGTCGAACCGGGCTTTTTGACCCGAGAGCCAAAAGGCTCGTACGGCCTGCGAGACGTTGGTGACCACCTGTGCCTGCGCCGCCGGAGAATGAGAGAAGTATCTCGGTCCACCGACTCGACCACCTCCTAGTCCATAGCCACCTGCATGACGGCACAAAGTACCCCCGGTAAGGTTCGGTCGAAGGGTAGATGCGAACGGGGCACGGCCAGTCAATCGTCCCACGGCCGCACCGGTGCGTGAAGAAGGATAGGACGCACGAGTGGGACGGGCATTTGACGCAGCATGAGAAGAGTAGTGTCTGGTGTTGTTGAGACCGTGCGAGTTTGTGCTGTACCAGCGGCTTTGGGCTTGACGGATCTGAGCGAGGCGATTGATGGGTTGTTGGCGTTGAGAGACGCGGGCGTAGGCAGGTTGGACGTCTGCCTCGAGTGGCTTGGTTGCCTGCGGGACTTTGTCACGTATGAACCTTCCCGTCTTCGCGGCGGCGAATTTGACGAGCCTCATGGCCTTGGAGACCAAGAGGTGTCCTCCCGACGACGCCATGATGTTTACCCACCAGGCGGAAGCACACTTGTCGACAGTGATGAGGAGGGAATGGGAGGTGAAGTTCGAGTCTGGATGGTTGAGGTTGGAGGCCCAAGCATTTGCCACCAGCGAGTCGGCGATGATTGGCCGGAGGCGCCGAGAACCTTCCCCGCATCAACACATTCTCCGATTCCGAACCTCCGACTCCGAGTATGTAGATGTGCTCAGCATTTTCCTTCTCAAGAGTCTATCTTTGAGCGGGTCTTGTTCGCACCAAACCTGTGGTACGACGAGTCAATCATGTTCCTGGCCACAAATGTAATCATGAACCAAGAACTCACCCTGTGCCAGGGAAGCACTAAACCGGACAGTGCACATGTAACGTGCCAAAGCGCAAGATAGGGGGGGTGACTCACTAGATGCTCATCCAATTTGACTCACCTCTGCATCATTTATGTTGAAGACCATCTGCCACCGCAGTTTCAAAAGAGGTCTCTCAGAACCCGTTGCAGAAAGACGCGTGCTGGGCGATACCATGGAGTCGGCCGTGAACAGCTCAGACTTCAACGTTGCGGTGCCTCATCCAACATTGAGGTTGGCACTCACTCCGCCTCGAGAGTCTGATGGAGCTGCAGTGATCCTCGGCCTCAACCACCCAAAGGTATACATGAACCTGAATGGCCCGCCCTATCCGTATACAGAGAAAGATCGGACAGAGTGGTATGCCAGGATCTCCAACGAATGGAAACAAAATTGGTCAGAGCTGGCGGCTATACGGAAACATGAGCAATCGAGTTCCAGCATCACTGGGAATATCGCCACGCCAGCCGACGGTTCGCAGCGACCGTGGCTCGGCCGACATTGGACTTCAACCATTCGACATTTCGAGGAGTCGGACACAGGGACCAATGGAAAGTTTATTGGCGAGATTGGGGTGGAAAGAGAGTGCTTTCTCTATATTCTAGATGAAGAGGAACGAAACAGGCGGAAAGAGGAAAACGACAAACTGCAAGCTGGTGATCCGAACATCACTTGGGAAATCGGATGTGAGTGTCTTGCTTCCCACTCTGTCGATATCGTCGCTGCACAGCCATGTGTACTGACCCCAACCAGTCTGGCTCATCCCCGAATACCATGGTCGCGGGATCATGCCAGCCGCCCTGCGGAAACTAATGGCTGAAGTGATCATCCCACACATGAACGCCCACCAAATAGTCGGGACATATTTCGAGCACAACCTTCCCAGCAGAAGAGTGTTTGAGAAGTGTGGATTCTCCTTCGAGACCGTGGTACCGAATGCCGTTCCAATCAATCCTGCTAAGATCGGCGGTGTAGAGGGACCCAAGGTCGGAGTGGGCATTCTCAGGTGGAGGCGTCAGTTGGCAGACTGAGGACGGTTCGGGACTCCTCCTCTGGAAGCTGCTTGGCCGGAACAGATGCAGGGACTCGTTTCAGAATCATAGTGGTTGCAAGAGTTGTGTTCAGGGGAATAGGACTCGCAGCAACAACAAAGGCTCGGATGGCATGGCGGCCTTTGTTTGTGGTGGCCTATGTACCACTGTCGTGCGTCCTCAGTACTTTCTGTTCTGTTCGGCTCGCGTTCCGAAGCCGACGGGAAATACAATCCCACGTTCACTGGCTTCAGGTCACTCGGGGATTGGTGCGATCAGTACGGGTATGGAGGTGAAGACGGCACGCTGTCCACTAATGGAAGAGGTTTCCGCCTGCATCACGTCAATCCTTCGTCAAATCCGTCCTGCACACGGGAAGGGATCGACTTCAATTCCATCGAAAAGCCCCCTTAGTTCGGAAAAGGTATCCTCTGCACGCCAATCTCAGTTTTCTGGTAGCGGCCGCATGATAAGGGTTGCGCGAGCTTTGCTGGGAACGAGGGCGCGCTTTATTACCACCATGAGGCATAACCAACATGCAAGGAACCTCGCTTTTTCAGGCACCCATGCACCATGAGATTGTGCATCATGCAGCCATGAATGCGTTAGTGGCTCGACGGGGCCGGCACTCAGGAAGCCCCCCCTTTTTTCTTCTCTCTGCCTGCCAAAATCTCGATAGATCAGATCTTTGGCGCACGCGGCGGGGAGTCAAAGTCGCGTCAACAGTTAGGCATCGCCGAGCAGCTCAGTAGCAGCCATGAGGCATGTAGGTAAGGCTGATTCGGTAATCTGCGACACGCTCTTTTGAGTTTGTCTCATGGAGCCCGAAGTTCGGTGGTGGCTTGCTGAAAGTCATGTGTCAAATCTCGTGCTCGCCGTGCTTGCTGGTGCCAGCGGGTGCCCACTGTGCTCGCCGAGTCCCAGATCAACCTCTTCTAAGCGAAGCTTGGGCTTTAACTGGCCTAGCCACTACCCTCCAAGGCGCCCAAGACGCTCCAGTCGTGCCAGTGTGGCCCCATTCGGGGGGCCTAGTGAGCCTGGATCTGCCCATCATCTCTTTGTTGCTTTCTGTCCTTCCCTTTGCCTTTTGCCTTTTAGTCCTTTGGCTTTTCCACCGTCGCCTGGTCTGGTACGCCAATCACGCCCTCATCTCTCCGCCCTAAACTCTCTGGTTCCAAGTCCATACCTTTTCCGAGTCCTCCCTTGCTTCCAAAGAGTCAATAGTGCTCCTCCAGCGGGGACTGGCTCTCGCCTAGCTCGTGACCTGGACCGAGTGTGTCGCTTGGTGAGTGGTCGCCGAACTGGCCCAGCTCCACCAAATGGACCCTTCTCTCGCTTCTCGTTTTCCACCTTCTACGCAGTTGGACTCTTGGGAGGACTATCTCCCACCCCGGAATCTTCTTTCAGCCGCATGGCATTTCAAAAAGTTGAGCCATCGAATGATTTCGCCAAACCCCTTTGTCTCGTCTTCCCTCTTGAGGCATGGTTTGGTGGGGCCCCCCCAAGTCCACAGGGAACGTGGCTCAAATGGACTAGTATGGGTACCAACAAGGTCCTCTCGACCACACCGATGTTGATTCATGGCCTAGATGCATCGTGTTCGTGTACTTTTGCCCAGCCTAATGCGAAGTTCAAGAAGCCAGCTTTTCCCATCTTTCCCTGTATCGAGTTTTTGCCATTCTCTTGCTCCTGACAGTTACTATTGAAATACCTACCAACTCGTCTCTGTTCCTGTAACCCAGACAGCATCGATCGTGCACGACGTCATGGAGCAATCGAGTGCTCTGTCTTCGCATAGCCCGCGTTGCTTTGCCTCTAAACCTCAGCCTCAGCCTCAGCCTCAGCCTCAGCCAGAGACGGCCTCTCAATCCGCCGCGAGGCTGCTGTTCAAGTCACACTGGAAACTCAACACAGAAACAGCCCGCGAGGAGCCCAGATTACGGAGGCTCCTCGGCCACATATCGGTCTACGACCAAACACGGATATTTGCACAAGCACAAGCACCTACACAGCCGTCAGCGGAATCAAGGCCAGAACCAAACGAGCTGTCCGTCTATATCCAACACCAAGTGCCTTCGTTCAAAGAATTTCAAGCCGCCCTCGAAGCCCAACTGGAAACTCTCGCACAAATCAGAGCAGCGGCCATACAGTACAACAACGCCGAGGAGTACGACAGCGACGAAGGAGAGGACGGTGACAGCGACTACGACAGCTGTGATGGAGACTGGTCGGATGATGAGGACACGTCCGCCGAGAGCGACGACAGCTGCACCGACTACGAGAGCGAGGGCCAACGGTCCGAGTGCTCGAGTCCCACATTCGACTCGGCGCACGCCAAGTACGCCCAGGAAGACGAGGACGATGATGTCTGGGCCATCCGGCCTCTTATACCCCTTGTGACCAACCGCCCAGCAGACTCGGGATAGGGCTGAAATCTGGGGAGGGGAACCTACTTTTTCAGCTTCTCGTATTTGGTTGTCTTGGCACGTCTCATGGCAGTCTGGAGCCAGGCGGACGCATGAAAAAAAGGGGACATGGTGTTTGTATGTATTCAGCGGTGACTTCACACTTCTCAATCACGAAAGTTTTTGGAACATCGATCGACTCTCTCCCCTTTTGGGTTTGTCTTTCTCCGGTTTCTTGGGAATCTTCCTTTTGGTCGCCCGACATGTTGAGCTCGTAACAATGCGAAGAGCACTCCTAGATAAGACGTGAGATATTTCGATAGCCAATACCCCTCATGGGTTCGGAATATACAATGTAATTTGATCGATCAGTGGCCACAAAGTTAGTTGGAGAGAGCCATTCTTCTACCCAGTGATTCCCTTGGTTAACAAGACTTTTACCTTCATCAGCGTTATCGCAAGGACTTTGTCTGCCCCTGGTCATTGTCCCACTCCGGGGAAACTTGCAGCTCAATGAAACGAAACGACACACCCAGTCAGGCAATCGAACATAGGTGGCGTAGCCCGGTAAGAGCTGATGTCATTTGATATGAAATGATATTAGATAGAGTGAAGAAACCAAGATGAAAGAAGGGAAATTAAAACAATCCTAGATAGTAGGTGAGATGGAGGAGAAAAGGGAATGCATGCGTATGCTGAATTGTCTAGAAAACTATCCTGCGGAATGGTCAAGACCATCTTCGGTCAATAGGGTTAGAGATATCGCCCTGGGCGTGTAAGACCACTGTCTCTGTCTTTTGTCTAAACGCATAGCGCGGATGTGAAGGTGTTTCCACCCATTGGTCTTCAGAGAGATAGGAACTACAGTCCCCATCCGAATCTGTGGATTGACGTCTCTTCCGACCGCGTGATAATTCTTCATCTGACCAGTCAACATCGTCGGTCTCCATTTCTTCGGGACTGGCACTCCGATATTTACCTTGAGATGCCGTCACTCTCGAGAACTGCTGACATTTCTCGGAATCACAAATCTCTGTTGCCCGCGTATTTCCAGTCCGAATGCAGAGTTTTCTTTCTGTACAGCCATCAAGAAACGCTCGTAAATTCTCAAAGACTGTGTATGCAAATCGAGCGAACAGGAGTTCGGGTGCATTGCCGAGCGGGTGAAGCTCGACGCCGTGGTAGAGACGCGCAACATGCGATCCTGGTTGTGTGTTGAGGCAGTATGCCACAAGACGGCCACCGATGGGAACGATAGCAAACTCCTTAGCATCGAAGACAGTATGGATGTCGCTCCTAAGGCGAATTATATTGTTCGCATGCTTCATCTTGTCTGTTGCAGTGGAAACTGCATAATCAGACATGGAAAGAGCCGCGGGGTAATCCTGTTGAGTATTCGCGTCCGATTGGTTTTCTTTCGTAACATCCCGTGCCATAAGGCTTTTCGCTGAGTCATGTTCACGCCTAGCCTACTAACGGCTAACCTATATACCACCTAGAGTCTACCACCACAGTCACCTGGAGTCCATCAGTAAAGTACCTAGAGTTGACCTCCACGCACGCCTAGAGTCCGTCACTAGAGTACCTAGAGTTCACCTCCACGAGCGCATAGAGTCTATCATTATAGCACCTAGCGCCTGTTTTCGCGCTCTCACAACAGGTTGCCTTAGGGTAGCCATCACCACCCACTGCGGTATTTTATTACTTGCTGAGTGGAATCTCCTGGGGGGCCTTGGTCTTAACCACGAGCGTGCTAAATGGCTTTGACGCCGCGATTCTGATCGGGGTTCAAGCCAAGCTGAAATGTGACGACTTCGACAAGAGTGCAAGAGGTGGCATGATTGATTAATCCTGAACCTCATCAAAGACATGGATATCAGTGCGGACTTCTCGGATCGCTTAGCCAGTGTCCAGTTCAACGGGTATGGCTCTTCGTTGGATTGGCTTAATAGCTGGCTCACGACAAGGAAATTGAAAGATGCCTCGCTACTGTAGGAAAAAGCGCCGGACAATGGGGTCTGCTGGCAAGAAGAGGGCACTTCCGAACATGTTGAAACACCGTAGAGTAAAAACGAGGGGCCAAGTCATAGGACCTCTTCATATATTGAGGGTTGTGCTCGCGCTATTCAGGCCACGGCTCTGATTCAGTCAAATGGCGAGTGGCTCAGGCCTAGAAACGGAGATGGAGTTGGGAGACGTCAAGATTCGTTGCTGAATATCCTGGTATTGGATGGACGAAAGGGACTTTTTGGTTTTGGAAGGTGTCCTTTTCCACGTGCTGCCTCAAAAAGGTGGATTTGAATTGTTATATACAAGGCAAAATAGATCCTTCTGCTCGTCAGGCAGTCTAACGAGACACACACACACACACACATTCAGTCAATGCCATTTTATCTTGCCAGCTTGTTCTCCAGAGGAATCCTTTTGTTCGATCTTAAAACGCCTCAAGCTCAGGTATAACCCAACTCCCGTGGGGAACCTGTGTCGGAGCTGCCGCTGTAACTCCACGGTCGCTTTGCCCGAATCATCCCGCACCATTGCAAAGGTGTCTCAACGCCACATTAAAACGTATCCTGGTACTATTCCGCACAGCGTAACTTAATGCTTCCTGCCCAGCATCGAGCTGTACTCGGAGCTCTCGGCAAACCATTTGTTGCTGTCGAGGGTCGAGTTGCGTTTGAGGAAGCGCTTGTTCATACGTCCGCCTGATCGTGCAGCCTGGGAAGACGAAGAAGCCTCATCAGCCTGTGGAAAGAGAAAGAGAGAGGGGGAGAGAGAGGAAGGGTAACAATGTCAAGGTAGGGCTAGCCAGGATCAGTAAGACTCACCCCGTAGGCTACCGCACCTCCGGTGCCAACAGTCGCCACGGTGAAGACCCCCCGCATAAACTGTCTGTCCTTGGGAGACATGCTGGGGTGGGCGGTATGCGTCGAAGCATATCGAGCCGGGGCGGTCAGCCGGGGGCCCATGGCCATGACGGAGCGGCGAGAGATGATTTGACGGACGACGTTCATTTTGGCTGGGGTAGCGAGATAGAGAGGTGAAGTGGTGGTGACTTTGGTGAGAGCTGGGAGATGTTTTCTGGCTTTTGTTTTGCACGAAGCACGCACACAGATGCAGATTGAGTTGAGATGTTGTTGGTGTGACCTACCATGGGTTCAACTGCGCAGGCTCATGACGGTTTTTAACTTGTTGTTGTATGCTACTTGCCCATAGCCATGGCACCATCGACGTGCCCGACTTCAGCTATTGGGTGTCTGCACCATCAGCACACACGGCAATCGAGGGTCAGCAATGGCAGAACTCAAAGAGCGCAGGTGTTGTGTGATGGTATCACCAGTTCGCAAACAAAGAAGAGCAGTTCTCTGGTGACGAAAAGGGATCGACGACGGCGGCCTCCGCCCCAGGAACAGCCACATGGGAGACGATGTCCCTGGATCGGGAGATGCCAGGTTGGAACTCCTGCTCGTATTACTCGTAGACCTCAAACGTTGATGATTGGTCGATCCCACGGCAAGGAATCAATCGGCGCCCCACCAAGACAGTCAGGCCACGGAGATTTATTCGCGTCATATACAGGTTCTTTTGAACCATTTGGCCCGGTCACTCCTGTCATTACAACTATCCTGGCCAGGTCTCATGCCCGGGAGTCTGGAACAATCTCCGCGTGGGTCCAGACTCAGCCCGTGTTTTTCTGCCGTCACACTGGTACCGCTAGCGAGGCGCAGCGCAGATCAGAGCAGTCTGAGTGGCCAGAGCAGTACCGCTAGGAGCTTGGCAATACGGCGGTCGGGGGGCGTGGTGTGACCGAGGGGCCTCTTACTCACCCTCTAGCAGCACCCAACATGTCTCCTGCAGGAATTCTCCGGACTTCCTGTGCCGAGTTCCAACGTCGTCACTCGACTTCCTTCTTCAACAGCACCAACTCCACCGCCAAAATTCCCTCTTAACATCCGTCATCGTGGCCTGACATCTTCCTCTCCTCAAACACTACCGCCCCAACTCGACCGCCGACCTGTCCACCGTTAGTGCTGAAAGACTGTTGCGATCTCGCCCTAAAGCGTGAGAAGCGTGAGCAGCGCCGACAGAGACTGGTCGACAACCTCCCGGATAAGCGCCTTGTGGGTTCATTGGGACATCGCAAGACGGTAATCTTTCGGACCTCAAAGGGTCTTGTTGCGTGAAAGGGGAAAAAACCCCCAAGTGCTTCAGTGTGGGATACGGCGAGTCATGTCTGTGGGCACGATGCCCTTTCGGCAGCTGTACCACCAGCAAGACGGCTCTCCTGACTTTCACGGGCAACATGCATTTCAGAGTCCGCATTCCCAACTTGCCATCGTCGACCCTGACTCCATCGATTTCACCGGGTGGCATGAGATGGACTTTACCACTGCTCCGCTCACCACCACTCCGTCACGGGGGACGCTGAACTCACATCCAGCCCTCAACCAAAAATACTCGACCGCCATGGACAGAGATCAGGATCCGCTGGCGTATCTTCGCTCTTCCAATCACCGGCAGGGGTCGACGGGTAGCCTGATCACCTCTTCTGCCCATCAACAGTCTCCTGAACCTCGTAGATCCTCAGGAGACATGTACTCCAACACCCAATATTCCTACTCTCAGCTTCTCAACATGGAGGCAAATCTTCCACCCATGGATCAGTCGAGCCTCATCAGCTCACGCGCTGATGACGATGCAACTATGCTCAACAACGACAACAGTCTGACGACAACGTTATCAGCTTCTGACTCTCTCAACACCAGCCTGGATCCTATCGCGGCGTCGATAGCGTCCAAGACAGACTCGACCGAGAAGCTCTGCCCTCTGATTGCCGGCCAAGTAGACAGCTGCCAACCACAGCGCTGTGGCCCCGACGCACCTTGCATGAACTTCACCACCCTGCCGCCTATTGAGGAGTGCACATCTGTCCCCTGCATAACGGGATCGACGACCTCGCCCAGTGAGACCATGATTAGTAATGACAGCATGTCTGTCGAACTACATCAACGGCCCAGCATGAGCGCGAGAACGAGCACGACAGCCACCTCCCGTTCGGCGACCACTCGACGCTCATCAAGTTCCACCACCGCTACCACCGAACAGCCTGATACCGTTCCTCTACCTCCCCGAAGAACTTCTGCCGCCGCAGCCCGCCGTCAAAACCGAACCAGTCCCACCATGACCACCGCAGCATCGCTGGCTTCGGATGACGAGGACGAGGAGCAGCCAACCGCAAAATCCACGGCTCCTTCCAAAGCCGACGCCAAACAGCGGGCGAAACAAGCCCACTCGCTCGTAGAGCGCAAATACCGCGAAAATCTCAACGCGAAAATTTCCCAGCTGCACAACACGCTCCAAGCGTCTCATTACGGGCCCAAAGTGGGTGAGGACGGCGAACTCGAGGCCGCGAACTCGGCCAACGGGCTCCCTCCTGCCAAGGTGCGCAAGAGCGATGTGTTGACCGAGGCGATGAACTACGTCAACCAGACCGAAGTTGAAATGCGACACATGGAGAATGAAATACACAGACTGACCGAAAGAGTGCGGGTGCTGGAGAAGCTGGTGCGCTGCGAGGATTGCAGTCTGCTCAAGCAGATGGTCAATTTACAAGTTCAAGCGGTCTGATTCCACAGACTCAACGAGAAAAGCAAAAAAAAAAGAAGAAAAACAGGAACCCACAACCTGTCAAGATATCAAAAAATTCATCTACCAATATATGACACTCGATGTGTCTCTTCCCAGCGTGAGGCGCCGGGCATCTTTGCACTGCTTCTGATGCATGAAACCCATCTGCCTGTTTGCCGAATGTTTTGCGCACGCATTTTGGAATGTTTTTCTTGTCCATTGTATGAGGTACAGCGAACCAAGGTCTACCAAATTTCTTGTGCTAGGAGTTCTGGCGCTCGTGGAGTCAGCTGGGCTGGTGAGCTGGGCACCCCAGGCTCGAGAAGAGCCAGGAGATCGGGGATGGGTCGGGCGGCCTGAGTTATAATTTATCTAGCTGATGAAGGAAGGTATCCTGATGATGTATGTTCCCCCGCTTGTAGAAAGGAAGTGCCGGGTTGAGCAAAATTGTCTGTTTTATTTCACGTGGCTGGACTCCCATTTTTGGGTTATGGAAATATTATACGAAATGAGAAGAGAAAGTAACAAATGAGAACTCACCTTGACAACGAACGCTACATACGAATTCAGACAGGTATATGCAGGCGAACGAACGAGCGGGCGGGCATACCTACAAATAACTATGCAGTATGTATAACTAGTTATAGTTTTACAGGGTTTGTTTTATGCCCAGATATGTCCGTATGTATGTACGTACTGATTCTTTTTATATATACTGTCTCATCCTCCGAACCCGTATATCTGTTATGTGTCAGTGCATGTATGTATGCACCAACACAGCCAGCAACACGGGTTCGAAACATGGACATGTAATCTGCCTTGATCATAACTCTATTATCATTCGTCGAAGCGGGGCGTCGCGCCGTGATCTATATGTGTGAAGGTCTATCCATATGCTTGTCTTTATGTATGTTCGAGTAGACCCCAGAAGATGGGGAACTTTTTTTTCATTCGTACATGCCTTGTTATTTTCTTCTCGATCTATTAGTACTGTCCAAATACATACACACACACACACACACATTTTCCGTCTTTCGTTCCTACCTTCTTTTTGACTCGATTCGAAACCGAAACAATCCGTCCGTCCGTCATTACTGCTGCCTCCGTCTCGCGGAGGATTTTTTTTCCCCCTCTCTCATGAAATTCATGCAATCTCAATCCTGACCCCCGCGCCCTTCAGCGCGGCCATGTCCTCCAGACTGCGTTTGGGCAGGTCGATGCGCAGCAGGCCGCCGTCGAGCCGGGCCTTGAGCTCCTTCATCTCGACGTCCTCGGGCAGGGTGAAGGTGCGGCGCCAGGCGCCGACGCGCCGCTCCGAGAGCAGGATGGTCGGCGTCGAGTCCGCCAGCGCCTCCTCTTCCATGGTCTCTCGCGATTTCGCGCGCTGCAGCGGGCCGCCGTCGTCAGTCTCTTCTTGGGACTGTGGAGGGAGACAGAAAATGGTTGTTAGAGATAGACGGGAGTGAGAGGTGGGAATTGTGAGATGAGGTTCAGGGGATGGGATTTTCTTGGGGGTGTGGAGGGTTTGGGAACGGGGAAAGAAGAGTGTATGGTCATATAAAACCCGTAGGTGAGAAGAAACGTACCTTGCCGTGGCCCGCCTCGGTGGCCCATCCGTCGCCCTCGCCCTCCCACACTCTCTGCCCTTCCTCCCCATCCAGCAAGCCGATGTTCTTGGGCCGGCCGGCCACGCCCTGGACAAGCAGCGTGTGCGGGCTCATCCACGTGATGACCAGGTCGGTCTTGTTCTCCTCGGTGACGCCGGGCGTCTCGATCTCGATGTGGTAGGCGCGCAGGGTCTCACGGATGTCGGTTGCCGGGGCGAACGCGGTGCCCGTCGTGGGCGCGGCCACGCTGCTCGGCGCGTGCGGGCCGTTGAAGTGCGACTGCAGCGTCGCCTGGTGCAGCGACGTGCGCGGGAACTGGAAGTGCGACGGCTGCGACGGGTGTGGCTGCACCGGGTGCGCAGGGTGGCCGAGGCTGGCGGACACCGGGTCCGTCTCGACCAGGCGGATCACGTAGTTCGAAGGGACTGAGTACGGAAGGCCAGGCATGGTTTGATTTTGGTTGTTTGTTGTTTTTCTAAGGAACTTTTTTTGTTTTGAGAAATCGAATTCGGTCGGTGGGTGGTGGCTTGTATTGAATTCCCTGTTTTCAGATAGATCACAGAAGTGGTGGAAAACAGTCCGGACCTTTTTTGAACCAGATCAAGGAAACCGTTCGAAACCAATGAATGGATGTATACGTGGGGGGATCTGAATGTGTCGAGATGCTCTTGTGGACCAATGTCTATAGCTTGAAGAGCGACCACAGCTGTTTATATATATATAGATATAGATATCTAGGTCAGCAAGGTTTCAATGGGGACGGACACTGCAACTCTGCATCATTGCGTGCCATTGCGAGTTCCCTCCGCCCGGATCAATTGGGCTGTGATGTGTTTACCCTTGCGTCGCTGCAAGATTTGATCGACGGGCACACCTTCTGATGTGAAAACGCGTGCCATGGCGACACACGTGAGGGAGGGAGGGTGCTCGTCCCATTTGGGAGTGAGGGATGTACAAAAGGGGGATGCCGTCAGTGCTGAGGCGACGATGACTGGATCATGACATTGAACGTGGTGTAGCCGTACCCTGTTCCTATGCCCGCATGTGCGTTCTTTGTGCAACCATCATACGATCGAGGGCGGGTTCCACTGAGGGACTAGAACGGCTTTGGCCTATAGCGGCACTCGGCGGGACCAGGTATGCAGGTCAGAATCTCATGATGAGCAAGTGGTCAATGCGGGGGAAGATTGGCTCAGTAGCGAAAAGTCATAATGTCGTTGCTAGAGTACTCCTTCATCCAGTCTCATGAGTGGATTGTACGCCATCTCGCTGGAGCTGGCCCGAACTGCATGCATGCTGACATAGGATTGGTCTCGACCATTCGAAGGAGATAATCCGGTATCAGGGCCAGAGCTCCAGACGCAGAGATGGCCGTGAATGTGAGGGTGGTACTTCCCACGAGATGCAATGGGGAGTGAGGCCTTTTCGAAAATCATTGGGCGTACGTGGCTTGTACTGCTGTGTATAACTTACTACACGGTACGACAGAAGGGCCATACAGAGCCTGTGCAGTCTAGAGCCAGCATTACTAAGACGCTGGAACAGGGCGGAGAACCAGCCAGGGCAGGGAGAGGGAATGCTGAGACGGAAAGTCCCTCACTCAGGTACTGTATGAACCTCGTACATTAGTAGATAGGTACTAGCGGTGGTGTGATATTCGTCGTATTATTGATTAAAGTGCGCATGCGCGTATTACATACTAGTGTGTTATTTGTCTAGCTTTTTCGGTTGAGGGAGGCTCCGTCGATCGGTTGTTGTTTCGGCGTTTCCGCCCGTGCCAAGCTTCCCACGCCCCCCCTGAAAGCGCAGAGCCTTGCGGTGATAGTCTTGCGGCGGTTCATATAGGTACATCCACCAAGGTATGCAGAGATCCATGGTTCAAGGAGCTAGAGGGTCTGAACCGCCGAATCCAAGCTGAGGAATGAATTTGTTGACTCGACTTGGACATGAGAAATGTCCAGGACAAGGGCACAGAAGAGGAGGTTACTGGCAACAGCCCACGGTGATACAAGACAGCGTACTTGTGCATAGATAGAGGCTCTCATTTCCGCCCCGGTAGTTCCAATGAACGTGGCACTCACTGCAGGTACCGAAGAGTAGTAATAGGTTTCAACCTTATTATTGATCATAGTCGTATGAATGAGGATCCATTTGCGGAGAAAGCACGGCCTTTCCTCCTTTCACCCAAGCCAGCCGCCATTACTTTTTCCCACACTTTCGTTTCGTAAAGCCGCAAATTCCCCCCTGGTGCCCCATGTTTGTTGTTCCCTTGGTGTTCCAGATATCCCAAACGCCCTGTTGCCCCACAAAATACTCTATACAAGCTTTTGCACCAGTTGTGATCCCCATTCTGATATACCGCTGTGGAGGCATATGGTGGCTGTCACACACGCGATCGCTTCCCTCATCAGAGTCGGCTGTTCCGTGCCTCCATGTCGGACATCATTTCGGCGTGCATGATTTCCGCCAGCTGCGTCGCGGCGCCCTTCTCCAGGCTCAGCTTCCGCCGCGTCTGGGCGGGCTCGCCAACGAGGCCGTATCGTTCTTCCAAGTTCTCCACCGGAAGCACGGCCTGGCAGTTGCACTTGCTGTGATGGTGGCCGTAATGGGCGCATCGGGCTGCACCCTCCTTGACGGTCATCTGCACCGGCGACACGGAACCGCTATTGTGATGTTCCTGGGCGATGACACCGACCGGGCACAGACACGAATGTCGTCTCTTGTGGTGGGGTGATGGCGGAGGAGTCAGATCTTTGGGCATGGCGATATCGGGACAGAATCCGTCCCACTCCTCCTCGCTCGACGAGCACTCGTGCTCGAGAGAAAACCGACGTTCTTGGGATGTACGTCGCAGGTGGCAGCGGGCGCAATAGTGCGGCCCCGTACTGCTGGCCGAGGACAGCCTCCTGAGTAATGGATGCATTGGTTGGCCTGCAAAGGAATCGTTAGTCAACATGGTCCAAAGTTTGGGGTTGACAGTGAACATACTTGGTGATTGAGGGCTCTCAGAACCGTCCGTCCTTCCGCGGGAGGGAAGGGACGTGAGAGGAAACATGCCATTGAATTGATCGTACTGGACCATGTCGGGCAGTGGATGTTAACAAGGTATGTGTGTGTGTGTAAGTGGGTAGATCTTGAGATGATCTGGATTGAGGGCTGTGAATAAAATTCTGCCTGTTCGTTTGTGTTTGGACTGGGTAGAGTGATGGAAGCAGAAAGGGACTCGGACACCTCTTGATCACAGCAGTCATTTTATGGACTTCCATAATCATAGCATGGCAAAGCAAATGAAGTTCCGCTCCGCTGTTCAGGGCTCGTTTTCCCGTCCAACCAGCTGAGTGGTTCGGGAGGATTCTCGATATGCACCCTTCCTGCTGTCTGGTGATGGCCGGACAGGTACAGGAGGATTGGGTAATGGTGGGGGCACCTGATCGATCAACCCACCAAAACGCCATGGCAGCCCCCCTTTGTGAGACATCTGGGCTTCCTTAACCGGAATAGCGGTTCTGGGCGTGGCCATAAGGGATGTGCCTCCCCCCGGAAGCCGCCGTGGTCGAGGCCTCTAGGTGGTTCTCGGCGCGACCTCCACCCAGAATGCCCGATCCAAAGATCCACCCCGTCACGCCACGTTTGACTTTCTGTGCACTGGAAATGGCTCTGGGGTGGTCATGCCAGCGTCAGATCTTTGTTTCGCCGGTATCAAGTCGTGATGAGCGTCGATTGAACCGTTTGGCTCTCCAAGATCTAAATGACGGTATGTATGCTGGCTGCATCTGGACCACGTTCGACAGAATAGGATCTCGACGTCGGTATTGTTTGAAATCGTCTCAGCAGATGGTTGACTACCGTTTTGAGCTCTGGTCTGCGTTTCTCAATGCGATACGAAAACTTGGCCCGGGGAAGATGCTTCCAAGCAAAAGTCCATCTACGATGTCATGCAGGCTTGTAGCGAGGTATCATGCGTGTGATGCTGTCCTCAGGAGTTGTTTTGCCTTTCCGAGACGTCTTGGACCCGGCGTGTCACGACGACGGCAAGACGGCAAGAATATCCCCTACATAGGCTTCCTGACAATGGAGAGGCACAAGCAAGCAAGCAGGAAAGGGGTGTTGCGCCCTTTCTGCGTCTGCCGGCGTCAGGACGGTCTGAATCCAGCCACTCCAAGGCCGCCCGAGGGTTGCTCAATTCGGGATTGAATCCATGGGGAAGCTCTCTCAACCGACAATGCTTAGAAACCCCGGATACAATTTCCCGCAAAACCACGCAGCAGCCCAGCTTTTGGTTTGCAGCTTCGTCCCCGTCCCAGAGTGCCGGGATCAGAGACGCCAGTTGCACGGGGTAAGTAAGTGTCACTGGAAGAAAGGGGGGATTCGTAACTCTGGACATCCCCTAGAGCGAACCTGAAGCTGTCTCCTGATGTCTCATCCGAGCTTACGAGACTTTAATCTCAGATTCTTTCTTTCCTCGTTCCCATCTGCGTCTGAGATGGCACATGCATGGAAGACGAACAGCCTGCTTAACAGCCCACTGTCTTGTCAGTACGAGCTTCCCCCATGACGTGTGTATTTCGCGACGCTCACGGTTCGAAGGAATGTCGGTCGGTCGTGGTATCTGGTATTTACGGAAAAACAGGTGTTGCTCGTTTAGTGAGGACATACTGTGACGAGAGGCGCGGATGGTGATGCTCCGTAATTCGGGGGCAAAGGTGTGACTCTACCAACCTCTCACGGTCTCTTCCCGTTCCCGTTCGTTTCTTTGTTTTCCTCGATCATGCTTGCAATCTGGACAGGTGACGCCCTCAGTGCGACCCACACAGGTCGAGGAAATTACGCGAGTCGTTGTTAAGGGAGTCTTCGACTTGCAACTTGAAGAAGTGTGAAGCTAGAGGTGTGAGGTGATAGCGTTGTGCATATGCCAGGGGTGATGTTCAGCTTTGGGTGACCCTCATACAACTCTCTGAGCACGCTTCTTGCGCACGATGATGGAAACACTCTCGTCGAACTCGTGCAGCTTCAACCTTTTGTGAACATCCGTCTTCGGGATCCGACACTTGCAGGCAATAACATCAAGGGTGGTGACTTCCGCAACACCGCAATTCTCAAGCTTGAGGTTGACAATGCCTTTTTGTATGGGTGTTCTGGACTCGGCCCCTACAAGGAGCCGTATGGCATTGACTGAGGCATATATTCATTTTTGGTTAACATTTATTCATCCCCGGAATTAACCTCCTGTCTTCGCCTTTTCATTGGAAGAGGATAACTAAATCATACCGTGGACGGTTAGACTCTATTGTCATCCCGACTTGTTTCCTCTCCGTGCTACTTCGAATACAAGGACATGAGAACAAAGACCCAAGGAAAAGCAATATGAAAAAGGAAACTTTCTTTTTTATGGTTTCAAATTGGATGATGCTATTACAGGACCACGGAGACTATCTGAGAAACTATGATAGAAACCCGCTCATGATGATGGTATGTTGTACAGTCCAATGCAATACAGCGCTTTGTGATGTTTTTTTGAGACCCGGAACTAGAAACTTCGCACCCAACACCGTTCAGCATGCTTATGAATTGAAAGGAACGTCACTTTCGTCGTCGTAAGGTGAGAGAAGTTTTGGAGATGGTAAGGAGCGTGGAAATAGCCAAGGAGGGATTGTTGAATGCACTGTATGTAGATGGTTTGGCTGCATGACAGTGCTGCGAGGTCGAAACGTCGTGAGTAGCTGGTGTTGTATCCTCGGATGATGTTGTGTTAAGAGGTTGTCGTTTCGTCGCTAGCTCTCCGTGGAATCCTGCCCATTTACAGCTGCTCCATTTTACTCCTGGCTGATTTCGATTCTCTTCGACGTCTTCGCCTTTTGCAGCTTGGGGACGACGATGCTCAGGATGCCGTTCTTCATGCTGGCTCGGACTTTCTCGTGGTCGACCGGGTTGGGGAAGGAGAACGAGCGGGCGAACTCACCGACGCTGCGCTCCGACACCCAGTAAGTGTGTTGCGGTTCGGCCTTGGACACTTCCTTGGAGCCGGTGGTGGCTACCTCTTTGCTGCCCGACGTCGTGGCTTCGTCTTTCTTCCCCTCAACGGCTTTGGCTTGGTCCGGCTTGGTGCCCTCCTCGCGGAAGCTCTCGGTCCTGCCCTTCACCGTCAGAGTCTGTTCGTCGGCAAACTCGATGATGACGTCCTTCTGGTCGATGCCGGGCAGTTCTCCCTCGAGGATGTAGCTGTCCTTGGCTTCCTTCACGTCAAATTTAGGCGCGAAGGTCCGGGACGCGTTGTCGGACAGCTTCTGGAGTTCCGAGAAGGTGTCGTTGAAGAGATTGAAGAAGGGGCCCAACTCAGAGCGGTAGGGGCCGAATGAGGATGGGATGCGCGGGAAGAGAGCCATTGTTCTGGTGTGAGGAGTTGTTCGCTTTGGTTTGGAGATGCTCGAGATTGCTGGAGTAACTCGGTGTGGAAGTCTTCGAAGGGTATTAGACATGAAGTGTTCTGATGATCTGATCTGGTCTGGCGAAAGAAACAGTCTGAAGGGAGAGAGGTGAGGTCTGATTTATAGACCTGAGGCACCGCAGGCCGACACCTACGACGGTGGAACGCACCTGGACGACCCCAGGATACGGAAGTGTGCAGAAATGGCGTGAGGTTTCTAGAGAGTTCAGTCGATTCCGCTTCTGGACTCTCGAAGTTGCTAGTTCTCAAAATGGTGTTGTCCACAAGCACGTCCCTGGCCCCGCCATGGTCGCGGTGATCTTGCCCTCCGCTGAGGATCACGGTTTGCACAAAGTGATGTTGCCCATCAGGTGAAACGAAGCACATTCAGATTGTGGCGTCATTACAAGTATTGACCCCATAGATGTGTCTGGAAATTTCGGGCGGTGACTCCAGGCGGGCTCTTAGCGGTGGCTGAGAATCCACTCCCCCGCACCGAGCTTTCTAGACACACCCATGGGTCCCGGCCACCTATTGGATAGGCTATGACCCCAGTGGCAGGCTGAACGCCACAGAAACTTCCGTGGGGCCTACTTTTGCGGTCATTACAATGGAGAATCATCACGATACCATCACCATGGCTAACTCCTGCCTGCGCCCTCTAGCATCAAAGAGGAACTGTGCTGGAAAACGGCAGAAAGTCAGGTAATTCCCCGGTTTTGCCATCCACTCCTCGACGTGGCCAGCGACACTAACCGCGACACGCTGTCATCCAGGGCCCCTTTCCCCAGTCCTTTCGGCACCATTCTCCCTAAACTGGGTACTGTATTGCCTCCTTCCGACGGCCAAGCACAGGTTACAACGAAAGCGCAAACCTGCCCAAGCGTCGTGGCAGGGGATCGTCATACGCGAATGCCTCCAAGTCCAGCACGCCATCCCCGTACCTTTCCACTGTCGCCCCAAGAATTCCATGTTTCACATACGCGAGACCTCCTCACAACGACTCTTGCCTCCTTCTTCCATATTCTAGCCGCGTCGGGAACTGTCATTTCTTCAGGCAGAACTCTCATCAGAGACATCAGCTGAAGCGGTCGTCACGCCGTGGACCTGCCGCTGCTGCTAGTCGTGGCAGCGATGGTGGATGAGGTGATCGTCACTGTGCTGCGAGCTGCCCCAGCATGTGAGAATATCCCTAGGCGGTGAGCTGAATGGGGTAGTGGCGGTTGCATGGGGTTTTCGTTACGTGGCATAGAATATGATGGAGGTTACCAACACGGTTGATTGGGTAGGAGCTTGATTCCTCATCCTGTGTGTTGTTGACCTCATGAAACAAAAAGAGATGGATTGCGTAACGTAGCGTAGAATGCTGTCCTTCTGATACCAAGTTGATGACTGTAGCATTGAATCATAAGCTGTCTACTATCGAATACCTTACATTCTCGGGCGCCAATCGAGGCGTCCAGTGCTTCAGGTTTTGCTTGATATTTCTTTCACCTATGACCAAGGCATATTGTCAGTCCCGGAGGCACCACGGGATGTGAGAGGAACATGGGGAGCAATGATATGATGCTATAGAAGCTGGAGGGTTACAAGCCTCCATCCAGGTTCTCAGAAGGGATATCTCTGGAGCTCTCCGAACAAAACTAACTACATGCCGTCGCTTGACAGGAAAGGAATGGACTGATGAGGGGGACAGTGTATTTGACTGTAGAATCTTTCATCAAGATACAATGTATTAGTACTAGAAGTTGAGTAAATCACAAACAGCCTCGCCAAGATGGCTTTTATCCCTCAGATTGATGTCCTCTCGTAACCCACCATCAAGGTCTTGTACACCGGTGTAGCCTTGGACATATTCGCTTAACGCGCCACAAAGACAGTTGATCTGAAACACAAGGCAGTTACAATACCGCGCCGTTCCACGTGTTCCTTTCGAACCCGTTATTTTTCGACGTCTTCTGGGAAGGGGCCTAAGCCTGGCCACCCAGTCTGAGTGTCGGTGCTCTTCTTGCTGGCATGGGACGTCGTCGATTCTCTCCTTGCCGGCTCAGACTCCTTTCCTTTCGCCACTGAGTTTTGTCTTGACGTCGATGGGGCACCTGAGTCGGATGCTGTGGGAGCTTCGGGTGTGCTCGATGTGTAAGTACCAAGACCCGGCCAGCCCCAGGAGTTATCTAGTTCATGGGAATGCTCGCCCATGTTGTTTTCGTTGAGTTTGGATGAGGCTACGGCCTGCAACGAAGGACTGAGTGAGCCGTTGTTGCCTGATTCGCCGTTTGCGGAGACAGTTTGTGGTTGACTTTGGCTGCCGCCAGGTAGCTTCTCATGCTCATGCGCAAGCGAGTGCCGGATCGAGTCCATGATGTGACTAAGCTTTGAGTCACGCCTGTGATGTGGTTCAGCAGCGACCGGGTTTTCTGTGCCGGCCGGCGAGTCTGAATGGTGGCCGGCGAGTGAGCTCAAGTTAAATTTGGTCATTGTTTCGCGGTGTTTGTTGTTGGCAATATTTGCTTGGGTGATTCCCAATTCGATCGTAGTATGTAGAAGAGTTTCTTTGGTTTGTGCTTGGTAGTTGGTGGAGATGACAAGGGCCTAAAGATGGTGAGTGCCAATTCCTTTTATATGGGCAAACTCTATCAACTATTTCAGTCACAAAGAAGCAATAACATTCGGTAGTATTGGACGGGTGTCACGAGGAGTGCTTCAATGGACAGATTCGGCTAGGAGGAACCATGAACTCCATCGAATGACTGGTAATACAAAAGGGATCACGTTACCAGGCCGTATAGCCCGACAGTCACACCACAAACATGTCAGTCTTCGGCGGCTGTGGCCGAAATCGCGCATAACGGGTAAATCCCGTCCACGTTCACCAATCATGAGATTCTGGTGCTGAATGGCTGTCAGAGCATAATGAGCAAATTGATCATCAGATCTGGACGAAATACGAGTACTGTAGCCTGCGACAAGATTGATGTGAAGGAATGCAAGATGCGTGGTGGGAGCCGAAGGGGAGAATTCTTACTTGGTTTTCCAAGATACACATGATGTCAGCGATTTCAAATGACGAATGTCAGACACGTCCTCGGTATCTCGATAACCACCACCAAACAGAAGAAACACCACCTCACTTGAATGAATTTCCTGCCCATAGCTTGCGCGCTTGTCGGTTGGTTATCGTATCCAAGGCCTACTGCTTTGATGGAGGCTCCCCGGTGTCATGCACCAATATTCATGGCATATTGCCCCTGGATTCTCAAATGGCCGGCGGAATTAAGAGCAGAACATACTTCGAGGCTTCGGTGAGCAACCCCAGAATAAGTCTGTCACTCCCAGGGACTCACTGCTACGGCTCCCAAGTACTTATATCCTCGCATCAGCGGTGTCACCAGCCTCTATGGCTGTTGTACTGACCAACATCTAGCCTCAGCTGTTATTCATCTGCGTCATAATGCGCGATTATATGAGTACGTCTTATGCTGAAGAGGAACATTGCCCAGTATCGGAAAAGTGATCCCGGCTCATACGGATGTTGTGATGCTCCGGGAAACGGTTCACGGATAACCTTTTGTCCTTCCGGTGTGCTAACACAGGAACAGGCGTCAAGAATCAGCCCCCAGTCATTCTCGACGATTGTAGTAATGACTGAGGGTTGGTTTGCTTCTCTCAGCAGCAGCGTTATAACAGTCATCTAGATGGTGCTGCCTTTGACTTCTCCTCTCAGAGGCTTCTTGTATAGGCTATTCTCGACCAAAAGAAAATGCAACCCCGAGCCCCTTGCCATGATATCAGACGAAAGTTCTCTGTGCGAAGTCCTATTGTATTGATATACCTGGAGCTACTGACATCGTATATCATTGGCTAACTGAACCCATATCTGGGGTTAAGATCTCCCCTGACGTTCCTCACTTCTCGTTACACTGATCGATTTCTAGGTCAAAGCGAGTATACCTATGGTGCTTCGTTTACCACTCATGCACCCGATCCCGCAAACTCGGCCGAGTCTGAAATGTAAGAAATTCGTTTTGGCTGCTCGCTGCTACAGCTTCTCGTGCCAACCTCGATTTCGTCCAAGCCCCTAGGTCAGGGGTACATCAGATACAATCGGAGGACTTTGAAAGGAAACACTGGCAACTTGTCACTGCACAACCTCGGTCATTAGGTCGTCCGGCCACCGTGGTGCATCTTTGCCATTGCCTCTGGTCCCGACATTATAACCTAGGCGGACCTGGTCATTGTCAAATTTGATAATTGGTTTGATCGTGCGCACAACGGCATCAATGGCTTTGGTCGGTCGATCTTCAAAGAATGAGGGCTGGAAGATCGTGCCGTTCTTTGTGATCATCTCCATATATCGGGGTATCAGGTAGTTCATGTTGTTGTAACATCTGGTCGACCAGTAAGTTCAGTGACTCCCTTCCGCCGGCAAGGCCAGAGCGCAGAGGAACTGTAACAAGCAAAGATACTCACCTGAAAACTGGTTTGCCGTTTCTCTTCCAGACATCTTGCCAGATCTCATCGGGATACTCTCCCACTGAGTTTGCCAGCCACTGATTGTAATAGTTAAGCGCGATGTCCACCTTGAAACTGCCGCCTTCTTCGGCACGCCTCATCAAAGCGCACAAGATTCCAGTAACTCCGGCAATGCCCGTCATATAGTCGCTGTTGGGGAAGACCGGTGTGACAGGCTCGTCGTTCATCAAGCCCATGGCTTTGCCGAAGCCTGCGGAGATGCCGACGCAGGCATCGCTGATCTGCTGCCATCCGGAGCGATAGTACCAAGGACCATTCCAGCCGTAGCAGTTTTCCCGGACCGAGATGATGCCACGCTCCCGATCCTTTACCAAGTCGATAATACCTTGTTGGCCGAAGCCATACTTGTCAAGCACACCCGGTCGGTAGCCCTGGACCACGACATCGGCCTCCTTGATGAGGTCTCGCAGCTTCTCTTTGCCCTCTTCTGTCTTCAGGTCGATACTGCATTGCCATTTGCCCCAGCTGAGGTCAATGTGTAGCGAGCTGAAATCTACAAGGTTGGGGGAGGTGACCCGCATCACGCTCGCACCTAACTCCGCGAGACCTCGAGTCACAGCTGGAGCGGCAATAACGCGTGTCAGATCAACCACCTTGAGTCCTGCGAGGGGTCTGGCTGCCGAAGTCTGAGGGGTTGACGGCCACCACGAAGGCTTCTGTGCAGGATTTGGGGCAGAGTGGATTTCGAAGAGCCCGACATCAGCATTTGCCTTGCCGTGTTCACTGGCCCGGAAGGAGTCGACCGTCTCCGCGATGACGCCGGCTTGTTTGTAGACGTCAGATGCGAGATGCTGCATCTCGGCCGAGTCGATGGTGGCCATCTTCTCGATGAACGGCTGCATCGCTTCCTCCCAGGTCTTAAGCTCTGGACGGTCTTCAGGCAGACCGATGCTGTCGAGGGATGGCTTCGGATTCATGCTGCCGTGAAGGTGGAAATAGCGACCATCCTTCGTCTGGTAGATGTTGGTCACACAGAGCTTGTACAGACTCGATGCCATCTTATGGAAGTCGTAGTTGGGAATCATGTCGTACATCTTCTCTATGTTCTTGGAGAGGGTAATGGTGTGGTCCGTGTCGGGGTTGATCTGCCAGATCAGCGTCGACATAAAGAACAGCTGGGCGTGGTCGGTGTTGATCTCTGCCCCGGTGAGTTCAACATTGTATTTGCGCTTCACGAGTGCGGAGATGATGCATGCTTCGAAGGCTTTTAGACTCGCAGCCGACTCGGCGAAGCGCCAATTGATGGGGATCGAGGGCAGGTCGCTGCCCTTGAACGTGATGCGTGAGGCAAATTCACGAGCTTCCCTGGGAATGTCTTTGGCGATCTTGGGATTCTCCAGCAAGCCTTCGGTCAACAGCTTCTTTGATTCTGTGGGGATGGAATAGGAGGACAAGATGTCCGATAGCGAGGCGTCGACGCTACCCATCGTGGCCAGATATTGACCGCGTTCTTCTCCTTCGATATATGTCACAACTCAGCTTTGGCCTTTCCGGCTTCCGACTCTGACAGCAACTCAACCGCCGAAGAGAGAGATTCTAAAGATGGCAGAAGATGAGAAGAACCTATACAACGTAGTATTTTTCTCCGATCTGAACTTGTGCTTCAGTAATGCGATATGCTCTCCTCAGCATGAAGCATTGCATAGACTCAGCCTTCAACAACGCTAGGCGAACCTCGGCTCAATAGAGGGTAAAGCTATGCTTATTTTTCGAGGCTCACTAGGCAAGCTCGAGCGCCTCGTCGTTTGACTTTCGGATCGGGTATTTAGGGACAATGACTCGCCTCCTATTGTGTGGGGGAATCCCGGACATCCATCCCCATCTTCAGGATGCGGAGAGGGGTAGATATGGACCGAGGCAGACGACGAGATGATTGGATATGCTTCGAGTCAAGGCCCATGAGTCGAAGAACAGGTGCTGCTCCGTCCAGTTGTTTGCCTCGGAATACCTCAAGGGGCGTTTTCAGGTTTGCAGAGTGACGCCCGGGATATCGGCATCGCATTCATTGTTCGTCAGAGAAGGCTTACATGAACGTTGCGAGGATAACTATGATGCTTCCGTTCCCGGGCTGGAAAAGGAGAGATTCTCCCACTTTGGGCCGAACCACATTCAGAAAGTAGTCGGTCGTGGCGGCGACTGATCCTCAAGACCTTCTCAGCAGCTACTTAGTGACAGAAGCACCACCTACAGCTGGTACCTACCGTGTGTCCGCAGCCTGCCATTCTATAACAACTATTTACAAGCAAGATGGGCGACCCAGGACCAGCCTCGATCCCTGCCACGCGACCTTGTCGCATCGCCAACTGCTCCGGAGCGCGTGGTGATCCAGGATACCAGATGCTGCGCCAGGCCACTTATGGACCTGTAGACTTCATCACGGGCGACTACCTGGCGGAGATGAATCTCGCAGAAAATGCCCAGAAGATGGCAGCCGGCAAGCATGACGGCTGGGAACCGACTGCGTGGGATGGCCTTGAGCAGACGCTCGATGTGATCAAAGACAAAGGAATCAGGATCATCATCAATGGTGGAGCGCTCAACCCCAAAGGTTTGGCGAAGAAGACGCAGAAACTCGTCAATGAGCGAGGCCTGAATCTGAAGATCGCCTATGTCTATGGCGACGACCTGATGGAGGAAGTCAAGAGCAGCCTGGAGAAGACCGGGAAGCTGCCACAGCATCTGGACGGAGAAAACGAGAAAGTCTCGCTGGCAGAACACGCCACGGACTTGTTGGACACCAAGGGGAAGCCTATCGTCAGTGCAAACGCATACCTTGGTGCACGCGCCATTGTCAAAGGCCTCGAGCTGGGGGCAGATGTCATTATCTGCGGAAGAGTGGCAGACGCATCTCCAGTCATAGGAGCAGCCTGGTTCTGGCACAAGTGGTCCGACACAGATCATGACCGTTTGGCGGGAGCATTGGTGGCAGGACATCTGATCGAATGCTCTGCATACGCCACGGGGTCGAACTTCTCAGGATTTGATGAATACCCCTTGGAAACATTCGTGGACCTGTCTTATGGGATTGCAGAGATCGCAGATGATGGTACCTCGATCATCACCAAGCACGAGGGGACCAATGGCCTCGTCAACGAGGACAACGTCAAGTGTCAGTTTTTGTATGAACTCCAGGGAGGCACTTACCTCAACTCAGATGTCTCTGCCGACACGACGGACATCAAAATCACACAGGTCGGCAAGAATAGAGTCAAGCTGTCCAACATCAGAGGATACCCACCGCCGCCAACCACCAAGCTGGCCATCTTTTATCACGGAGGCTACGAGGCGCAGCTGCTCACCAACGCAACCGGGTATGCGACCGCCGAGAAATGGAGGCTGTTCGAGACACAGATGCGGCATGCTCTCGAGCAGAAGGGCCTCAGTGACCAGTATCAGCTGTTGGACTTCCAGATCCTGGGCACTCCGGCGGCAAACCCACGATCCCAGTTCTCCAGCACCACGTACTGCCGACTGTTCGTCCAAGCCGACACAGAAGCCGCGATATACGGGTTGGTGAAGGCGTGGAGTGAGATCGCCATGCAGCACTTCTCCGGGTTCCATCTCTCGCTGGACTACCGAACCGCGCTTCCGCGATCTTACCTCGCCTTCTACCCGGCCCTGTACCCGCAGAACGATCTGAAAGAGGGCGTAGCAATCCTGTCCGCGGACGGCGAAGACGCCCAGACCGCCGACGCCGGCCATCCTCCCAAGTACCAAAAATTGGCACCACGTGAAAACTACGAGACCGCACATCCCGTCGACCTGGCCTCCTTTGGACCCACACGCAAAGCGCGTCTCGGAGACGTGACCCTCGCCCGCTCAGGCGATAAAGGAGCGAATATCAACTTCGGCGTCTTCGTCCGTCGTGCCGAACACTACCCGTGGCTGCAGACCTTCATGACCCGGTCGAAACTCCAAGAACTCATGGGCGACGACTGGGAGGACGACTTCTTCATCGAGAGGATGGAGTTTCCCAACATCTGGGCGGTGCATTTTGTCATTTACGGACCCCTGGGCCGTGGCGTGAGTAGCTGCCGCCTCCTGGACGCGCTGGGCAAGGGCTTTGCGGATTACATCAGGGATAAGGTGGTGGATGTTCCGGAAAAGTTCCTGGGAGAGGTCGATGCCGTGAAGAGGGAAAGGAGAGCCATGTTGTGAGTGGTTGTTATTTATGACGGCAGCATTATTTTTTGTGCAACTTCTCCACCAGGCAGTCAGTAGTGTGTAATGCCGCTGCCAAGTAGGGAATTTGGAAATGCCAGAAACACTCCTCCTATCTTTCGCAATTCACGTCTCCTTTATCGGGTCAAGATCTGATCTTGGTTAGGCTGTAGAGGCGGTACCACTAGTGACGCGTTTGTTTTTCTCATTTATGTCTAGCGTGCCTAAGTAATCACCTCTACATGCCTCTGAGCACCCACTGAGGGTTCTTACTGTACATATGTTCCGAGTAGCATGTGCACCTGGTTTTAGCCGAAGATCGCGAGGCTGTGACTTGTGCGAGGGCAACTCCACCGGAGCAATATTTTTCCGAGAGAAGAATTTTAAGCCGAGGTTCATCAGGCTGTCGCCACGTTGTTATGTAATGTGGCGCCGCATTGACGACGGACTGAGCCACAAACCACCAGCTCGATGAAAGATTTCGATCGATCGTCGAATTGTCAAATTTCCAAGACGAACTTTACTATACTGAGAGGTTCTCCGATAACCCTCAGGTTCCTAACGGCCGAGAGTTCACCACGGCCAAGCTATTCGAGATGGGACCAGATCAGCCTTGTACAGCTAGCTTGTCGTCTCTCCTGTTCCTGGCCACGTATCAACCATGTGCAAACGTTGATACCATTGGGAAGATAAGGGCGAGCTCGGCACAATCGTTCCGAGATGTGCCATTTGTGTGACCCTTACTTTCAAGGGGGGCTGGCTATGTACAACCCCGGGGAAAAATTGTCGTGAATGCGCCCGATGTCCGACGGTTGCAAGGTTATCCACGGCGACACCGACGTTACTAAGACAGATGCCTTCTTTTTATCGATACCGCCTTTGACAGGCCCACCTTGCGCTGGCCGGATTTGAGCAGCATCCAAGATTTGACTGTGGAGTCCGACCGAAGGTTGAAGTTGCTTCGACCAGCTACATGACCTTCGGATATGGCCTTTCTTCTCCTCCACCCCTGGGTGTGATGCAATCATGTCTCGTGGACCCCCCTGCTGGGGGCGTTTGACTCTTCTTAAAGAACGCATAACTGCGCCGTGGGCCCTCAATGGTGGTGGTGGTGGCCGCCGTGTTTTTGCTCGTTTCAGGACGCTCGTCATTCTTTCAACCGGACGATTGATAGATATACACGATGGCTGAGAAGACGCGTGACTATGAAGACTCCTCGACGCCTCGGACGCTGTCGTTGTTCCGGCTGGTAGCCGATCAAGCTCGAGTCACGGAGGAAGTATTGAACTATCCATATCCCGGATCAGGCACCGCAGAGGATCCCTATCTCGTCACTTACATACCCAATGACCCGGGCAATCCGTTCAACTGGGCGGCAGGAAGGCGTTGGACCATCAGTCTGATCGTGGCGACGGAAGTACTCGCTACGGCATTTGCGTCGAGTGCGTTCAGCGGTACGTCTACGACCTCCCAGCTGTTTCTCTCTTGCCCTGGAATCATCGTGGCTAATTGTCTGCTGTTTCAGGAACCCTGCGCGAGCTCATCATCGACCTCGGCGCCAGCACAGAGCTGATAACCGCCGGCATATCCCTCTTCGTTCTCGGCTTCGCGGTCGGGCCACTCTTGTGGGCACCGCTGTCGGAACTCTATGGCAGACAGATCATCTACATCATCAGCTTTGGCGGGTTTACAGCCTTTTGTGCTGGCTGTGTCGGCGCCAATGACATCGGAACGCTGCTCGTCTTACGCTTCTTCGCCGGATCCTTTGGCTCATCTCCCTTCACCAACGCTGGGGGTGTCATCGCCGACGTTTTTCCAGCGTCACATCGAGGGTTGGCCATGGGTATCTTTGCCCTGGCGCCTTCGATGGGGCCGACGCTGGGCCCATTCTGCTCGGGGTTCCTGGCTGAGAACCAAGGCTGGCGATGGGTCATGGGCCTCTTGACCATCTTCAGCGGCGTCATGTGGATTCTCGGGGCGATCTTCGTGCCCGAGACCTACGCACCGGTCATCCTGCGCAAGAGAGTCGCGAAGCTGTCGAAAGTGACCGGCAAGGTGTACATGTTGGAATCAGACAAAGGGAAGGGTGCTCCGTCGCTGAGGTCTCTTCTGCCCACCGCGCTGATTCGGCCGTGGATTCTGTTGTTCATGGAACCGATTGTTCTGTTGCTGTCGCTCTACATTGCCATTGTCTACGGTATGCCACTTTGTCTTGTCCATCTGTTCGTTGTGGACCAAAACTAACGAGACTCTTCCCAGGTACTCTGTATCTCCTGTTCGGGGCGTATCCAATCGTGTTCCAACAAGTCCGCGGATGGTCGGAAGGCGTCGGAGGGCTTCCATTCCTCGGCGTCGCCGTTGGCATGGTCTCCGGGATCGTCTTCGCTAGCTGGACGAATAAATGGTACACCGACGAAGCTGAGGAACACGGCGGCGTCGCTCCGGCTGAGGCTCGACTGCCACCCGCAATGTACGGAGCGGTGGCGATCCCCATTGGACTGTTCTGGTTTGCCTGGACCAACTACGCGTCCATCCACTGGATCTCGCCCGTCCTGGCCGGCATCCCCTTTGGCTTTGGTTTCACCGTCATCTTCCTGGCCGTCACCAACTATCTGATTGACGCATACACCATCTTCGCGGCGTCCGTGCTGGCGGCCAACACGGTGCTCCGATCCCTCTTTGGCGCCGCTTTTCCTCTCTTTACGCCAGACATGTTCGACGCCTTGGGCATTCACTGGGCAAGCTCGATCCCGGCGTTTCTCGCGTTGGCATGCGTGCCATTCCCGTTCATCTTCCGGAAGTACGGAGCCCAGATCCGCCGCCGCTGCGTGTACGCCGCGCAGGCCGAGGCCATCATGGCCGAACTGCGTGCCAAGGCCGCCGCGCGCGCCCAAGAGGCACCTCTTAAGTCCGAAGAGGAATCCACGCGGAGATGGTCGTCGAGCAGAACCGACTCAGAGGAAGAGGAGTTTGAGCAAGATCTCGGGACTTCCGAAGCCAAGTTCGAACCGATCAAAACTAGGAGGTCTTTTGCGTCGGAAGTGAGCGCCGCTGCAGCATCGTTGACCCGGACCAAGTCCAAGGCCGGCAGCATCAGCGAGGCGGCAAACTATAACGCCAGCCCGTACGACATCGACCGGGTGAACACGTCGACGTCGCTGGCGGGATTGGATCTGACGCGGACACGCACCGCTCGCTCCGGCGGCAACCACTAATGAGATTTCTCACACATCGGTTGGTTGCTTGGCCGGCTGGGTGTTGTAAAAGGTTGATAGGGTGCATGGCTTTGGCATCGGCTTGTTCTTGGATTTTTATACGAACGGTGGAAGAGGCGCAGGTCATCGTCGTCGCCCCGTATGACTGACTGACTGACTGACTTACTGCATACTACTTACTATAGAGTGTATATTAGCCGAACATATCCATATATATACATAATACTGCTCATCCAACATTAACTGAATCTGTCCTGCGTCAAACATGCCCAGGAGCATTGAGAATAGCTATCCCGCCTTTATTTATTGATCCTCCCAAGGCCGTGTGAAAGCCCCAACCATTGCTACACCTCCATACCTTCACGTCCCTTTTTACAGGGTGTTCGGTCTGGCGGATCGGACTCGACTCACCTGGAACCCTGTCCATCTGTGTGGGTGGCTTTACCTGGTGCGTACTGTACCTTGGAGAAAGCCCCAGTAAAGACTGATAACAAGGAAAGAGAACTTGAAACTAGGACTATTGGCTATATGGCAATACCAAAGCCGCACTGACTCTATAGATTATTGGTCAGACTGTTCGAGATTGATGATGTCCGCACAGAGCCCGGCAAAGAGAACCATCAATGATGTAGGAAATACGGCAAGAAGTAACCCAGGCTCAGCATATATTCATATCGGTAGTACCGACTCCTTGGTAAAATACACGTCTAGTAGAACTACTGCGTACATGCTTGCTCCCACAGCCGCCTTCCTAAGATCGTCCTGCACAGTGTGACCAGGGCAAGAAAATCCGCTGTTCTCCTTGGACAAATCAAGCCCAGATCAAATCTTGTGGCATGGACAGCCAAAGTACAAGTCCGTTGAGCAGTTGGGGGTCTAAAGCCCGAGGTAAGGAAGCCAGGAAGACCCTGTCAAACCAACCCCTTCGTTCTCAGCTGCAGCTGTTCGTAGGTCGCGTGCAGCATAAGATTCTGCGGCACTTTTCCTTCACCGGCTGGACAGCATGGTTCTCCAATAGGCATTGCCAGGGGAGAATAAACAAAATGGGCCAGGAGACGCAACTCTCCATGGTCCATAGGGGTAGTTCCGCGGATGTCATTTATGCCGTCTCAGGGTTTTCGAGGGGTAATCATCACCAGGTGCTTGCGTAACTTCGAGCACCAAATCGTCTCCATAACCCGTAAAGCTCGACACCATAGGGCGTAGAGAGTTATTGAAAAGCGAAGCCAACAATCAGTGATCGGCCAGAGATACGGACTAGCGTGTCTTCGGCCTCACCTAAAACCAACAATGCGGCCTGATTGTCAGCCGCTACTATCTATCGTCCTTTGGTCGAGGCGTGTTGATCCGGTGATATTGAGCCCTTCTGATGGGAGGCCTCTCTGACAGAGTTGCGTCAAACAGGCTGGACACCATCCTTTCAGATCATATCGTAAGACAGATGTCCAGACTCTCATTCAACATGGTCAATGTCGCCCGATACTGATGCCATATCTGCCGTCTAGACTCAACGGCCTGGGAAGTGTTCGAATTCTTGACCCTGGATGGCCCGCTTCGTCAGTCCCATCCCTCAATAAAGGGCACAGGCGTAGAATTTGTCCGTTTACATACAGCTTTTTGTCCAGACCTTTGATCTTCCAAAACTGCAAATGCAGCAGATTCTTCAAGATCCTGTGCTCGAATCCATTGTACTTTCTTGCATTCTCCAAGAACTTCAGGGTATTCTGTACGCGTCGGAGATTGAAATTCGCAGGCGATGAGGTGCGGAATGAATCGCGTAGAATGTCGCGGATCTCGTAGCGTGCAGGGTGTGCATATCTGACTGCACGAAGGGAGGTGCGATAGAGGTGTCGGTAAGCATGGATAAGGGACTGTTTCGGGACGGGCGTGCTCATTGAGATGGGTTATATCAGCTGTGTTGCTTGGGCGTAGCGGTTGTGTTGAAATAGAAGTGACTGGTGTTTTACAAGCCGCGGATTTAATTGGTAACCCGCATCGGGGGCGAGGGAGACGCCGCCCTGTGCTCACCCCCGCTCGCGCGTGCCTGAGCCGAGGCTGTGATTGGTCGTCGAGGATGCTTAAATCACGTGATACAAAACCGGCCCCTCAGCTACGCGTCATGCCTTCAGTCGCGCTTCAAACCTTCCTGTTCCCTAAATCACAATGGCGGCACCCCTTCATAGACACCAGTCATCCTTGCAGGGCTTCGTAGACTTCTCGTCCTCTACCGTTCTGACGCCTGATCAATGTAGTCGGGCAACCAAGATCTTCAACCAGCTCGTCTCTCGATACGAATCTATCCAAGATGAGCGTACGGCGTACAAATATATCACCCTGCTCCGAACTGTCTATGAATCAGTTGTCTCCAAAGGTCATTTCCTTAGCCACTTCTTCTTATTCATCGATGCAGAGCTTCGATATGGACAGGATGCTCCTACGCCAACATTTGCCGAAATCTTGTCTCAGTTCGACAGTCTACATTCGTGGAGCCACGTACAATCAGATGAGCTCCAGGACACCCTCGCTAACTTTTCAGACTACCTTGTGAACAATTTCTTCCTGCCACGTAACGGATACACGTACTTCTCGTGCATGAATATGGAATTCTAACACTGTTACAGTCAAAGCATCTGGCCGGAAGACCCCTCAACCTACCCCTACCAGTCTCAGCCTCCCCCAAAGCCCCGACAATGTTGTTGGCACCACACAACGCCTTGCACGTCTGCGGCAGCAGTGTCTTACTCGCGATCGCTACCGATGTGTTATATCCCGCAAGTTTGATTTGAATGAAGCGCTGTCACGCTGGAACAGAGACGGTGACGATTCGAAGGATGACGATGGGCTTCCGCTTAAAGATGAAAGACCTGAATATTTGGAAGTCGCACATATACTGCCTCACTCCCTCACGTCCCTCACAGGCGATGTTGAGGATTCACAATTGGTATGTGTTTCGCACTGTTGCAATATTTGGTGCTTTCCATTGACGACATGATTAGAGTGAATCAAAAAGAATTGCCCTCCAGGTATTGAAAATGTTCGATCCTGATGCTGGACACCTCGTTGAAGGACCTGATATCGATAGATCGATCAACGCAATCGTACTGACGCATAATTGGCACCAACAAGTGGGGGATTTTACGGTATCCTTTCAACCTACGATTGATCAGTCTCCACACTCCTACAAGATCGATTACATTGACCCGAATCGACCTTTCCGTGATCCTTTACTCCCTGTCAATCGCCAACTTTATATCACTCCAACGAAGACCATCGATCCCCCTGCTCCCCGTCTTCTAGCTATTCATCATGCTATCGCGCGTATTCTGCATCTGAGTGGCGCGGGAGGTTATATCGATCGCATCATTCGAGATATGGAAGAATTAAGCATCAAGGAAGATGGATCCACCGCCCTTGGACAATACGCTCACTTGAAGATAGGTGGTTGGTTTGACGGGATTCCAGTTTGTTAAATCACTGGGACACGATCAGACTTTCTCCAATCCTTCCCTTGTATCATTCAAAGCATATGTTCTCGGTTCTTCGGTTCGGAAACAGGGTCAGGTGGCGTCTATTTATGACTTCAATGGCATTGCATTCATTACTTGTACCAACGTATTAAAAACCATCAAGCACCACTGGTTGCCATTTCTTTTTACGCTGCGCTTTCGCAGCTTTGGGCCGTGAAACCCCTTCGCTCGTTTCGTCACGAGTGACCATAGACATGATCACCCAAACATTTTCTCCTTTATTCTCTCTGAATCTTGCCCATGCCTTTCCAGCTTGATTGTGCGCTTGATCAAAGCTTTCATTGATCAGCCTAGGAAATGGCTCCCGTGACTCTGGTGCAGAAATTGATGTGTCTCTCTGGTCAACTCTTGGTGACAACCTGGTCTTGAGGTTTTGGACACCGACAACCGACCACGGGCCGTTTGTAGGCTCTGGCATAGAGTCTGTGACGATTGCGGGACTCACCAGCGGCGGGAACGCGAGATTCGTAGAAGTGATGGAGGACATGGAGAATGCTTTAGTATCGTAGCTGATTTCCAACCTCATCTTTATGAGCTGGTGACCTGATGACAGATAATCTAGAACCTACTTCGACCGCAAAGCTCGAATCCCATGGCTGTCTGGTTCGTCATCAAAACCACCATGTCTGCACTCATACCGTCTTGGCCCAACAGTGGTGCAATTTATGAACCAGTTCGCGGCTGCGGGATCTTCTCCTAGAACCACCAGGAGTCTCATGGCCTCGACAGCAGCGTCGGAGGTGCGGTGCCAGTATCCAGTGCACAGAGCTCTCTTGGCAAGATCCAAGGGTGTCTTGCCCTCCTTATCCGTGGCGTCAATATCGATGCCAGTCTCGACAAAGTATCTGATAATGCCGGTCAGCCAGAACCTAGCAGCCAGATGCAGAGACGTTTGGTTCTGTGAGTCGTCAACGACTAATTGCGACAGGTTCTCTGTCCTGGAGGAGAATTCTCGAATCAACTCTTCATTTCTTGATACCAGAGCCTGGTAGTGAGGCGTTCGGCCTTTGTCGTCCCTTTGATTAAGATCAGCTCTCATCTCGAAGAGCAACTTCACCATGGGAAGATTGCCCCTTGGAGAAGCAAGGTGGAGGAGCGTCGTCCGTCCTGGAAAATCAATTTGGCGATTGACGTCTCCGCCGAGTTCAAGCAGTTTGCGTGCAAGAGGCAAATGTCCTTCTATAACTGCCCAGGTGAGAGCCGTAGCCTTGTGGTATCGTACATTGTGTCGGAGCAGATGCTCGTAGAAAATGGAATGGAGTTCTTGGTTCACTCGAATCAATGAAAATATGTCTGCCTGTTCCAGATATTGGCTGATATGTCCGAGGACCTCGTTCGGTAGATTCAGAAGTGGCATCGCAAGTCAAATCGATGTGGGGAGCGACGCGGTGGATTGTACTACGGAGAATTGGCATCTGTTATCGATATGTAACGATGCCATCATGGACCCTAGATCAAGAACTTAAAGACGGCGCCAACTACATAATAAGCCTCTGGGCAGAATCCAGCCTTCCCTTAGGTGGCCTAGCGACTATTAAGCGTTATATGCTCACTTTTTGCGGAGTACAACAGGGATCAAGGATCCAAGTACCAATATATAAGTCGTCCTTCATTACGTTCGTAACTGAGTAAGTATACTAACGTTTATTATATTGATTATATTTTATACAATCTATATAGGTTAGACCGCCCAATGGTGTACCAATCAACCAATCACTGTCTATGACTCTGTTTCAGGGGTTGAATATCAATTGCACAGCTATGCCCGAAATTCCCGTCTCCAGTGCGCTCAGACTATCGCGCGGGACTTGTACATCTTGCAAGAGCGTCCCATAGAAAGCGCCAACACCTTTAGCTGATGACAGATCCGCCGTTGATGTAAATGCCTTCGGATATAGAGGCTTCTGACCACCTTATCTGGCGCCGGGAAATTCCACTCAACCCTTCGAACAAGACACAAGGATAAAACTCTACGTTAATCCTCGTGCCGAGAAACCTACCGTGTCTTCTCGATTTGTGAGTGATTGGCACTCCACTGCCTTCATGGCAAACTTTGAAATGTGTGGGAGAAATGACAGAATATCGGCCGAGCTTACACAAACCTCAAGTGACAGTGACGGCCTCTAAAGTCTGGACCTGTTGCTGGTGGCCGAGGCCCAGAGGTAACCCACTTTCGACCACAACATCAGAGCGTGAACATCTCTAAACATCAAGCCCTCAAAATTGGTACATATCGATCATCATCTCTCCAAGTTTCGTGTTCATCCCTCCACAGAAAGACCAGGCGATTAAAGCTTCGAGATGGGCTCGCCAGAAAGAAGGTCCAAGCTCCCACCCGTGCTGGACTTTTCAGGTAATTGAATATCCCGTCTTAAAGAGAACCACGGCAACGAACTGACCGTGACGGCAGCTTTTCGAAGCGAAGATGAGGCTTTGAAGACTGAATTCCTCCAAGCACTGGGACAAGCTTGTAGAGATAAGGGGTTCTTCCAGCTCATACACCACGGCGTGGAGCACGGGCTCCAACAAAGCATATTTGCCGCCTCCAAAGAGCTGTTCGATCTCCCTCTTGAAGAAAAGCTGAAGGCTAGACTGAAGGCTGGAACGAACGGACGAGGCTACGAAACAATAGGAGATCAAATGCTGGAACCCGGCTCAGCTCCGGACACCAAAGAGGCCATCTACTTAGGCGAAGACCTCCCCGCCGACCACCCGCGCGTGCTGCAGGGTGAATACGGATGCGGTTCGAACATCTATCCTTCCTGTCTGGGCCTGCAGTGGCACCAGACTTGCATGGAATACTTTCGAGCCATGACCACCCTGGCCCGCGAGGTCATGCGAGCTCTCGCGGCGGCCCTGAGAATCCCCGAGGACTACTTCGCCCGGTTCACCGATTTCGAACCCATCGCGACGCTTCGCTTGGTGCACTACCCGCCGACTCCCCGGACGTCGGACAGGGAGCGAGGCTGTGGTGCCCATCGCGACTTCGGCTGCGTCACGCTCCTGCTGCAAGACGGCGTCGGCGGCCTCCAGGTCCAGGACGAGGAGACCGGCGAGTGGCTGGACATCGACCCCGTCCCGGGCGCGTACGTGGTCAACCTCGGAAACCTCATGGCCCGCTGGACCAACCACCACTACACCTCCAACACGCACCGCGTGATGAATTTCTCGCCGACGGACCGCTACTCGATCCCCTTCTTCTACAGCGGCAACGCCAAATATACCTTGGAGACCATTCCCGGCCTGGAGCAGAGGCCGCAGTCTATCGCTGCCAGGAAATACGGCCCCGCCATCCCCGCGGAGCCATATGGTCCCGTCTCCGTTACCGACTTTCTACGAGAGCAGTTCGTCCAGTCGTACAAGCGTGCCCACGACTACAAACCAAAGGCGGTTGATGCAGCGGTATAGAGCTCGCGGGCAGCCATGCCTACCACCCAGTGAAGTAGCATTGGCATTCATACCCTGTTTGTTTGAGTGTCCAGACGGGCAAAGAAACTGCGACATACCTCAAAGAGAAGAGCGAGATGCATGCCTCTAGGCCTTGTCTCGTTGAGGACATCTAGTGAGAAGGCTATTTCAGTGGTCAGGCGACTAATCGTCGCTATCTGCCTGTCCTTGCGAGGCAAGAAAAAGGAATAATCGGACGTGTTGACGAATGTTGCTTAAGAATAGAGTCCCATGTGATATGCCGTCAGGCTCCCTTCTCTCAAGGTCCACATGAATACACAGAGATTGGAAAGACTCTTCTTTTTCTGACCCAGCCGAAGTCAAGATCAACCCTTCCTGTGGCGTTGTCTACTTCGTCATAGATGATCATATCACATCCCCCCACCACCCCTTCGTTCTCGACGTACGCTCAGCAGACAGAAGGGATGGGCACCGGGCCGACGGGCCCCTTGCTCGCGCCGATGTTGGCCTGGTGCATGGACCTGGGTCCGTATTTCAGGGGATAGTCCACCGCGGTGTGGAACATGCCGTAGTTGTCCCACATGATCATGTCGCCCTCCTGGACCTCCGGGAGCCAGATGTACTCGGGCCGGAGGACGCGGGACTGGACGTTGTGCAGAAAGGCGCGGATGTCCTCAACCTTGTCGATGACCTTGGGCGACTCGTCGACCGTCGACCGCAGGAAGAGCTTCCGCGCGGCCAGGCCGTGGACTTGGAACGCCTTCTCCCCAGTCACGGGATTGATCCAGACGAACGGATACTATGTTATTCGTGGCCCCGGGTCAGGACTTTCTTGAGGGATGATAACCGCGAGCCGATCACAAGGTTGATGGGAAAAGGGGTTCATACTCACCCGCTTGACATCTTTCTCGTCGTACTCGCCGAGTTCCTCCAGGGTGTGCTCCTTGCCCTCAGACTTCAGACCCAGTCCGGTCGAGGGCGCCTTGCAGTTCTCGATCCACATGTACGGATACGGGGCATACTCGACCCAGCTGTGGTCGGCGAGCTGCTTTTCGTCGCCGCTGAGCAAGTCGTAGAGCTGGGACGTACTGAAGAACGCGGTCAGGCCCGGCCGTGATTTCATGCTGAGTCCGGACCCGTCGTCCCACCGGATGGTCACGTCTGGTCCCGAGGGGAGTTTGACCGCTCGCAGGGTCGTGAACCACGCGGGATCGCGAGCGTACAGCGGGGCGTCGATGTGCCATCTCTGAAACCGCGTGAAGCCGGCCTGGAAATCCTCGTCCGAGGGCGGGTCCGCGTGGAAGCCATTCGAGAGCCCCTTGACGTGGAGGTTCTTGAGGCCATAATGATCCTCGCCTGTATGTGCCTCCGTTAGCCCTGTGTCGAACTCAACGGACGGACGACTTCGAGGAAACTGTGTGTCTTCCCGAACCTTGGTACCCCTTCCCGACCAGGCGCACGTTCTCTGCTCCGGGAATGCCGTAGACATCTCGAGATTTGGCCAGCATGCCGCCTTTCTTTTGAAACGTGGCCAGGCTGCCGTGGCTGTGAACCTGAGATGCGTCCGGGTCGAAACGCGTGACCAATTCCCAGTGTTTCTCGGGCGTGAGGTCCTGCTGGCCCCTGACGATAATGACCTTGTGCGTCCATATGGTCTCCTTCAACCGCTTGACATCGTCATCTTGGGGGTTCGCTGTCAGCTTGTGTCCATCCACCGTCCATTCCCCGTCCAAATGAGCTTCGTACCGGAAATCTGGTTTAGATCGAGTCCTTCGACCACGGCGCCGAAATTGAACTTCTGATCCTTGCGTTTGACCAGAGGCAGGACCTGGAATGATGGCTCGGGAGTGAGTGCCGCTGGCGACATGGTGTTTCTGGTACTGTTTAGTTGCTACGTATATATGGTATTATGGTCACTGTTCAAAGGTACCCTCGGCTTGGACTTCGACGTCGACAAGTTTATGAAATCACACGTTGTACCAGTATCAACAGGGCATGTCCGATGGGTTCTCGCATGACTGGCCAATCGACTCGCTGCTCTTCGCAATGACTGATATCCTTGGCCGAGCTGACGTGCTGTGGTGGTCCAGGGGTATGCGAGCTGTTATCACAGCCACACGGCCTCCCTGGAACGGAGGAGCTAAGACCATGTCTAGTTAGTGGCCATGATGGCCCATGGTGCGAGTCGATACATTCTCCGGACTTGGTGGGGGAGTCAGCGACGAGGAGGATGGAACGTCTTTGATCTGACGAATGGCATTAATGGCGTTGTTTATCAGAACTCCCTTATCAATCGCCCCATTCGTCAAGGAAACTGGGCCCGGGTTGACTTCGTACAGGTATCTGGAGCATCGCAGGAGCCAGACTCCCGTTATCATCAGCGAGGATTCGAGCACTATGATGCCGGCTCCCCTACAATGTCCGCTGCTGCCCCTCGGAGGGGGCTGGCCTGTCGCCTATGTATCCGGCGAAAGGCCAAGTGTGACAAACAGATTCCATGCCACAACTGTGTGAAGAGAGAGACCCCTGCAGAATGCGAACGCGAGGATCCCGCCAGCGATATGCGCCTGCAGAGTAGTAGTATATCCGGTGTTCGGAACCCGCCCGACGACAACACGTCTGCCGCCGCCGCCGTCGCCGTTCTTCGTGCTCGGGCGGCTGAACTCGAGGTTGTCCTTCAAGACAAGATCGCAGAGACCACCGATGTGGTGGCACGGTCTCCGACGAGAACACCGGCGACAGAGCAGCGGGCTGGGGGTAGGACTGTCGCACAGGTGAGGAGGTCGTCGTCGCCAAGCCAAGGGGCGTCCGAGATTGAAGATGCGGTTACGGTGCTGGAGTTCCTGGCCTGGGGCCGCATGAAGGATCCCGACAATGCCATGCTGTCGCCGGAAGCCCTTCGGGTCTCTGAGCACGATGACGGGATGGGCATCAGCAGCAGCCCGGCAGAGGAGGAGCTCGATGGCGCCCTCGAAGCCGGCATGAACCACCCCCTTTTGTGGCTCCAGATCCTACTCTCGTCCCGACGCCTAGTGTACCAGCTAGCCGACTATCACAGCAACTGCATGCCATGGCCCGGTCCGAAACTCTCTACACCAAGCACGAGGCCGTCTTGTCTACGACCGGAGAATGCGCTCGTTGACCACGGGCAGGCCCGCCTTCCTCGCCAACACGGCCTTTGACGCCAACTGGCCGTGCTACATTCCATGGGCCCGTCGCGCCAATGCCATGAGCTCCGCGCACAGGATTATCATGATTAACAGATACGTTCGTCCTCATCTATCTGGAGAATACGCCGCTAGGTCGCTAGCTCAAGAGAGATATACATATCTTATAGGAAGCTTCTCGGTCTCAGTTCCACCAACCCGGTCTTTGAAATCACGCGGCGGACCTGCCTGGCCGCGTCCAAAGCCATGTTCAAAGAGCACCTCGCCAGCAGCAGGGACGAGTCGAGCCCGATGCTGTGGACCCATCAGGCGTGTGCGATGGCCGCCTGCATCGTCATCTGCTTCAACACCCTCCACTCTTCGCCGCATTGCTCGAAATCCCTCCTCTGACCCGGACGACAAATTCCAGCTGCAGCTGGTCGACCACACGCTCGAGCACCTCCGGCTGTGCCAGCAGAAGAGCATGATCGCCGGCCGCGGGGTCAAAGTCCTGCGTGCGCTGTAGAAGCAGATCGGGGACAACAACCGCGTCGGGGTCGAGAGTCGAAAGAGGCCAAATGATGATGCTGCTGCTGCGCCCAGAGACAGAGACAGCACTCCCCCTCCTAGGAGTCGACGACGTCCTCGTCGTCGAGGCTTCGATGCCGCCGAGTTTGCGCGATCTTTCTGTGAGGATCAGGATCAGGATCAGGATTAGGGTCCTCACTTTCGCTCTTCGCGGCTGATAACGAATCGGCTGGGCATTTCAGACTGCCTGGCCTCTATTACGGAAGAACCGGATGTGAGGCAGCAGCAGCAACGAGCTGAGGACACGGCACAAGAAGCAGCCGACGAGGTCCAACCACTAACTTTTCCGACAGACTTGAATTGGTTGTGGAGTGTGCCGCTATCTGATGAGGATGGCGCGCAGACCTTTGATAACCTGCTTTCTTTTGCCAATCAAGGGAGCATCGAGTGCAAGAAGGGGAGCGGGGGGTTCTTTTTAAATACCCGCACCTCCAAGGTATGCACATGAGTTTATGTCAGAGGTCTGATACTATAGCATAGTTACCAGAAAACCATCGTGGGGAATAACACCAATTTGATACTCCTTTTCGTCTTGTGTGTCCTACTTCGTCCTGAGAATTTGCGCGCCTTTACAGATCGTCTACCTCTGAATCGTCTTGAGAAGATTCCCGAGGCTCGAATGGTAGTTTTGAGTCGTTATGTGTCGTATATGTGTCTGATTGCCCTTGTCCCCTGTCGTAGGGCGTTTGGTGTTCGCCCACTCGGGTGCGTACTATAAGGGGATGTTTACGACTGTTTACAGCCGATAACTGTTCCCTGTCTGTCCAAGAGGTCTGTGCGTGAAGACGAACATGAGGCTCTCCCTGTGCCCAGTCTGTCGTTGCATCGAGGGAGTCCTTCCTTCTTTTCGATATCATTGCTCTGTCTCCAAGCTCGGCCTTTCGGATCATGATGACGGGTGGTCCGATGCTGCAATATTGCACTGATGCATGATCCTCGGTCCATACGACTCGGGGAACTCGGTCTTCCACAACATATCAGCAATTTGTAGGAGCCAAATAGGCTCTAGACTCAACCCACAATGCTGTGCCACAACGCGCGGTTGTACCAAAGAACAACGTCTTGCTCCTGGTGTGGATGGGCATAAATATTCTCGGGCGAGATTGCTGGCCGCATGATTCTGGCGACATTGTGAGCGGATATGTTCAAATCGCCACGGGGGAAAATCATACTTGTGCATAAACTCCCTTACTTCTTTCAGATCATCGACAATCCTTTCTTCTCCATCCGGGCGACTTTTGAGGTACAGCTTGACCGCTCCTTGACCGTGGACCTGCAAGGACTTTTCGCCGGTCTTCGGGTTGGTCCACACCATCGGGTAGATGCAAATCTTGCTTTCGTCAATGGGTGGGAGTTTCTCCCGCGGCAGCTCGAGGCCTTCGGTTTCCAGGATATGTCCAAGTCTGGCGCTGTGGGCGGTGGACATCCATTTGAAGGCATGCGGCGCATACTCGATCCGCGAATGGAGTGCAATCTGTCTGGTCTCTTCGTCGAGAAGTTCCAAAGCTCTGGATCCGGCAATGTAGGCGGTTGCACCGGGTGGGATTCTCATCTCTGTCCCGGTCCCATCGTCCCAGCGGACAGTGACATCCGGCCCCTTCGGAGTCCTGACGGCCAGCAAGCAGCCCACCCTCGGAGGCGGGATATTGTACAACGCTCCGTCCCAATGCCACTGATAGAACCTACTGGCTCCGTTCTCGCGTTCCTCTTGGGGAATATGAGGCGGGAGATGGAATTCGCGATGATCGATGCCCTTGACCTTGAATCCGGGAGGAAACTGATAATGATCCTCGGGAACTTCGCCTCGTCCCAATATATGCACTTGCGGCTGGACAGGAACCGCGGGTCTGCTCTGAATTCCATAGATGTTAACGCCATTGTGGGAGGTCAAGAACGGATCAGCGCCATGTGCGAAACCTCCCGTCGTCTCGTTAGGATCGAAGTTTGCAGTCAGCAGGTACTGCTGTTGGGGCCTAAGCATCTCCGGCTGCTCCTTGAAAATCAAGACTTTGTGTTGGTGCAAGGCATCAGAGATCAGTTCGAAATCTGCGTCAGTGAGCTCGTTCAGATTGATTCCGTACACTTCAGCACCAAAGTCAACTTTGCTTCCAGCCGGATGCTTGAGAGGCACTATTCGTCCGTCTGTCTTTTCGGCGTGTGGAAGCGTGATATCCGACGCCCTGGTTGCGATAAGCCTTGCTTTGACGCCTTCTGGGGCAATGACTTCCGTGAGAGCTTCGACGGCCATTGTGGTGGCGGTGTTATCGTGTCGACAGGAGTTACGAAGGGGGTGATTAGCTGTTACGGAACGAGAGTGCCCTTTTCAATCTTCGACTTTCGCCTCTAGAACTGGCAGCGTTATCTACAGACGGGCATCAGCGACTGCACGCCCGGGCCAGTGCCAGTCGGCCGAGTATGGCTGCTGAAGGTGTAGGCAGGAAGTGCCCGTACGAAGCTCGACCAAGCGAACTTGGAGTATGGTCTTCGGCCGACGAGGGAAGTGGAGCTCGGCCGAGGGTTTGATATATGCATGAGTCTTGATCACAGTGAGCAAGCATACATGCGGCCTTTGGTTGCTACTTGTCAGGCAGAACGAAAGCATTTCACGGCCACCAGCTACCACAAAGATGCAGCTGCATTCATCCAAAAGACATATCACGGTAGACAGTATCGACATCCACTATATCTCCACCGGCAAGCATGATGGCCATCTCGTCGTCTTGTTACATGGGCTAGGCGGCTCAACAGAGACATTCCGACACCTAATGCTTCTTATAGCGCCTGACTATCACATCATCCGCATAGATCTCAAGGATTTGGAAAGACACTTCTTAACCAAGGGATGCCTCTTTCATTTGCACAATATGTTGCCGACTTTATCATACATATTCAGGGACATCCTTCAAGCTCGGCAGCAGGGGAGATCAACGGTATCGGAAGTGGCAGGAACAAAGATCCAGTCCTCCTCGTCGGTCACTCCCTCGGCGGCATCATCAGCTTACACTATACTACCCAGTACCCTGCCACAGTAGCAGGACTTTTACTTCTGAGCGCAGGCCGTTCCTTGAGGAGTATTCCGCCAGAACAGCAGCGCATGCGAGATCTTGCGAGAACAGCACGCGAGAAAGGTATGGACGAAGTTAGGCAAATTGCGGTCATGACCAACTTCCCAGCGTATCGCGCCAACAACAGTGCCCACGAACAGCAGGTGCGGGACGCTGTGGCCTCGTGCTCAGCTGAGACGTATGCATCCACGGCAGAGTTAGTCGCCAGCGACGCCCACCATGATCCCGACTACAGTCTGATCAAGTGTCCGGGGGTGTTCGTGGCTGGTGACCTGGACATAATTAGGCCGCCACAGAGGTCAAAGGACATCAGTAGTCTGGTGGGAGGCCCGTCGGAAGTGGCGATGGTCAAAAGCGGTCATCGGATGATCCTACAGGATATTGAGGGTGTCTCAAAGGCGCTCGTCAGGTTACTTGCAATGGTATGAGTGGGTGTTAAGTGGCACAGCAGAAGTTGCAAAAGGAGGTCGGTGAGGCCGTACGGCAAACCAAGAGTGTCTCTGGCGTCAGGTACTTTACCGTAGCTCGAGCTCACGTGCCGGCCTCAAGATCCACTACTAAACAACCTCCTCTCATTGGTTTGCTCGGGCACCCTCAAAAGCGGCGGCAATAACAACGCAACTTGACGTGGCGTGTTGACGTGGTTGGCGGTTGGGCACATAATGCGGCATGCCAAGTCCTGTCAAGGTCGGACTTGCGAGCTCTAATTAAATAACCACCGCGGTCGCCTGCGGCATTCCTCCTCCTTGTCTTTCTCTCTCAATCATCACGTACATCTCCCCGGTCCCGGCATCTGTTGAGACGCACCCACTCGTTGGATGTCCATGCCAATATCTCCTGGACGTTCCACTTCGCCCCTTTGGACAAGTTTCGACCTCACGCTGAGGTCCTGTGCCTGAAGTGCAGTGGCGCTTGCATCAAGCCGCGTTTGTGCAGCTGACCGCTTGCCCAAGACTCTGGTGAAGGCTGTAGCAACCATCGCCTAAACCAACATCGCACGAGCCAGGAAACTGCTTGTTCGATTATCTCCTGTTTTTCCCAACTGATTGCTATTTGTTAGAGACTGCGTCCCCGTTTCTCCTATGTTACGATTCCAGTTGTTCGGTTTTCCCCCTCTGTAGGTTGAAAGAGTTTGAGATGGCAAGAGTCAAGCAAAAGGTGGCCAAGAAAGGTGCTGCTGGCTCCTCAACCCGAGGGAGCCAGGTGGCGAAGCAGAAGAGACACAAAATCGCCATTGGAGGGGACCCCCAGGAGAAGAAACTTCCCACAGTGGTAAGAGCAAAATCAGCTTGTCGCGGCAGCATTACCAGTGCTTATGACCCGAATAAGATCTCATTCCAAGAGCGTCCCCCGCCTGGATATACTTTCATTCCCGCCGGGAACCCCGAGCTCACCAACGCGCTGAAGGAATTCGCTCGCCGTGGTGACCACAAGATCTACGCCGTGACGGTAAGCCCGCTCTATTTTGACATTGTACACGCGTGGTCCACTGACGACCAAGATCACTCCGCATGCTGCGCGCCATGAATTGTCGAGGGAAGTACATCGTGTCGGCTTCCACTTCCCCACAAGGATTGTCGACCAAGTTTGTGCCCACTACGGCATCCGCCTCAATAGTGAAGGAAAGGTCGTTGATGAGTCGAATGACGAGAACTTTTTCAGCAAAGTATATCGCAACTCGGACGGTCAACGTCCAGTGGAAGAGAAGGACCAGATCACCATCAACACTGATGCCAAACAGACTATCAAAGATTTGTTCCCCAATATCCCCAACAATGATTTGTACCAGATTATCAAAACAGCATTTCAGCTGGGCGATCGTAGGGTTGGCACTGCAAACGAACTACCCCTTGTTCGAAGAGCCCAGCTATCTGTTGTTGCCCACATCCGCCACAACTACACCCAGTATGACAAGTTGCTGAGACAGATGCCATACAATGAGGCTCGTCACATGGTGGAAAGAGAGACGCTCATCAAGCTGGTGGAGTGGCGAGGTGGTGAAGATACGACTCTGGAAAGCGCCACAGGTGCCGCAGATGATCTTCTCAAAGAAGTCATCGTCATCTCTGACGAGGAAGCGTCTGACAGTGACTCCGACAGTGTCGAACCCTTGGGCCAAGACCGTGTCCAGGTTGAAGAACTCCCAAGCACCTCCTACGCTCCCGGCCCTGGGCGTCCCATATCGCCCCTTCCACAACTGCAACCTGAACGAATGCTGGACTATCCACCTGCGGTTCGCAGCTACAGGCCATCTAACGCTGAGATTGCCCGACGAAATCAGAGCAGATATGCCATCTGGGAACAAGCTAAGCGAGACTATCGGTCCAGCGTGGCCCAGAGACCAGTCACTGTTCTGGAAAGGATCTACGAGCCTGAGCCGGCTCCAGCACCACGGGTTCTTGTCCCGCTTGATCCTCCAACCCACTCTCCTGCCCAGATATTCCATACTCAGGCTCCTCCAACAAGCATAGCAAGAGTGGATTACGAGGTAAGCGGGGTTCTACAAAGGCTTCCTACCGATTCTCTGTCGACGGGCAGATATTATACGGTGTTCACTAACCTCCGTGGCAGCCCACGATTCGAAGTCGACAATCAAGTCCACCAACGTACATCCGAGACGCCAACGGGATTTTGTATGAGAGGATCGACACTAGGCGTGCGAATCCTGCCGACACTTCCCAACACTACCACCACAAACAACCGGCACCGGTGATGGCGGGACCGCAAATTAGAACGCGCCCTTCCTCGCCCCAAGACTTCTCTCGTCGGGATTCGCGCAACCATGCGGATTTAGAGAGAGGTGATGGCACGATACTGCCATCGATTGAAGGACCTGATGGGTCATATATCTCTCCTCGCTTACGTCGAAATCCGTTCGAAGCACATCCTGAGCCTCGTGACACTAACCCAAGGCGGGAGGATGGCGGCAACGCAAGGAATGCTGCCTACATTGACCTGACACTTAGCTCCAGCCAAACGCCTAAGAGACGTCGGTTAGAAGAGGCGCAACCAGTCCAAGAACGCCGCATGAACAGAAGAGAGTCCCCGAGCAGGCCTGTTGAACATCACTATCTGCCACCTCGGCCGGTGGCTGCCCATACTGAAAATCGCACAGCTAATTATGGTGAGCCACGATCCAGCCCACGTCTACAACCGGCGGTTTCTACCCGGGAGACTGCTTATGCTGATCGTCAACCCCTCTACGATGCTCATGATTTACCGCACTCTGTTGTACGTCTCTATGAACCCATACCTGCCCCTCATGAGCTTCGTGAGACAACCACGATGCAGCGTCGTTATCCTCCACAAACCTACGCGGCGCCCACCCACAATGAGGTTGAGTCAATCCGGCCAGTTCGAGATCTGGGAAAGCAACCGCTGCTTTCACTAGGTCAGGTCTACGAGCTCACTGGCGAGTCTCGCACATATAACAGCCAGATTGCCGGGGAGCCGGAGAGGCTCGTCCGTGAAGAATACGTGCAACCTGTGATGCAAGAGCCTCGCGTGCGGTACGTTTATGCTGATGGAACCAGCGGCCGTGAACCTCTACAATCTCTGCCTCCACAGCATTTGCCTGAGTATGATCGACGCCCAGCTCCTCTGCACTCATATGCCCGCTGAGGTGCAATATTTTTACGAGTCGCCTGTTCGGACACGCCGCCAAGGGGAATATGTCGAAGAAGCTCGGGGTCGACGGTAAGATTTGAAGGCAGAAATTTGCTTCAGCATGCGTTTCCTGCTATTTTTGCTTATTAACAGTGCTGATACGTGGTCCAGGCACTGTCTCGATACGACTTTACGCGATCAGGTTGCTCAACCCTTTCGCCCTCTCTACACTTTGTAGACGTACCTCTACTCAGTCACGATTACTTGCTCCACATTCTGTGTCAAAAGTATTGTTTCTTCTTCCTCCAATTCCCGCATCAAAATGGGTGGGTACCAAATGCTTGTTTCCAAGTCAGCGGCGGAGTTCTGTACCGACTTTCGATCGAGGATTACCAATGGATTACGACGGATCCTATCGACTTCTCTTTGTAACGTTAAGCTTGACCAAGATACCCATATTTTTCGGTCACGCTGGATCGCAACCGAAGGCATTCAAAATGGAGTTCGTGTGAAGTACTGGCTTATCCACATCTCTGGGATAATAAAGGACACTGGCTGTGGGCTTCCGCCTTCCAAGATTTTTATGTATGTTGAGACGTGGCTGCGGCAATTGTCAAACCACAGAAAGTCTAGCAGATACGATCACAGAGCGAGAGCCAATGTGAGAAACTTGAAAGTTCAAATTTTTTTTGGTAGTTGTTTTATCCATACACTCGGAAATGGTCCAATTTCGTTCCAGTACCAGATCACATCTCAGTCCAGGACAATAGGTTGGAGGATTCAGATGATGCATTGTGCTCCTCATTACACTGCGACTGCGATCCCCACGTTCATGGCTGACTCGGCATCCTCTTCTTCCAGATCGGTGGATTTCGACCCTCCGTTCACATGAAACCAACGCAAAGTGATTCGTTTGAGTAGTATTCATATAACGAACATATGTCCTTGTTCACCCTTTCGTCGCATCTTACACGGACATGGCGATACCGTCCGCCTCGCCCGAGTTCACCGTTTTGCCGGTTTTCTTGATCTTCTCGAGCACAGTCTCGTACGACACCGAGTCTTCAGTGGTCACGTCGGCGGTTTGGGTGTCGAGCGACACCTTGTAGTCCTTGACGCCTGGGGAGCGGCGAGATATATGTGTCAGCAGACAATTGAATAGAATATTTTTTCTCTCTTGGGAAGCGAAGGAATGGGGGATTCAAGCACAATAAGCAATAGGCGGGGGGGGACGGTAGTCGCAAAATTCACACTCCACTGCGCGCCTGTAGCAGCAAGGCAGGGTATTCGCAGCCATAGGTCATTTGCTATGCTTGTTCTTACCATCAAGCTTCTTGAGGACGCGCTCGACGGCGCCGGAGCAGCCCCCACAGGTCATTGTCACGTTGAACTTGTAGTGATGTTCGGCCATTGCGTCTCTGTGATTGCGCGTGAAGGCTAAGCGAAGGGGTGGGGTGGTTACGAAGGAGGAATGCGGTTGCAGAGGACGCAATTCAATAAGTTCGTGGGCAACGAGGTGTACGTGTGAGAGGATGTAGGAAAGTAAGTCGTCAAGTTTGGAGTGGGTGGTGCTGATACTATATGTACCGTTTCGTGTTTGATATGTCGGGTGGGGTAGTGAGGCTGAGGTATTTGTGCGCAATTGCGACGAATCGATCGCTATCAGGGTTGGTTATGGTTGGTTCGTTCTGGGATTTCTGGAGGGTCGCAGCTCCAGAAAGGAACAGGAGAGGGAAGTGTTTTATGCGTCGTGTCGGCGCGTGTGAAACGTTGCTCGAGGTCTATTTAATTAGTAAACATGCTCATCGCATCTCGCAATCGGGGCCATACCGCCACTACCAGATACCTAAAACGCTTGAAGGGGCTCCGTTTCTGGATGCCACCGAAATTCGGGGGCGGTGAAACAAAGGAGGGGTGGTGAGCACCTTTTGCCCCCTGATATTGGGGGAGCTGACGGCCGAGCCCGCCTAGCTTGGGGGCATGCAAAGAGGCGGCGTTGGAAGGTACAGTATTATTGGTAAGCAAGGGCACCCAAAGGGGCTCCCTAAGGTACAGTAAAGAGCGTTCCTGAACCTAAGCGTGGGCTGGGCTGCTATCTTCGGCGGCTCAGGTGCCCACTCGCAGATGGCCTCTAGGCGGTCTTTTCGGGCAGCGAAGTGATGCTTTCGGGAGAGGAGATGGCGTGATTGGGGAGGCACGTGAAGGGCGAGCCAAACTGGACAAACTACACAAACAATGCAAAGTCCCCAAACCTGCCAAATAGGAAATCATATGTTTCGGCAAAACTCCGTGCTCACTTCCTGCTATTGCTATCCACAAACCAACTCAGCCCCAATCCGCTCCCATCAACTCACACCAACTAGTCTTCTAACAGCAATATCCTTAGCTATATACGGGCTGGGATTCTTGGAATGTCTCGTTCCCCTGGAAACCTTACACTGGACGGCATATTACCACACCCCCCCGTCTCTTTTGGCGGGTGCCTGCTCGAAGCATTTGTGCTTATTAGTACGAGACATCACCTCATAGTCCATAGTCGTTCCCATCCCGTGAGTACATACAAGTCTTAGAGAGCTTTCTGGCTTCAGAGAAATTCATACGGAATCCAAAAGAAGACATTTGAGTCTGCTCACCGAAGGCAAACAATAACCCCCGTGGTACCAACCCGTGTATATATACCTACTGTCAACATGGCCGTCTTTTCCAACATCGGCGCCGTCGTCACGACGGTTATCATGATGATGGTCGCAAATGCTCCCTCGACCGCGATGGCGATGGCGATGTCGGGCAGTTCGACGGCTCCAAGCGGTAGCTACACCCTCTGCCAGTTCTGGTCGAGCGTCCCGGGCCTCTCCTCGACGCAGGAGACTTCGATGACGCTGCCTCTCTGTCCGTCCAGCCTGCTGACCTTCTCGTACACGATCCCTCCCACCGCGACCGCGACCCCGACCACGACGCAGACAACCATGGCTACGACCACTCTCAGTCCCTCCGTGCCTTCTTCCACAGGCGCCGACTCCGGCTCATACACCCTGTGCCAATTCTACTCCAGCATCCCCGGCCTTTCTTCATCCACTGCGGTCTCGAGCATGACCTTGCCGTCGTGTCCTGCGAGCCTGCAGGACATCACCTACTCCTACCAGGCGCCTTTGGGCACTAGCCTCGCCGCTACTGCTACTACTACTTCTTCGACCGCGGCGTCTTCTGCTGCGGCAGCTGCATCGAGCTTCACCGGCGCGGCCGCCCCTAGACATGGTTTGGATCGAATGGTCCTTGGTGGTATGGGTGGGATCCTGGCGGGAGCTGTGGGCATGATGTTGTGACAACAGGTGGTTTAGTTTGATTTCTGGGAAGGGACCAGATCTACCTCGAAGGACGCTTCCGATGGGTGCTGGCAGCGACACGACGGCAATTTGTTGTTGTTCAGGTACATTCTCGCCCCCTTAGCCGACTTTGATGACAAGTCTGCGTTGGCGAGGATGGGGACACAATGGTACACGAAGTTTGTGCCTGTCACGCCTTAGGGAACACATTAGACACAACACATGTGTATTTGAAGTTATACGAATCAATGAATGTACTTTTGTTCCCATGTCCACGTAATTATCACATCATTTCGTTCCATTCCAGTCCAGTCCAGTCCAGTCCGTCCTCTAGCTCCGAGTCACCATACAGCGCAGCCAGCAGTCACGATTGCAAGAAGCATCAAGGAACGAGACGGTCTGCCCGTTGTCTGTAGTAGCTGGCTGATCTCCATATCTTTCTTCTCGCATATCCCGTATCACAGCAGCAGCAGATAGATGGAGGGATGGGCTGGCAGGGCTTGATCCTATATAGAACGTAGGCAGACGAAGAGACAACACCAGGACAACTAAGAACAGATTATTGACGTCTGATTTACGTACGTATGCCAGTTGTGGAAATAGCTGACCTCCAGTTCAGGCGTCAGCTCCAGCTCCAGCTCCGGCACCTGGTAAGCTTGTTCCTGTCGCCATTGGCGCCGGTAAGGAAGGAGTATGGGCGTGAATCGAATCAGTCTGGTTCGGTCCAGACAACAATGGAATATAGGGGGGGTTGGTTGGTTGCTTGCCTGCCTGCCTGATTGACTGACACACGGACAGACACGCAGCATGATCCATCACTCGCGGGGCAGTGCGAAGCGAAAGAGAAGAAAACAAAACAAAACAAATTGAAGGGAGACGGATGGGGTTTTGGACACAAGTAAACGGAAAATGACTGTACAATGCTTGTATAATTGAATAGATCGGAGAATGGACTCGCTGCGACGACAACCTCGATTGTGCTCTGGGTTTCTCTGCTGGCATTTAGCAGATCATGAAATGTTCAACCAGGTCGTGAACTTGAGGTGGATTGATTGCCTGAGTATACGGCAGTGTGTATCCGGTCGATGAAAGTTGAAAGGCTCCTGGAATAGAAGTTTTGAGACAAGAAAATGACCGGAGCAGGAGTCAACGACTGGGAACTAAATGTCCATTGTGTGCATAAGGTGCGGGAGCCGGAGCATAAGGCAACAAGCAACAAAAATGCTCTAACCCCCTTGCGAAAACGCCCATTTCCCAGAGCCACAGGACACAGCCAAGGCAAATGCAGATACCTCTCATGTCTTCTCTTCTCCCGGAATCGGTTACTTTCTGTACCACAGTCTCGTGATCTGAGTGTGTCTCACTGTCGCCACTGGTTAGTTTGACCGCTTTGGATTGGAAAGAGGGGACAGGGAACCCGGACGCACTCTTTTTCTGCAGCTGAAAGATGCCGTACATCAATGCCTCGCTCGTGGGTGGGCAGCCCGGCACATAAATGTCCACAGGCACAATGCGATCACAGCCTCTCGTCACACTGTAGCTGTAGTGATAGTAACCTCCGCCGTTTGCACAGGAGCCCATCGAAACCACCCATCGGGGCTCTGGCATCTGGTCGTATACCTGTCGCAGCGCCGGGGCCATCTTGTTGGTGAGTGTGCCTGCCACAATCATCACGTCACTCTGTCGGGGTGATGCACGAAAGATGATTCCCAGACGATCCTGGTCGTACCGTGGGGTCGAGAGGTGCATCATTTCGACGGCGCAGCACGCCAGACCGAAGGTGAGGGGCCACAGCGAGCCTTGACGGGCCCAGTTGGCGATCTGATCTAATGTGGTGAGGGCGAACTGCATAGCTCCCTTCTTCTGATCCTGCGACGGGAGGGGCACCTCTCGACGGATGCCGCCTGTGACGGGCAGTCGCGACGCATCGCCGCCGGCGGTGGGCGCCTGTGAGACCACCGAGGTGGCGGGTTTCGAAGAGGTCGAGGAGATGGAAGCGGCGGGAGCGGCGCGGACGAGCGAGTATGGGAGGATGGCCGACGCTGGATTGCAGTATTTGGTCAATTGAGCCCATTCTCGGGAGTTTGTGGCAAAGGAGGAGAGCTTCCTGCCAGAGTTTCTTGCGTACCTCGTAGCGCTCGCGGAGCGACCGTCCTCGACAGAGACATCATCTTGCTTCTGCAATGTCACCGACGATAAGAGAGAGGAGAGAGAATTGGACGTTGCAAGGGAGAGAATTGAAGGGTCGTCGAGGGAAGAGAGGCGAAACTGCTGTGTCTCGTTCGGTAGAGAATCAATGATGTCGAAAATGCCTGGGCGAATTGCGAGCTCGTTGATTGGCTGGTCTTTGTGCCCGCCAGGACAGCGAGATCGGCTTGCCGGATTGGGAAATATCTGGGGGGATCGCTCTCATACTCAGTCAACTAACTATACAACATGTTACTGCGCTTTTCTACATTTCTCCGGATCAGGTTCACTGGTCGTGCCCCATGGCCCTCAACTCGTCACCGTCGATAGCATGCATCGGTGTCATTGGTAAACATGACCAACCGCTGCACATCTCCCTCTTTCCTCCCCACAACACCACCTCCACCGCCGAACTTGATTTCCTCTTCCTCCTCAACTCCTGCCTCGACATCTTCGACCTGCGGGCTCGTACCACCAAGCTGCTCGACTCCGACCTCGGTCTACTCCAGGCCATCGACGACCGCCTCTCGTGTTACGGCTGGCTGACGAACACGGGGATCAAGTTTATCATCGTGGTGGACATGATGGGCCGGCCTCCGCCCTCTCCGTCTGAAGAAAATGGGTCCAAGGACTTGGGAAAAGACAAGAGACGGTTTCCTCCTGCAGCAGTGGGACTACGGGATGCGGATCTTAAGCCAGCCTTCCGTGCGGTACAGACTGCATACATCCATCTGATGCTGAATCCGTTCTACATGCCGGACGAGAGGACGCCGTTGCAGATAGCAAATTATGGGGGCAAAAGCCCCGAAATCACGAGCAAAAAGTTCATTGCAGAGATTCAGAGGATCGGAAAGATATGGTACCCGGGAATTGGAAGTATCTGAAGCAGACGAGATGAGCTCTGGAAGACAAGAAACAATGCTCATTGACCCGGATACTCCTACAACGCCGAGAATGAACAATCAGGTCCCGTGCTGACACATGAGACACACATTATACAGCCATCAGTGCTTCACCTCCGCTATTCTAAGGGCGCCAACGAGAGTTCTTCATGCATTCGCTTCTCCCGCAGCAGAATCAATCTTCGCCGCCGTCTCGCCCACCTCTGCGGCTGTCTCAGCGGCATCCTGCTCGGATTTGCTCGGCGTCCTGACCAGCGGCACCTCGTCCATCTTGGTATCTGGATCTGCCAGCTTCGCTGCCTCCTCCGACGCAACCGGGTCCTCCGCGGGCGGTGCGGCAACTGCCGCTGGAGCGCCGGTCTCAGTCATACCCTGGGTTTTGATATATTCCAAGACTGCTTCGAGCGTCTTGGCAGGGCCGGCTTGCTCCCAGAGGCGGAGAGTCCCTTGTTTATCAATGACGACCACACCGCGGGTGGCGGATTTGCTGGGGCCTGGCTTTTTCATCCCAATGGCGGATGTGAGAGTATTGTTCGGGTCACACTGGAGTTTGAGTCAGTAGTCTGTCTTATCACCAGAGGTTGAGACTGGATGCCGAATCGAGGCACGGGAGCTTACCAAAAGCTGGTACGGCAACTTCTGTTTCGTCGCAAAGGTCGTGTTTGACTTGGGGCTGTCTGAGCTCAGTCCATAGACTGCGAGCGATGCACCTGTGATGGGCGCGTAGTTGTCTCGGAAGAGGCAAGCTTGATTCGTGCCTGGACAGCAAGAACATCAGTAATCGTTCGCTCTGCATCAGATATCTTCGCTGTCTCCACTGAGAAGGGGAGTACAACGACCGCAATATGAGAATACAGTCTGACTTACAACCGGGCGTGCTCGCTTTCGGATACGTAAAGATGACGATGCCGGCGCCGCTCTTCTCGATCAATTCTTTCACTGTCACGCTCGTACCATCGTGCGTCTGCACCGTGCCCCCAAAGCCCTCTAGATCAATCTTGTCGCCCACGCTGAGCTTGCCGGAGGTAGTTGCCTTGCCCTGGACAGCACTCCCATTCGCCGTCGGAGGCTCCTCTTTGGACTCCTCGCCGACGCCTGCGGTGGCCGGGACGACCTCGGGGACGATGACAGAGGAGGTGGGAGCAGGAGCTTCCTCCGGTGGGTTGGTCACGGCAGGGCCACGGGTCTTTTTGGCCGCCTTGGCCGACCCGGACCCAGTCACGGCGGCCTTGGCCTTGCCGGCAAGCTTCTTCACCGTGCTGCTCCCGCTGCCTCGCTTTGCGGCCGGAGGAGGGGCAGCTGGTTCCTTTGGAGGAGGACGTTTGCGCAGTTCGACAGGCATCCTGAGTCCTTGGCTGGGGTCGTTCCGTCGCTGGTCAAGTCCAAGGATTGGAGTTGGCACTCTGATGGGCGAGCTGGGATCTGTAGAGTGAATATTGTCAGTCAGTCGATGTCCAGAATGTGACGAAAAACAATCTGATGCGACCATATAGCTCCTAAAATAATCACGTCATGTGTCTCATTCGCGTCTTGGGGTCATCCAGCCAGCTTTTGTGAAAGACACGTCCAGAGCTCCGCTCTTTGCGTGGGCTGTCGAGAAAACCTGATCTCTGTAAAGTCTTTTGAGTTAGCAGTCGAGTTCAACCGTGTGTGACTATCCACGATAGCGTTCAAGGTGTCGTCGAGCGCCCCGTCTTTGCTTGCCAGAACGCCTTCGAGCAACATGTAGGGTATTTAATCAAAATGCCACATAAAATGGGTTGCATACCGAAGGCAATGACATAGAGGGACTTACTCAAACATCTTTCCTTGGGATGGGAGGGGCTCAGTCCGACCCTTAGCTCCCATACATTCATCCATGCCACAAGGCTGAGTATGGCGCGTACACATTCCATCGTCCCGGTCCGTCCGCAACAGCGCAAAGGACAGGGCTGGCCAGAGAACAAAGCTGTGGATGAAAGTCCTCGCCATTACTACTTACTCCTGAAGGACCGATGATAATGTTTTGGGACCACTAGTGGAAAGAGAGAACAATATCGGACTGCTTTCCTATAATAAAACCCCTGAACGGCTAGAAATCAGCGTCTCTCTCCTTCAGCCAGGCCCTTCTCTGCGTCCCCGGAGGCTGCGAAAAGAGAGACATGCTCGAGCATATGCGTGGCTGCTGGGTACACACTTACCAGTGGTTGCTGTCTGTCCAAGGCGGGTTGGCGGGTTGGGTGTGGGAGTTTGCTGCTGGGGGGAGTCGGTGAGAAGCAAGTCCAGTAGTAGTGGTTTCAGGACGCCAGCCCTAGGGCCAAGGCAAGCTCGCTCTCACGTGGTCTTGTTGCAATGTTGATTTTGGGTTATTCGGAATCGAGGTTCGACGCCTGAGCGAGCGAGGTCGGCGCGGTCGGCCAAAAGCAGCTGGCGATGGCGCAGCCACTTACAGCCGCCAACTAACCGAACTACGAGTAATAATTTGTAAGCGAGGATGGATGAACTATAAGCTGGACAAAGGAGGTAAATGAAGCGGCCTCAGACTGCCGGTATATCGGAGGGGAGCTGGTCGTGGTCTGAATCAGGACAGATGCTCCCAGACTGGGGTGAGGTGGTCATCTTCCCTCCTTCCCAAAGCAGCCTGTTTCACTCACTCACACTCCGGGCCGCTTGGAAGGTCATCTTCGATCTTGAGCAGCCAAGCAGCATACGAGACCAGCATTTCACGCGTGACAGTGATGCTTGCCCCGCAATGCTGGGCGTATCGAACTACTCCGTACAGTCGGGGGTACAAGAGCGTGCAGAGTCCCTGGCTCCTCGAGTACACTTCCTGTCGCCCGAGACAATGCAAAACAGCTGTGTAGCACATTGGTATGGATTGGACTAGCATGTCGAGTCAAAATAGGTGACTCTCGAGCTTCGCCACTAATTATGTTTGCTTCCGCCAAAGCAATGAGTTACTGTTCATATGCCTCCCCAGAATCGGCCCCTCACAAGTCCTTCGCCATCTTTACCTGAAGATTGCCTTCCCCTTCTGCTCGGGAAAATTTGGCCACAGGTCATCAAAGCTTGGCTGTGCCTGGGCTTGCTAGCCTTGCTTCCCTCGGTTGCATTCTTCCCATCTTCCCCCTTCCCTTCTTCCTCTGAAGCAGTACTCGAATGATGAGCATAAGCGTGAAGCCAAGACAAAAAAGGAAAACGTGCCGAGAGTGTCGAGGGGTGGTCGGTGGTGATTCTGAAATACTGGATCTACGTGTCGAGGTGTGTCGTCCATCGTGGTAGAGGAGGGCGATCTTGAAAGTTCGAGTCCTCTGATCAATCCCGCATAAATGGAACAGCAACCGATCATACTGATGCTGTCGTGTCGTATGTCGCCAAACTTTAATTCATGTCTGATGTCTCATGTGCCAGAGCGACTCGTCAAGAGGGAGCTGGCAGAACGCCCATCAAGTCGTTGGTAATCGTGCAAGTGTTGCATGTTGAAATTGAGCCGAGTAAGCCATTCAGATAAAAAGTTTGTTTGCCGTGTGGTCCTCACAAATTCCCGGTCCGGATCTGCCATGTGCTAGAGCAAACCCCGCGCCGGATCCGACATACCCATTGGTGTTGTTGTGTTCTGGAAGAGCCGACAGCGGTCTTCGAGAAGAGGTTGGTGGAATAAGGTCAGTGATAAAAGGACACCAAGCCGTCATTCCGTTTCAACGATAATCGCCGTTGCCAGTGGTTATCCTTGTACCGGAACGAAGCCTAACGTCGAAGACTACCGCATTAGTCAGATGCCATTGTAAACCTCTACGCGAACCGAAGCAAAACGCAGAGGAGATCCCTTACATGGGAACCTTGAGGTTTCAGTACTCACATCCTGTCACTTCCTCCCTGGTCGTTACCGCTAGCACCGCGTTCGATGACCTTGCGTCGAGAGCTGGAAATGGCGGCGGGTTTGCCAGCTTGCGAGGCGTGCTGAGGGGTAGGCGCCCCGGTGGCTGCGGCAGTGGCAGGGTGAGCACCGCGTCGTGGCTTCTCTTCGTCCTCCTGGGTGGTCTGGTTACCAGCTGCCTGGGCGATGGCCTGGGCATTCTTCTGGTATTTGTACACGGTCCAGTCGAAGACATAGTCGTATTGGAATGACTCCCGGACGAAGAGGTCACGGAAAATCTTCCTCAAATACGAGTAGTCGGGCTTGTCATCGAAGCGGAGAGAGCGGGTGTAGTTGAGGTAGATAGCGAACTCGTTGGGGAAACCACGGCACAGAACCTCAGTGGGGGTGGTCATCTTTTTCTCCATGATACGATCGTACTTCTGCTTCTTCGTCGCCGCCTTGAGACCTTGCCATGGGAGCGAGCCACGGCAGAAGTAGAGCATGACATAGCCCAAGGACTCCATGTCGTCGCGGCGAGACTGTTCCACCCCCAAGTGAGTGTTGATCGAGGCATAACGAGCGGTGCCGGTCAAGTTCTTGTTCTCACGGTATGGGATGTGGAAATGAGTCTTGGGGTCGCGGTATTTCTTGGCCAAACCGAAGTCAATCACGTTGACCTGGTTGCCTCTCTTGCCAATGCCCATGAGGAAGTTGTCCGGCTTGATATCACGGTGGATGAAGGACTTGGCGTGGATGTATTCGATGCGAGAGATGAGCTGGTCCGCCAGCAAGAGGACGGTCTTGAGGGAGAATTTGCGGTTACAGAAGTTGAAGAGATCTTCCAAGCTGGGGCCCAACAGGTCGAGAACCATGGCATTGTAGTCACATTCGGTTCCAAACCAGCGGACGAACGGGATCCCTACACCGCCGGCGAGAGACTTGTAGACACGAGCTTCATACTCGAGCTGAGGGTGCTTGGCCTTGACTGATTCGAGCTTAATGGCAATCTCTTCGCCTGAGATGATGTTGGTGCCCAGGTAGATATCTCCGAAACTGCCGCTGCCGATCTTTCGACCAATACGGTATTTGTTACCAACACGCAAATCCTAGCAAAATGGAAGTCAGCAACAGAAAATGGGCAGCGAACGACCACGCAGGGTGTGAAAAGTTGTGTGAATCGACGTCCAACTCTTTTGCACCCCTGTATTTCATTCTGAAACCAAATCAAACCAACTTCTGAACACCTACCATTGTCGTCATGTTGACAGAATGATGGACAGGAATGCCACAATGTGATGTTCGATATGGATGAGGGGGATAGAATCGGAGGACTTATGTTGGGAATCGAAGCGTTTGTTGGAAAAAGCGGTGGCTACTGAGGAGAGAGTGAAGCGGTCTCAGCCTGTTTCTACCTTTGATTAGCAAAGCCCACTCGCCAATCTTGACTGCCTCGGCGTGACTGCAGCAGCGTGTGAAGATTTAGAAGGCTCAAAGGAATGAGGAACCAGGTAGGTGAAAGGTGACGTGGGAGTTGGAGGTCGAGGTTCGAGGTTGGGAGTGGAGGATGAGGATGAAGGTTGAAGGTGAAAGTGAGGACGAACCGGTGTGGGCGAATAAAGGATGCTGAGGTTGCAGGGAAGGCCAAGCGGGCAGAGCGGGAAAGAGGACCGGGTGAAAGAGATGACTAACCTAGTGCAGCACTTGTCAACGGTGGAAGTGATGAGAGATGCTTGATGACAAGTGAGTCGAGGCTCACAAGTCGATCAAGCTTGGGTAAATTCCCGCTTGCTTGTGAGTTAGAGACAGTGAAGCAGTTTTGGTGGGATGGGGGAATTGAAAGGGAGTGCAAACGAGAATGGGAACGAGATGAGGGAAAGAAAACGGAAAGGCCTGCGAGGTGATCACAAGCAAGCGAAGGGCTAGGGACGGAGACCTCGAGTGGCCAATTGAAAGGGGGAGCCGCGGGTCAGTCTCTGGGTCAGAAGGGGCCGCCAGAGGGGCGAATGGGCAAATGGGGGCGCTGAGGGGTGCTTCAAGAGCAATGTGAAGGGGGGCAGTGCGGGTGCCACTTCTGTCACTGCACTCCGTTACCGACACGCCCTTGTTCACTCACAAGTGCTTGCCTCGCTGGCACCCAGAGTCACTGGCAAGCTGAGGGGTCTCGCCAGCGCCCTTTCTCCTGCAAGGCCACAGGCCTTAGGTATTCACATACCACCCTTGTCTCTAGGCAACTGACTCTGTAGCTGCATCACTTCGGCGTCTGCAAATTTACACATGAATACCAAGGCAATTAAGATGTGCTCGGCTGCAGCTGAATCACTCGTCCCCAGAAATGCTAGCAAGAAATGAAATTCCTGGTTAAACTCCGTTGGTTGCCTTTCGTTGCTGCCCAGGCGAACCAGGCGATGAGGCCCTAAGGTACTGCTCAGACGGTCGCCTCGCCACAGAGCACCTAGAGATTCGACCTACCTAGGTGTGTAGAACCCCCGCTTAAGCGGTGGCAGGTGGGTGGTCGGGCTCCTTGGCTTACCTGTTTAGGTTGGTAGGGCCTGGCTTTTAAGCATGGAAACTTCCCCAGGCGTCAAGCCTGCACCGAAGGACAATGGCCAGATAAAGTGTCGTCTAGAACGTGTCAAAATCGTACCACCCTCACCTCTTCCCTTCGACTTGTTTCGTCATTATTTGCGAACCGTTTGCCTCATCAGTTGGGCATGATTTCCATCCATTTGTGTCCCTACCCTAGCTGCTTATTGGCCTAACTCGAGTGATTTTATCTACCGATGCTGAACAAACAACTAATCGCTGCTCCAAATAGGCCTGTTGGCTTTGGAGCTTTCTTCGGCGGCTAATGCAGTCCCCCACGTCCAAGCCCGCCACCTGGAACAAAGATGACAATCAGCCTCATCAGAATGAATGAATGAAGGAAGGAATGAATGAACACTCAGGCTCGTATTAAGGTATCCGGCGGATCGAACTACCTCTCAGGCGGCACGTCAGTCGACCTTCTGCCAGCACTGCCCTCATTTGCGTGCCGTCACGTCAGCTCATGGCAAGTCACGATGCATGGTCAACGGGTTATCTATCTGCTTCATCGTGCAACTCAGATCCCACCAAATGGCCGAATTGCGTTTGAGGCTGTTTCAACCTGTTTGGATCGTCACGGTCGAGCCGGGGTCTCCTCGGTCCAGAAGCTGATCGTCTGATGATCTCCCCTGACAGCTCACCGCTGATCTTAATTTGTCTGTTGGATGGTCGACAGATTCCAGACTCCTTCGGGCCCGGCACGACGGAGGAGAGATTGTAAGTTACAAGAAATGTCAGCTGTCGCTCTGGAAAAACATCACAGAGCTACAGGATGCTGCTAGCCCGGTCAGCCTGGCCCTGTCGAACATGGCCTTGAGGCGAGACCGACAACGACCGCCACAGCGGCCCACCGGTTTAGCCACCGTTGACTTCTATCCTCGTACTGATCAAGCCACCCGCTCGTGCCGCCCACCAAAACCGATAGACCCGAAGCCATGACGTCTTTATTAAGACCTAGTCAACTAATATTTGAAGGTTAATTCGGAACAAACGTGCATGCGAACCTTGTTTTGAACTGCTATGCTGAAGCTATACTCGGTACTGCGAACAGGATTCATTGAACACTTCAAAACTCCGAACTGGACACAAATCGAGCTCATGCAAAGCATCTGCCTCGACAAGGACCTTTCTTGTCCACCTCGCCCTTTTCCTTGTTCTGCAAATATATACCCTAGATTTTGCGGTCTGATTTGACATCAGGCTTGTGTTCCTGAACCGTCTTTCTCTTCCGACCCGGTCGAACAACGAGCGGAAAGGGTTATGCCTGGGTTTGGACCATGTCTGGCGTCCTCCAATGCCGGCATAACTACTTGATTAGAGAGTGGTAGTTCTCGTCAGAGGTCTGAATACTCATGCTTCATCGCACTACGCGGGTCTGTACGGAATTGAAAACGCCGTCAAGGAGAGAGGTCGTTGGCAGCAATGAATGAAATCCATATGGAAAACGAGCTCCTTCTGAAGGAATATCTCAGACCAGTCAGAGATGGTTGCGCGATTCTCTTCCTCCGGACTCACTGTCCCACTTCGGAGCTGATGCCGGCGGGAAGCCTCCGCTATCGGCGGACTTAAATCAACTACCGATGGAGATCTACGCCGCCGCAAAGTCGACCTCCTCGGCTCCATCATTGGTACGGCGACGGGCGATAGAGCTTTCTATCTCCACCTTCACTGTCTTCCCTCGTTGTTGAGTGCTTGAATCTTGCAGGACCATAGCTGTTGCTTCTGCCGGAGGTATAGAGCAAAGAAGGCGTCTGCGTGGACGGCCCATTCGGCAACCACCAACGATAAATAGACTGCGTCCAACACAGGGCGGGACATAATCTGACTCTCTGGATTGGGATCTTCTGCGAGAAAAACACACCAGTCTGCACGGATATCGAGGATACAGTCACAATGCGGCCAGCAGAATCAACCTCCCATCCCTACATCCTAGAGACATCCCGGGGCTCGCTCAAGGGCGTGGAACAACGCAACCTTGAGGGAACACCAATTCTTTATCGCTTTACCAAAGTCCCCTACGCACTGCCACCCACGGGGCCCCGTCGCTGGCGTCGCCCCCAGGCATTACCACAGGACTTTACATTCAACAACCCGCAAGGCGCTCCAGGGGACTATACACGTTTTGGGCCCATCTGCCCACAACCGCACTATGACCATGGCTCGATCGCCATTGCGAATCCGAATGCAGCTCCGCCCGTCAAGAACGAGCAGGACGAAGACTGCCTCTATCTGAACATCTGGGTACCGGCTTCGCCTCCTCCAAACAAGAAAGGGTGGCCGGTGCAGTTCCACATCCATGGCGGCTGGCTCCAGGTCGGCGACGCCCTACAGCAGAACGACTCAGACCCCTTTGACCTGATCGCACACACGACGCCGCGCATCATCGTCTCACCCACCTATCGGCTCAACCTGTTTGGCTTCCTCGCCGGGTCACATCTCGCCAGCCTCAAAGAAGATGCCTCGCCGTCCAATTACGGCTTCTGGGACCAACGTTGTGCGCTGGAGTGGGTGGCTCAGAACATCGACCTGTTCGGCGGCGACGCGTCCAATATCACCGTGGGAGGCCTGTCGGCGGGTGCCAACAGCACTTTCTTCCAGCTGAATTACGACACGCTCTTGCCCCCGGAACAGAGACTGATCCGGCGAGTCTACCTGTGGTCCAATGCAGTGGCGATCCAGCCGAACCCGACCACCTCGCCGGTGTTGACGCAGCAGTTCGACGATCTCTGCGAAAAGTTCGGCATTCCCGCGTCCAGCAGCCCCCGCAAGAAACTTGACCGGCTTCGCCAGATCCCGGCCAAGGACCTGATCGCGTCGCTGGCCACGATGAAGATGCACACCTTCCGCGCCTCGACCGACGACTGTTTCATCCCCGCCACCTTCCTCGCGGCGCAGCACTCTGGGTCATTCACGACGCGCCTCGCCGAGAACGACATCTCGGTCGTCCTCGGCGAGGTCTGCGACGAGAAGGAGCTCTACAAGATCGTCAATCCGCCCTCGTCGTACGATGGCCTCATGACCCAGTTGGCCAACTACTATCCCGCACACGTGGTCCAGGCCCTGCTGCCGCTATACTCGCTGCCACAGCGCAGCTCCACCAACGCGGCCGAGTGGGCCGAGGTGTTCAGCCAGATCGTGGCGGACGCACAGGTGCACGCCTCGCTGCGGGGACTCACGCACGTCCTGCTCAACCCGCCCTTAAAAGGGCCCGGCGGCAGTGTCGTCAAGCCTCTTCCCGCGGCCAACGTGCACCGGTACCGCATCTCGTGGCGCGCTCAGAACCTCGACCGCTGGATCTCGCCATCGGTCGGGGTCTGCCACGGCCTAGATGGCCCGATCTGGTGGGCCAGCGGCTGGCGCGCCGACTGCACCGACGAGGACAAGGCGGTGATCAAGCGCTTCCTGGCGCCGTTCGGTGCTTTCTTGGCTGGGGAGCCTCTCCCGGGCAGCAGCGGTGCTCGGTACATCCAATGGTGGCTGGATCCGCGGGGCAACGTGGTTGAGGACAAGGAGGACGAGCTGTGGGACCGCGGAATGCGCATCTGGGACACGGTGTGGGCATCACAGAAGGGCCTGGTGGCCAAGGAGAAAAGGGAAGGGAGCGAGAGCCGGTTGTAATATTTTATACGGAACGAATGATGAATTCTTGTGGGGAATTGAAGAGGACGAAGAGGCGGAAAGAAAAGCACGATAGGACGTGGTGGTTCCCCCTCCCCCTTCGCGGTATGAACGTGAGATGGATTGCAGGACAATAGAAAGCTAGCTCGACCACTTCTCTATTACATGTGTAGTAGATCTTGAAGAGCCTTTCGTCACAAACGAAAAAGTACTGGGTTATCCGTGGATCCGAATATCAATCAAGCTATACGAATACTTCTCATCTGAGGCGACAGACAGACCGTGGATGGTAAGTAGAGTAATGAGGCTGGCCACAGAGCTCGCTCAACTCCCTCGTCCGCCTTGCCCCTAGTCTTGCTCTTGCAGAGAAACACTTCACCTCCCTTTGCCACCTGGTCCTTGCCCATCCGTCCGTCCATCCATCGACGATGGCAAACTTTTTTGTTTTGGTGGCGTTACTCGACCAGCTTCTTCAAGTCGGGTCTCTCCTTGAGTTCCTTGAGCAGCTGCTGGAATGGCTCGTCGTCGTAGACCTCCGCCTGTTCCTTGAAGAAGCTGATGTTGTCTTTGAGCCATGTGCCTTCGTTGTCGGCCTGGAGTTGTGGGAGAGAGGATGAGAACGTCAGCATGAACAGGAACGTGAGCATGAGTTTGAGGCATGGACTTTGAAGGACGAGGACGAGGAGGAACAATTGCTTATTGGTTTGGAGGTGGGCCGGTGGGTTTTGGGAGGGCTCTCTTCAAAATACTCATTGATACTCACACTGGGAAGAAGCACGCCGTTCTCGAGCCCGCCGATGACGGGCGTGAAGCCGACAATATGCAGTTTGCGCGCCAACCGCTCGTCCTTGCTAATCTCGCCACTGTGACCGTTCACGCCACCGTTGGTCGGGCCTCCCGCCTGCTTCGGCCCGTTGACGACCTCGTACCAGGCCTCCTGGAGCCGCAGGGCGAAGGCGTCGAAGCGCTCCTTGGTGCGCTTGGGCCCCGTTCGCACCGTGCCCATGATCCGGTTCGGCGACGTCAGTCCGCGGTTGTACGGCTGGCCCGCCAGGAAGAAGTCGCTGGCCGCCTCGCCGGGAACGTAGTGCACGTTGACGAACAGCGAGGGGGTCAGGAACTCGGTGCTGTGCAGCACCGTGATCTTCTCCGCCAGCTGTGCCTTTTGGTACTGCGTGAGCGGGTACGAGTGTTGGATCTGACAAAGAGTGTCAGCGGGCATGGTGAGAAACAGGTCGGTCGTTGCGTTTGGTGTACAGCTCATGGGATACAAATGGAATCGGTCGCATCGCTCGATCAATGATGGCACAGCGACTTACCTTGTAGATAGGCATTTTGGCGTCAAGTCTTTGCTTTGATGCTGCTGTGGTAGGGTCCTGTCTTCCTGGGTAGGCACAGATGGTTGACTGGGTCAGAGTACGTGAGTGAGTATCGTCTCAGAGAGCGATGAAGTGGTCGTTGAGTGCTCCATTATATAGATCGATGTGCCAGACGGATCTGCAATACGAAAAGTCAATACTCATGCTCTGACATCCAATCATCACAACCCCCAAGAGTCAGATCTTCATCCCAAGTTGATCAGTATTCAATAAATGCCACGTCTCCTCACAGCGTGTCGTCCATCCTCGGTCCAGCTTAGGTTCAACAAGCATGAGACATTGTGAGGGTGTGTCGTTCGTCGCCCAGCTCTGTGCTTCCTCGACCACCCCTTGTGGAAGCGGCCGTCGAATCGCCGACAAGCACAATACATACCTAACATAATCGTGACAAAATGCGAGGCCCCGGGTTGAGTGATGGTCCATACAGTAACAAACAGGGCAGACTTTCCATGCGACTTGCTTTGATTAGTTGTCGAATGGCCACTTGGCGCACGTTCTCACATGCAGCATACGTACGACAGGACGTGAGCGATCAATCATGTCGAAGGACGCAGGGCAGGTGGTGTAAGATGGGGCGGGGGGGGGTGGTGGACAATGGCGGAAACTGGTGGAGGATGGCGGAGGCTGGTGGGATTCAACGGACCTTTGACGGAGAGGCGCAAACAGATGTCGTGTACGAGTATTATGTATCAGTTTGATCATCTGGACTTTAGGGGCAAAGCATGACTTCCCTGGCTTCAATCATTCGGACATAGGTGCCTGCAAATGCTTTGTTCAGCAATGTACCACGAGTCGACGTCGTGAATAAGGCTTAAAGTGTTTACCTGCAATCTTCCACCGCGTATCAAGCGTCCTCAATCCCTCCTTGAGGATCTCCACGCTCCGTGCGTGGTCACTGTTGGAGCTCTCTCGAATCATACGCACGTAAAAGGCCGCCGAGCGATACAGCCAGTGCAGCACGAAGGGAGCCACCATCTCGACGGGCAGTGCATTGCCCTGGAGAAAGTGACTCCCCGAGGTCGCGCAGGTCTTCGAGACGCGCTCGAGCAAATCGCGCGCGTGGTCGCGACGTCGGAGCTCCGCCGGGGTCGAAGGGTCGTCGATGTTGAGGGCGTCGTCGTACAGGACGAATAGAGAACTTTCCCCCCTGATGATGAGCCCCGGAGTTCCAGAGTGAATGTCCTTCAAAAATATCCCACTCACCTGTAACAGATCTGGGCGTGAGCGCCTGCAGGACCCTTCAGCACGCCGCTGACCATGCGGATGGACATTTGGATCGCCTTCTCCAGCTGACGTTCCTGGCTCTCGCGAAATTCTGCATCCATCGAGTGGTCGCTAACGTGCTCGAGGACACGGCAGAGGAGATGAGTAGCCTGCGCCAGCTTGGCAAATCTGCCCATACGCTCCGTCGCGGGACACGAGATGGTCATCTTGTCGTATGGCGTAACCATGCCGGCATCCCACGCCACGTCGTTGGCGGGTAGCAGATCTGTTGGGGCCGGATTATCGGTCTCAAAAGTGCGTCTCCCCGGACAGCTGATGTTGGCGAAGCGGTCGAGAATGAGAATGGCCCACCAGGCCCGTCTCTTCTCCTCCGACTGGAAACAGTCGACACATTCTCCCGGACTGTCGGTCAAGGTCAGGTTGATTTCCAGAGCTCTCCCGTACCTCGCGCAGGCGGCCACGGACAGAAACGCCGACGGATAGATCCCGTGGGCGAATTCGTAGACGGCGATCAGCAAGGCGGCCTGCAACCCGCGGATGCTGAAGGCGCCGGCCACCTCAAGCTCGGTGGAATAGCGTTTTGCAGCCAGATACAACGGCGTCCGGGGATCTTGCCTCTCCTCGCCCGGCCTCCAGATGATCAGTTTCATACAGAGAAAGAGTAAGGCGACGTCTCCTTGCCTGGGCACCAGCGGGTTCAGGAGACGGTTGTAGAACGAGTGCTTGGAAATGATAGACCACCAACAATGCACCGTCCCAAAGTATTCTGCCGCGTCCTTCTGAATGGCGGCGAGATCGCCCAGTAGGCGTGAGACACTGTGAGGAACGGCCGAGGCGACATCTGCGACCACCATGCGTCCGCATCTGAAGATTTCGTGATCCAGGAAATAGACGACCAATGCTTCTGAGGACTGAGGTTCAACTTGTGGTTTGTCGGACACAGCCACCACAGATTCTTCTCCCTCCGGTGCAGACGTCGAGGCCCGACGTTGAGGATAGACACATCTCCTCCGATGTCTATGTAAAGACGCCGATCAACCAATGTATGGTGCATTCTCTCTCTGTTGATTGGCTGCATGACCAAAGTCGAAGCACCGACTCACTCACCTTCGGCAGAGAGAACACTCCGGTAAAGTCTTGTCGCATCTCCGTTTCCTCTTGCGACAGAAACTGCACGATAGCAGGGCGCGAGAAGGGTGACGTGATACACTTGCCAGCGGGCTTGTTTCAGGCGAGAAACTGGCGCCGTCTTCACTAGCTTCCATGATCAATAGAGCATCTGGACAAGTCGTGGTAGGGGAGAGAGAATCAAGGATAGTCTGTTGTGATATTCCACCTCCGCCCGTCAAATGTCCGGGCACATCATCCGAAATTGTGTGTCAGACTGACATATAATATATATAATCGTGGTTGGCCGTATTCCTTGACGACTTCTCTGGATTGTTCTTCAATGCTATGATATATTTTGCGTATTTCATCTTCAGTCTCTCGTCATGCCGAACGAACGTCTAGTTGGGATTGAGGATGAATCTATGGTCGTGATTGCTATATAAAGGCACCTCAAGCACGCAACCCCATCCCACTTGTCTCCTTCTTGGGTCCCTGCCCTGAAGCAGACAGGAGGATCACAGCAGATATCGGAAGTTCCTGTTCTCCTTGTCTGTCAAGTCGAGGAACTCGTAATCTGCTGGTAGATCCTGGGGCTCTTCGCGGTCCCGCTTCTTGTTTTCCCACGCGTACAGCAAGTCCAGTGCAACGGCTAGCATTATGGCGATGGCGAGAATCACCACAATGGTAAGCTTAGCGGGGATGTATTGGGGCGCATCCTTGGCTCGGAAGGTCTCAGGTCCGATGATCTAGTGAAGGGAGTGTCAGTCAGTCCATGTCAAGCGGGGGTATCTGAGCGAATGCACGAAGAAAACTTACGTTGCCCACGCAGAAACTCATCAGCACGATTGCATTCATCGTGATCTTCTTTGTATGTCCAGCATCTGACTGGTCAGCATCATATCCTGGAAATTGCATGTGAGCAGGACTTACAGTTTGAGGTGATCCAGCTGTACAACAGCGGAAGGGCTTGTGGCTGTCAGCAGCTGTTACGACATGTCGGGATCCAGTGCACACTTACTTGAACCGACAGTGTTGGTCATGAAGTTGCCGGCTAGCAAACCACCCTTGTTATCCGGAGGCAGCCATGCCATCAAAGCTCCGCCGATCAATGTTGGAATGATAAGGACAATGATGGCGATGCCTCTGCCGTTGTATCTGCCCGCCCACCATGTTCCGAAGCCAACCGACACAAAGGCCACCGCGCATCCTGGCAGGTTGAGGAGGAGAGTCGTGTATTCATCATAGCCAAAGCTGTGGAGAGAGGTCAGGTCAGCGAGCAAATACGGGTGAGGACCGGGTGTCACATACTTCTCGATGATGATGCTTGAGAAAGAGCTCACGGCACCGTTGGGCACATTGGTGGTGATGACAACCAAGCTCAGCAACCAAGTCCTGTAGTCCATAAGCACCTCCTTGACTTGCTTGGTCTTCAACTTCTTGTTCTCGATTCCCGTCTGGTTCTCACGGACTCGCTCGATGATGTAGACCTTCTCCTCTGGGGACAACCGGCTTTTCATTGGGTTGTCTGGAAGGAAGAGCACCACCAAGATCCCGACGGCAATGGTGATGAGCCCGAAGACCAGGAATAGAATCTGCCACGACTTGAAATGGACATGCGGGTGGGAGTTGGTGTAATGCAAGAAGCCATATGAGGCTAATGAAGACACCGCCGGTGCCACCGATGTCTACCACATACCTGTTAGCTTGCACCCATGACAGCCGGGTAACGACGATAGGTCTTTGAATAGAAAAGGGTACGAACGCCTTGATACCAGATTCCCATTCGCGAGACTTGTTCATGTCGTTTGTACCACATGGCCGTGAGGATGACAAGGCTGTAACCGTCAGACATATATACCTGGCATTTGATACGGATCACACTTGCCTAGGAGCGACACACGACTCAAACACGCCGAGCAAGACTCGGAGAGCAACAATGGACGCGAAATTGCGGCACACACAGTTCAAGGAGACCACAATGCCCCAGAGAATCACTGCATACATTAGTCCTTTTGTCCCTAAGGATACCGAGTATTGCAATCTCATACCATTGCAGCCCAAATACTTCGCCGTCGGAAACTTCTGGATGAAGAACGACTGGAATGGTTCGCAGAACAGGAAGGAGACATAGAAAGCGATTGCCAAGTTTGAGAAGCCATTCGCCGGCATGTGAGTGTCTTCAATGACCCCCATAATTGCAGCATAGGAGACTAGTGTCGCTGTCAGCAGCATTCGACATAGGTTTCCCACACGTGAACTCACGCAAGGTCTTGTCGGTGTATTGCAAATAGTAACAGGCGAACATCAGCGGCATGATCATCCAGTCGACTTTTCGCATGAGCTTCTTCTCATCGATATCCACCGCCTGCCCCTGCTGGGCATTCTCCCGCAGAAAACCCAGAGCGGCATCCACATCCTTGTAGTCAACAAGTTTCTCGTTGATGCTTCCGACCGAGGTCACCCTGGTCTGGGGTATTTCGATGTCGTCCTTCATGGTTGGGGACTGAATAGAAACTCGACGCTCTTCGTGGAAATAGGAGAGGCTTTCCTACACACATCTTGCTGTCAAGATATACCTGGCTCAGGGTATGTAGCGGGGACTGTCCTGTTCGGCCACATGCCAATCGACTTGGAGCTGCCTATCATAACGGCTTATCTCAAATATCCAAGATTACAACCAATGACTTAATTATGCGCCGGCGACTCGTTGACTTGGAAGTTCTCGACCTGCCATTGTAAGAAAGGTCGGTCCAGAAACCCCAACGGCAGAGGGATCCAAAGGAGATGGCAGACGTGGCCGGGTGGTTATCTGCGTCTTCCCTTTGTTGCTCCCCTCAGGATCTGCAAGTGCGGAGATCAAGATAACGAAGCATCAAGAGGCCAAATGCCTTTCAGGAGGCCACGGCAAATCGTTTAGCATCCACTGTCTATCGTAGCGAGTTTCGTAGTCGGAGATGTGCGAAATTGGGGTATGTTATTCCCTGGAATATGCATAGACTCGTAGACGGCGCGTATAACGAGTGGTGATCCTGATGCCGCCGCGTCAAGGACCTTTCCTGGTTTGGACACGCCGCTCGCACTCCCGCAGCCTTGCCGATATCCATGGATGCTGTCAAGGTTGTAGTTGCCAGGTCTGGCAAAGCCTTGACATGTAGGCCATAATATCGTTTCTCGAGACGAACTATTGAGTGCCGTGGGTCTGGTGCCCGTGGAGAGAGGCGCATGGACTTCAAGCTGGGGGCGCGATAAACAAAAGGTCCAGGACGCTTCTGGCGGTACACTCGCGGTTAAAACGGAAGGGAGATTAGTAACAAGAACTCTCTCAAGATGGTTGTTCACATTCTGACAGCTCTAGATTCGATGCTAGAAGGCACAAAGCACTCTGGAAGGATTATGGTGGGGAATAGCATGAGCAGAACGAGAGTGGGAAGGAGGAAGTTATGTTCAATATATTTCTTACCCAAAGGTGCTGATGGCTCGGTGTTCTCAGCTCTCCTGATGAATGTGTTGAAAGTTTTGGCACCCTCCTTTCCCCTTGTGCCGCAAACCACGTCAAATCGATGCAAGACCTAAGTCTCTCTCTGATCGTTTGCAAGAACCAGCGGTAGCTATGCCTGGGAAATGATGATGGAGACAAGGCGTCCGGCAATGTACCTGAGCAAGCCGGGGGGCTACGATCTCTGCTTCTCCCAAACGCTGCGGCAACAGGAGGAGCATTGGTCAATGCAGCAGTATAAGACAACCCCTCGACGTCACCTCTATTCCTCGCTGGGCGGGCTAGAACAAGTTGTCTATCATATAGCAGCATCAATATTACCACGACATTGACATTGAGAGATCCAACACCAGAAAGAGCACCGTTTGAACCAGCATTTGCGGCTGAATGAAGACCAATAGCAGAATTCGACACACCAAGGTGAGCGACACGTGGTGTCCATCGGTCCTCAGGCAAAATCGATGTACCAGCAAGATCGCGCAGCCATGTTTAGGAATGCCGGGACTTGGGCACGGATGTCTTCTCTCGTCAAGATGCAGTCATGCCCCGTTCAGCACCTTCGAGAATGATCGTCGTAACCATGTTCACCAGGCGTCCTATACGTCGTCGCGGCAGCAACCTCCAGCGAGAAGAGCATCCTCCAAACCAGCCTTCCGACATGGTCCAGCCCAGCCAAGCACTTTCTGTAAATAGAATAGTCACTCACTAGGAGGCTCCCCGTGCTTCCTGTGTAAGTGCAACCAGGAGAGTCTCCGATCGCTGCGGTCTTTGCCCGTCCTGATACTTGCAGCCAAGTAAGTTAAAGTGCTGTCCAGGTCATACGTTGATGACATTGGGACACTGCGTTCTCATGCAAGGGATGTCTGCTCTATGATCAAATACCAGATACTGCAACGTCTCAACCTGTTGTGTGAACTGTGATGAGAAGCACCTAACTTACTCTAAAGCAGCAGGCCATGCGCCTTCAAGTGCATCGCGCTATTCGCGGAATTTGCCCAGTAGCTTCGAGGAATTGTCCCCTTCTGGCTTTCTGGAAACGTCTGTACTCGTGTGATGAGAGAAACCCACGGGACCCGGCACCTGTGTACAGGGCATCTGGACCGACACATTTCGGTCTCGACGTGCCATGAACTGCACAAATCTTTCGTCAATGGCCTGCTGGGCGGCTTCAGAGGTGCTGAGTCAGAGTTGGCACGCCTTCAAGTCGAGATGTGCGCCTCCTCGATCATAAGGTCTACGCAATGTGAAAGAGGGAAATGTCATCAACAACAACCAGGACGGGGGCGGCACTCGTACCCTTTGCCCGTTTAGGCGACGCACGAGTAGGACGACAGCAGAAGGGATGGCCCGTGTTCTATATTTAAACCTGGATCCGATTAATTCCCCCATGTTTGCCCCCTTGGTCGGTCAACGAGCCGTCAGATTGGTCGTGCGACAAACACGAAACATGTCGGAAAGTCGCCGCAGACCCCTCCAGGATGTGGTTTGGTCTCCCGGACCTCATCCATACTTTATTACAGGAGGCTCAAGCCGCTGATGCCACGCAATGCGCGAGATATGCCTCAGGACGCCAGGGAGAGTATGTTCTAGCATCGACGACCACGGGCCAGCTATAAAAAAAAAGAAGCACACCCGGCACGCTACAGAAATCAGGTCACTTCTGAAAATATAGTAGACTCGCACAGACGCATATTTCTCCCCCTTGTCGACCTCGCAACGCACAGTATCTCAAACTTCGTTACACACTGCGCAAGATGAAGTCCAAGCTTCTTTTAGCCATGCTTTTCGCTGCTTCGGCGGGTAAGTTGTCTTCCCATGTTCCGATAATTCGCATTGTGGCCTGACGCTGGATTGTGTTTAGTGGCAGCAACGGTGATGGAAGAATCGGAGCCAGAATACTCCCTCCAAAAACGAGCGTTCTACAAAGATGGCTACAAGATCTTTAAACGCAAGCGAAATGCTCACGCCTGCATGATGTCCATCGTCTTCATCGTCCTCTTTCCGCTGGGTGCCATCTCCCTTCATCTTCCCCTCCGAGGCGTTCGCGTGGTTCAGTTCATTCACGCGCCAATCCAAATCCTGGGGATGGCCATGATGATTGGCGCACTGGGGCTGGGTATCGACATTGCAGACAATGATTTGAACTACTTCGCCGGCAGCACCTCGACCAAAGCACATGTCGTGATCGGCCTACTGGCAACCTCGGCGCTGATCCTCTTTCAGCCGGCACTAGGGTTATTGCAGCATCGTTATTTCAAAAAGACCGGCAAGAAGAGCATGTTCGCCTACATCCATCGGTGGCTCGGCCGCATTGCCATCTGTCTGGGTTGGATCAATTCCGGCTTGGGATTCCAGCTGGTGCCCATCTCGCTGGTGGCCACCCACTCGCTGGTCCGAAACTTTGTGATCATGGGAGTCCTAGGAGGGATCTGGTTCTTCTTGATTGGATGGGACGGATATCGACACCACTGGGCGAAGAAAGACAAGATGTCGGCATACCGTGTTGGATGGGAAAAAGGGGTGGTGCTTCGAGGTCAGCGAGGGGAGGAGGCAGGTATCAAGGACAGCAAGCCAGAGTCGGGCAGTTCTGAGGATCACCAGGATGAGGTGAACCACCAATGAAAAAGACCAGAGGCTTATATGTGTCGACGACACCCATGTACTATAGAGATACAGATCACGTGGCTGTAAAAACACCAGAATAGAAATATTAATAGAGACGCTAGAATTACCAGGACAGGACTAGTGCCTTACGTCAGGCCACTATGGCTTGGCGGCTTGGCGGCGGCAGCAGAGAAAATACTATTTAGGGAGGCTCGCTCCCCCTTTCCAAACATGCACTCTTTTCAACGAGTTTCCTCTTCAATCTTAGATACTTGTACTGCCTGTGTGCTGCATCTGATGGCTGATGGCTGGTGGCTCCCTCTCCAACTCTCCCCATGTCATTGTACCATACTTTGCTTCCTCCATGCACCGTCACCATTGACCTGTTCTCCTCTTGTCGTCGACCACTCAAGTCGATTGGTGTTGACAGAAATGAACCCTCCCTCGTATTCATCTCGATGTGATTCCCCTGAAGCACCCAGTGTGAGGTTCCAGGGTGGCTGTTGCCTTCTGACATTCCCACCCAAGCTGAGGGGCGGGGTCTCCTCCTAGCTCGCACCAAAAGCTCGTGCGAGCCAGAAACTTTCATGCTTTATTTTCTCAAGGCAAGTTGCAGCCCTGGATTTGCCGTCCAATAAGTTCCACAGAGCTTCAGGTAGGTGCCTGGTGTAGGATACTTCACTGGCTGATCTTCAAGCACTGCGATGATCATTTACGGAAGCCTACCCCTGGCCGATGGATCCGTCAATCACCAAATACCCATCTTGTGCCTCGGACAAGACGCAGCTTCTAGTTTTAGTGACAAACCCATGTGACCTCGCCATGTCTTCTGCCTCGCCCGAGTCAACTGCTCCCACTGACGTGACGCCAGCCACTTTGCCTGTTACGAGAGGCGTACTTCTCAGTATTGGAGGCGCTAAAGCTTCAGCCAGCCACGGAAACTTTGCTTGCAAATGTTTGTGGATATCACACCACTCAGGCGTAAGCAAGCATCCTGCAGAGCTATTCGAAAGGGCTTGGGTGTGTCGTTTAGGCTGTTTGGTGTGAGGGCCTAGCAACTCGAGGTGGCAGGGGATGTTCCATACTTTTGTCCCCGGGTGAGATATAAGGCCTGCAGCACTCCCGCCCTCGGTCCAACACCTTTCAGATTCATCTCTGCCATCGGTGAAATGGAGATTCACAACCGACCTGACGAATGGAAAATCGAACAAGGCTTGGCCGGTGCTAAGCTGCCGTTCCTGGATCAGACGGGGCCTGAACCAGTCTTTGTCCAGCCCAGGCCATGGCCGGAATTGACCAAGGACCAAGCAGCCATCGATGCCGTCGGAAACCGTGATGAACTGTTTACTCGTGAACTCGAAGGCTGGAAAGGGTGCGTTATTTCTCTTGACTGAAGGCGTCAATTGACGTGGTGTTAGATATGTGGAATGGGAGAAATATCCAGAGAAGAAGGAAAAGGCACATAAGATCCTGACCTCCCAGGTCTTTCCGCCCAATCCGGAGTTCCAAATGGGACCTATCCCTGACACAAACCCCGTCCTCCCAGGCACGCACTGGAAGATGTGGCACCACGCAGTTGGTGGTGAGCTTGCTGATGTCCCTGAGGATTCCTGGAGTACAGTCCTTCGTGAAAAGCATCGTGAGATGTTGCATCTGCTGCAATTTCCGTACAATGGGGAACCTCCCAAGAGGTTGGTGACTGACAAAGCCGTGACACCGAATTCGCTGCACTTTGTACGCAACCATGGCGGCATTCCACTCATCGACAAAGATGAATGGAAGCTGGATTTGGATGGGCTGGTCAAGAATCCGCGTTCATTCTCCTTTGCAGATATCACGGATGAGTCCAAATTTCCTCGCGTGGAGAAGTTCGTCACGATGCAATGCTCTGGAACCAGACGGATTGAGCAAATCTCGCTTTATGCGGGCCAGGGAGATGAGGTTCCCCAAGCACCATGGGCCGAGGGAGCCATAGGAACCGCGAAATATCTCGGGATCAACCTGAAGGATGTTATCGAAGCCTGCGGTGGCCTTGTTAAACCAGCCAAACATCTCGAACTTTACGGCGCTGAGACCTACTTCAAGGACAACGAAGGTGAGTAACGCTCGAAAAAGGTCGACGACTGTTAACGCCAAAGGACTATTTCTAATATCAATAGTGATGAACTACGTCGTGAGTGTCCCGTGGTCCAAAGTCAAATACGACGAAGTCCTCCTCTGCTGGGAGATGAACGACGAACCACTGCCGGCCATCCACGGCTACCCGGTGAGAATCATGGTGTTGGGCTATATTGGCGCTCGAAGCGTGAAGTGGGTTTATCGGATCAAGGCAATTGAGAATCCTTCTCTTGCACCTGTCCAAAGTAAAGAGTATCTCTACTTCAAGTAAGTGTCTTCTGAGTTTCTTCGGTCCCAAGGCTAGAGACAAGTTCTGCTGTTCAGTACTTTCAATACTGACCAGAAGTAGTCAACAGACCGGCAAGCACAATCAACAACCGACAGACGGCATTCAGATTCAGGAGATGCCCGTGAGCTCAGCCATCATGTCTCCGTGGACCAAACAAGTGGTGATCCACAACGGCAAGATCCACTGCAAAGGTTGGGCGTATTCGGGCGGTGGACGATGGCCAGAGCGGGTTGAACTGTCGGCAGACGGCGGTTTCAGCTGGTATGCAGTGCCCAATGCCAACCTCTCCAAGAAGGGCAAATGGACCTGGAGAACGTGGTCGATTGACCTCCCCTGCGACGTGGAAGGCTGGGTCGAAATTGTGTGTCGCTGCTGGGACAATTCATTGAACACACAGCCCCTGACGGTCCGTGCCGCCTGGAATTGGGGACTCCACGTCACGAGCTCAGCACACAGGATCAGTGTTTACAGTATCAACAAGAGCCGGCCGCGTACCGCAGAGAGGTTGAAGCAATTTGAGGCTACCGGCTCGCCATTGGCACCTCTCACCTGGCCCGAGGAATTTCCGACCCAAACCTGGGAGAACTACAAGAAATTCTGGGAGGAGAACGAGCCGAGGGACGCGGAAGACTGAGATGAATCTGAATGGTGCCCGGCTTCATACCGACCAGCCCACGCTACGACAAACGTGACGCCGGATATGACATAGGAGAAGAAGTATGTCGCTATTGCTTCCCTTTCTCAGGCTGGAAGGTAGTTCCCCGCGAAGAAAGTGAGGACAAAGCGAGCATGGACCCAAGGACACCTCTGGAGTGGGGATGATGTGTACTGAGAACCTTCCCTTGCATGCTTTTGGGAGTTTCGTCTTCCTGTCCATCTTTTCACTGCTGCTCTATAGCTCGACCCGCATGACGCCAATTACTTGATACTTTGCACTACTTTTCCGCTGCAGCTGTCACGACCATAAGTCAGGGGGGTTGACAGGCCATCATCAAAGAGCGCAAGAACCTTGGCCAGGCCTTCCTTGCTCGACAGGGCCCTCCTTGATGGCCGAAACTCTGTGGACGTTTGAATTTTTTGGTGCTGTATGGAGATCTTTTCCTCTATCCACACGGAGATCATCTCTTTCTCTCCACGTTTATCTGCGACGCGACTCGTCTCCAGGTTACAAAGCACGAATGCCTGAACCATTTGCGGCATCGTCGAGCAGACGATTGGATGAGGGCGGCCCGAATAGCTTCTGCTTAGTTGACAGACCCTAGCTCGCGAGGGACAAAGCATTCGCGCGAAGCCTCGCGCGAAAGGCTCTCGACACAACCACCCACCGGCACATGCTTGGGATACGAGCAGCCAACCATGTCAGCAGGGCCCTGGATGCCCATGCTCTTATGGGCAATTCTCGCATTGAGCGTGCACCGGGCCCGGGGGGGGGAAGCGTTGAGACACAGCAAATTGACTGCGAGCCATTGACAAGCAGCGTTCGAATCGGCACGCCTGGAGCTCCAAGCGCAGTCACAGCGCTGAAGTGACTAATCGCGCGACAGTGCACGATGTATCGAGACCGTGTCGAGTCATGGTCTGTTTGATCACCTGAGAGCTCAAGTACTAGAGATATATCTATGCCAGAGGGCCACCAAATCATCAGCACGTTCGAGAGACAGTGCCCGTGCAATAACAGGTCAGTCCAAGCAAGCATGTCTCAATCTCACTATACACTGGCCGAGGGGGTCTCCCTGCCTCGAAACGACACTATCGAGCAGCTGTCGACGGGCTCTGGCGGTGGCTATGTCCTCTTAACCAGCACGCAGCTGCTGGAGAACCTCGCGCACTTCTCTCGCGAGAGGATTCCTGAACGGACTGTTCACGCAAAGGCTTCCGGTGCCCGAGGCTACTTTGAGGTGACTGACGATGTCTCGGATGTGACGGACGCAGATTTCCTCAATGGCATCGGAAAGAAGACTGAAGTGATGATGCGTATCTCTACCGTTGGACCTGCTCGAGGCTCTGCGGACACGGTTCGCGATTTCAGAGGGTTTGCCATCAAGTTCAAGACGAACGAGGGAAACCAGGATTGGGTCTTTAACAACCAAGTAGGCTGGCCTATTTCCTATCATTCCTCCGCCCTCTGGAGTCGTTTGGACACAAAGCTCACACAGACGTCAACGTCGACCAGCCCGTCTTCTTCGTTCGCGACCCGATGAAGTTTCCCTCATTGAATCGAAGCCACAAACCGCACCCGACCACCAACGCCTCGGACGCCAGCATGTTCTGGGACTTTCACGTCAACAACCAGGAGAGCATTCACGCGCTCATGTTTCTGTTTGGGGACCGCGGCCTACCATCATCGGTGCGCCACGTAAACGGCTACAGCGGCAACACGTACAAGTTCACCAAGGACAACGGCGCCTCGTACGTCTACACGCGCATCACTTTCAAGACGGTGCAGGGCATCCACTACTACACCAACGCCGAGGGCGCCGACATCGCCGGCAAGGACCCGGACGCGCACCTACTCGACCTCCAGAACGCCATCAAGCGAGGCGACTTCCCCAAGTGGGACATCTATATCCAGGTTATCAAGCCCGAGGACATCTCCAAGGCGCCCGTCAACATCTTCGACATGACCAAGGTATGGCCCAAGGCGCTGTACCCGCTACGCAAGGTGGGCCGGGTGACGCTCGACACGAACCCCAAGAACTGGTTCGCCGAGATCGAGCAAGCCGCCTTCAGTCCGAGTAACATGGTGCCAGGTATCGCACCCTCGCCGGACCCCATGCTCCAGGCCCGAATGTTTGCCTACCCGGACGCCGCGCGCTACCGGCTGGGCGTGAACTACCAGTTCCTGCCGACCAACGCACCAAAAGCCCAGGTCTACTGCCCTATTGAGCGCGATGGCTTCATGAACTTCACGCCCAACTACGGTGCTGATCCCAACTACGTGGGCACAAAGCTCAAGCCCGTCACGTTCTCGGACCGCACCAGCTCCGCCAAGGTCGCCAGCACCGATTTCAGTGTCACCCAGCAGACGAAGCAGCAGCTCACTCTGGGTCGGCTGGACGAGGTGCAGATCCCCTCCCCGATCGCGGCCTTCACCCAGGTCGACGCTCACAAGGACTTTGAGCAACCCATCGCGTTGTGGAAGATTATGGGGAAGCAGGAGGGCGCGCAGGCCCGGTTCATCGACAACGTCGCCGCCCATGTCAGCGATGTGGAGGAGAAGTGGTTACGGGAGGAGGCCTACGGTGAGTCTTGCCCTACTTCTGGTTTTTGGTTCCCAATTTTATGTCTTCCTTCCCATTTTTTGATCCCCCCATATTAGTTTTATTTTCTCTTCGGGTTCCTTTTGATTAATAGTTATTGTGTTACTCTCCATCTCGTCGATTCCACCACCATTGTTTATGTATTTGCCTGTATAAATATATCTATGTTCAGGTGTCACCTTTACAGATGAATCATCCACTAACATCCGCTCGTCCCTGCCCCAGCCATGTTCGCCAAAGTCGACGTCCAACTCGGGGAGAAGATTCGCAAGGTCGCCGAGACCAAGATTGACAACGACCACAAGCACCCGCACAAGTCGGCGTGGCATTGAGCTAGCGAGCTGGCTCTGCTGGTGGTGCTGCATGGATGTGTAATCCGTTGAGCATGCACGATGGGGATTCAGGACATAGAAGCTGAAACATGGGCCAGCCTCGACTGCCGAGTTCTCGTCAGTTAGAGTTCCGAGCCTGATGCAAATGCTGGAGGTACGGATGGGCATATGTTGTACTCTTCTTCCCTGACCCAGAGACCGTGCAAGGGAGGATGGGCGCATCTTGTTCCCCTATAACTGCAAACATAACGGTTAACTATGTATTTCCTGCTGGCTGCCCCAGGTAGGTAGGTAGGAAGGTAGGTAGGTATGCGAGGCTCTGACTCCGAAGAGATATATATGTATCATCAGGGTATACAGTATACATTTCCCGTACCCTGTTTCCTCCCCCCCAACCCCCCTTTCCCTTTGGGCTTTCCTTCCTTTCTTCCTTCCTTCCTTCCTTCTTTCTTTTTTTTCAGTCTTTCAGTCTTTCAGTCTTGGGGTCTTGGTCTCAATACTGGTTGGCTCGGGCGAAGTCGTGACAGACAGACAGACACAGATCGAGAAGTTTTAGCAAGTGCTTTTTTTCCTGTATATACACACATATATATACATATCTATATCTACATAGATAGAGAAAAGGATCCTGGGGAGAAAGGAACTAACTAGAGGCCGGCGCCAATATTGCAAAACTGAGGATGAAGACAGAAGCGTCAATCATCATGCGTATCAATTGCTGGTTATCGGGTGACATACCAGGCTAACATTGTCGTATCATTATCGTATCGTGGAATTATCCATGTCATGATAGGTAAGGTAGGTAAGGTATACTGATGCCTTTTGGGCCTTCCTTTTGTTTTCCTACGGCTTCAGTCACGTCGTAGAAAAATCTCATGTCATCCAATCTCCCTCCTATATCTGTACGTGACATCTCCCTTTCCCCCTCACGGCATCAGACCAATCGAGGGCCCCAGCGCGTTGTCCCACGCGTGCCAGTCGAAGTCGTAGAGCATCTGGCCCGGCGTCGTCTGTTCGCCCGGCATGTCCTGCGGGATCTGTGGGGTTATTGGTGGCTGTTGTCCCTCGCCCGGGCGTGTCGGCTGGTACTGCATCGTACTGTCCTGCTGCTGGTGGTGGTGTTGGTCGGACGCCGAGATCTTTTCGCCGCAGATGCACCGGCTCGACAGCACCGCGTTGGACGGGAAGAGCACGTGGTAGTCCATGCCCACCAGCTCCAGGGCCTTGCGCCGCGTGCGCACCAGCATGGTCCACGCGTCGCGTCCGGACGGCGACAGCTGGCGCCGCGGCGGGTCGCTCTGGCTGACGATGCCCTCGTCCACCTGGTACAGCTCGAAGATGGCGTCGATCAACCCCCGAGACAGAGCCGCGTCGTCGCTGTACGGGTGCTGGAGAAGGTCGGCCAGCAGGAGGGATACCGCTTGCAGAGGTTGGTATGTCCCGGGGTACATCCAGTGGAAAGGCTCGGAAATGGGATCGTTGCAGACGCGAATGAAGACTTGGATGAATGCTTGGGCGTGTTTGACGGCACTGTAGGAAAGTGGTTTAGACTTTGGTGTCCCTAAGGCAGGACCGTCGTGGTCAGAACGCTACTTACTTTGTTCGGATGTTTTCGTCTGCCACCATCGCGGGATCCCGGAAAAGGGGATGGTAGAGGACGCAGTACGCCTTGTGTACCATCAGGTGCAGGAGAAGGGCAGACCAAGCGGTAAAGTCCACGACCTCTTTATCGCTTGGGTCTGGTCGAAGAGTCCACACCCGATCAAAGTCTAGCATCACAGCAGGCCCCTGGTCGGCGGGACGAGGGGTGGTGGATATAGAGCTTTTCGTCTCCGCAGAAGCCCTCGCCTTGAGCAAGGTGTCGACAGTCGCACTGGTGCGGTCAGCTATCATGCGAAGGCGGCCGGCACAATCTGCGACCACGTCCAGCGATTGGAAGGCGTCCTCGAAATGGAGCACCAGAACTCTTCTGATCTCCCTGGTGATTTCGTAACGGCGAGATGCCACCAGGTAACGAACGTCAACTATGTCACATCAGCACGATCAGGATCTGATTAGCATAGCATCAAGGTTGTCAGCTTACCATCCTGAGGAGCACCCGGATCGTCGCTCTGGACGTCGTATTGACATATCGCATCGGTGTTTGCCATTTTCTGATTAATGAAGAGAGGTGACAGCCCAGAAGAAGATGAAGACATGACATCCAGGTGCAGAATATACCACCAAAGCCTGCGTCTGGTCTCCAGCTCGGCGGGCGACAGTCCCGATTCTGGGAGTTGGCGATGTAAGCCCATGCCGAGCGCAACGCGGAACGAGGTTGCAATAAAATCGGGCGCGTCCGAGAACTCTTCTTCTCTCACGAACTGGCTCTGCGCAATAATGTAAGCGGCCAGAGAGTAGATGCTCGGCCGTCGAGGAAACCCGGTCAGGCTCGCCGAGGCCATGGCAATGAAGTACATGTCCCCTGGATTGAGTTCGATGGACTCGCCAAAGATCCGCTCAAGACGGGCTGGTGAGGCCGAGAAGACTGCCGCAAACAGAATGGCAGATAGGAGAGAAAGGAAGCCCGGCTTCTTGCGCATGAACACGCTGGGCTCGGCATTGTGCACATTCGCAGATGGAATGCCGTCCCAGAATGTTCTGAAATCCTCGGCGAAGCTCTTCATGTGGAAGATTGGAGTCAGAGGAAAGACGGTTGACGAGAAGAAGCCGCACAGCTTCTCACAGATTTCACGACTGGGTAACAGGGCCATGACACACGAGATGTTGTAGTTCCTTCCACAGAACTTGCATTTGTTCGACGAGGACTTGGTCCATTCGAAGCCGCAATTGCGCGGTGGGCGAAACTTCTGTCCGCTCCACTCGAATCCTCCCTCCTGCATCCTACCAGGAAATTTGGGGAAAGGGCTTGTTTCGCCGAGGACTGTAGGCACGCTGTCACGGTTGAGCTGGACGGCAGTCAGCAAAAGCGTGGCTGTGGACGAAGTAACAATCCAGCAAGGGAAAAGGGCTAGGGAGCTCGAATACCTCATAGGGAATCGCATTTGCCCAGTAGGTTGAGCCCACGTAGGCTGAGCGGCCACCATCATAAACAGAAATTTGCCCTCTCTCGTGGTTGTTTGGCCTGGACACGGGCTCTGCAGTGGCTAATCCGGGTCATTAATTTGGCTGATTCAAGAGTTCTCAGTGGCAAGTTGCACTTACGCTCAATCTGAGGTACTGTTCCCCTCCCTTCCTCCGGTCTTGCATAACTTGTCGACGATGAAGATGGGAAATGCGAAGTTGACGCGGTTTGCCAAGTGGATGGTTGAGCCGCAACACTGGCACTCTCGTCGTAGACGCATTCGGTGCCACCTGAAAGACAGCGCCCACAGGTGGGATGCACCTGGAATGCAGACATTAGTACCTCCTCTATCGGATCGACACACGAGTCCAGGGTCCCCACTCTGTCACACTTCAGCCGCCGCTTGCGACAAGGAAGACACGAAGTAACAGGCCGTTGTCTTTTCTTCCCGTCCATTGTGGTTTGAATGTTGTCCGTCTCAGTTTGGGAGTGAAGCCGGACACATACATCATATAAGACACGTCGAATGGTTTCTGGGGCCCATTTAAAGCATGGGTAGTATTTCCACGGGCACTGACCAAGATGCTAGCCTGCCGATTAAGGTGTTGAACCATAAGCTTGGTGCAATTTTTCCACAGGGCGGCGACCGGTCGGATGTCGGATATGCATCGGCAAAGCATTTTCCACGCCCTTGGACTCCCCAATAGCAAAGTGTTGCAACCCCGGGGCGAGGCTCCAGTAAGCCATAGGTACTGTACCTTCAAGAGAGATCAACGTTTTAGGAGAGAAACACCTTCTTTTCCGCGTTGGCGCCAAATAGGTCCTTTTCGTAGCTTGGGACGCATCTTGACCAGTCAGCGACACGGAATAGCAGCACTCCTCAAAAGGGTCTCTTTTCGAATAGTGCGGCCTATCAGATGTCGCAATTGACTCAAGCTGGCTGCTATAGAGACAGCGAGTAAACCACGTCATGAGCCAAGTATAATCTTTGCAAAATCAATGATAATCCGAGCAGAATCAAACCTTGAGTAGATTTCTCTCGCGAGACATTTTTGAGAAACTCGCGGTCCTGGATTTATATTTCACCGGGCCGGATAAATATTGCGGCGATCCACTCCGGCCAAAAATCGCACCCTACTGTGATTGGCTCACGACGGATCGACCATCGTTGCATGGTTTGCTTCCCTGCCATCATCAACTGTCGCCTGCGCATCCGCATTGTTCGAGACACTGAGTTGTTGTCCTCTGTCGACCGCATTCTCTTACTGTGAGGGCCGCCATCATGGAGGCACCGCACATGGCCTTACGAAATCTACCCCGGCGTGCCCCTAGGCTCGCCGTTGCACTTCGACATGCGGATCGTTCGACTGCCGCTTTAGCTTACTCCCCGATGGCAGTATGGAGCAGAAGACAGTTCGCTACGACTTCGAGCCCATCATTCCCAGGCGGCCCTATGGGTATGGGCGGCTCCGGTTCCTCTCCGACATACTTCCAACGCCAGACGAGCCTACCCGCGAACACCATTATCCGATTCGTACCGCAGCAAACAGCATGGATTGTGGAGCGCATGGGCAAGTTTAATCGGATATTGCAGCCTGGGTTGGCTATCCTCGTCCCGATCATCGATGTATGCAATACATGTATCTTGAAATTCTGAGAGCAGAGACTGACACGTGAGGAAAGCGCATTGCCTACGTCCAATCGCTAAAAGAGGCGGCCATCGAGATCCCTAGCCAGAGTGCCATTACTGCCGACAACGTCACATTGGAGTTGGATGGTGTTCTTTACACAAGAGTATTTGATGCCTACAAAGCGAGGTAGGTGTGGACAATGGTTGAAGCTGGAGTGAAGTTCCACTAAAGGATGATCTAGCTATGGCGTCGAAGATGCGGAATATGCCATTTCACAGCTGGCGCAGACGACGATGAGGTCCGAGATTGGTCAGCTCACCCTGGATCATGTTCTTAAGGAAAGAGCAAATCTCAATTCAAACATCACGCAGGCGATCAACGAAGCCGCACAAGAGTGGGGTGTGATATGCTTGAGATACGAGATCAGGGATATCCATGCCCCGGAAGGTGTTGTCGCCGCCATGCACAGGCAAGTCACGGCGGAACGATCAAAACGAGCGGAAATCTTGGAATCCGAAGGTCAGCGCCAGAGTGCCATCAATATCGCCGAGGGTCGCAAACAATCCGTTATCTTGGCCTCGGAGGCATTGAAGGCCGAGCAGATTAACATGGCATCTGGTGAGGCCGAGGCTATCTTGCTCAAAGCAGAGGCAACTGCCCGGGGTATCGATGCCGTCGCGGACTCCATCAAACGGGGAGAAGCCAACGCTCAAGGAGCTGTCAGCTTGAGTGTTGCAGAAAAATATGTTGAAGCCTTCGGTAACTTGGCCAAAGAAGGAACTGCTGTTGTTGTGCCGGGCAATGTTGGAGACATCGGCCAGATGATTGCCACAGCTATGGCTGTGTACGGGAAAGTGAACGAGAATCAAACCAAGAATCTGGCAGCCAAAGTTGTTGGCACATCGACAGAGAAAGACGAGTCCCGATCGAAGGATGTTGGGGCCCGAGTAATTGAGGCGGCCCAGCACGGAGATGCAAAGGATGTTGCACAAACAGTTCTTGAAGGGTTTGAGCAGACACGAGAAGCAAGGAGATGAGCACGTTGCGCATTTCTCGGTGGCACAACAAAGGGACGTTTATCATGTCGGCGAAAAGCGAAACATTCGACTCCTTCCTGTATTACTTTGACATGGGTTGTGAAAGGGGAAAAGTCGCTAGCTGTGTACCAATATACCAGAGTGCTCCAGGACTATTGGCAAAAGTACAGACAGACAGAAAATGTAATAGGATATCACTGATTTCTACTCCATGTCGACTCTATATAAGCTTCACGGGGTGTTCGGCCTTATTGGTCAAGTCTTTGCCCCCTTATTAAGGTTGTAAATCGAAGCCTGTCTTGTCATATGCCAAACTGCGCATTGCGGACTCGCGAAACTACGTTTCAAGCGAATTCTGAACTTCTACCCCCTCCATCGCACGCACATCAGCCGCTCTTCTTCTGTCATCTTGATCCTGGCCTTTCTGTTGCAAGATGGCATAGTCTCCCCTTCTCACAGAATGTGCTTCGAGCGGCTGCACAGATAGATCCGCAATGCACATCATCAAACCCATCTGGCTCACCCATGGAGGTTCGACGTTTCCCGCACAAAACCCCCCTTTGGACGCGTCGCAAACCGCGTAGACTGTGTCGCATCCACACTTACACCACATTGATGGACTAACTGTTGGTCGTGAATAGGCGAAAAGAAAGATTTCGAGGTCTATAGCTGCCATGTCTCCCCCGACGGCAAACGTCTGGTTACCGCAGCCGGCGGTACGTCAAGATTTGTCCACCATAACAGAGGAACTCTTCGCTGATTGAATTGAAAAGATGGCTACGTGCGAATCTGGTCGACCGAGGCGATCTACAACGCGACCAATGCGAAGTACGACAAGCCCAAGCAGCTGGCGTCGATGAGTTACCATTCCGGCACCATTCACACGGTGCGCTTCTCACCTGGCGGGAAATTTCTGGCTTCGGGGGCGGATGACAAGATTGTCTGCATCTATACTCTGGACCCGAGTCCTCCCACCCATGCCACATTCGGTGCGTTGCGGAGCGATAGTCTGGCGCAGAGACGTGTGCTGAGATTGAAACAGGTTCAAACGAGGCGCCTCCAGTCGAGAACTGGCGTATCTTTCGGAGACTGATCGGACACGACAACGATGTGCAAGATCTGGGCTGGTCATACGACGGGACAATCCTGGTGTCGGTGGGCTTGGATTCGAAGGTGGTGGTGTGGTCAGGTTTCACATTCGAAAAGCTGAAGACACTCTCGAACCATGCGAGCCACGTCAAAGGTATTACCTTCGATCCCGCCAACAAGTACTTTGCGACCGCGAGCGACGACCGCACGATTCGGATCTTCCGGTTCACCTCTCCCACGCAGAATTACACGACGCACGACGCGGTGAACAACTTCACTGTCGAGACGACCATTGTCCAGCCATTCGTGAATTCGCCCTTGACAACCTACTTCCGGAGGTGCTCCTGGGCCCCGGATGGAATGCATATTGCAGCAGCCAACGCGGTCAACGGTCCCGTCAGTGCGATCGCCATCATCAACCGCGGGACGTGGGATGGAGACACCACCTTGATCGGACATGAAGGGCCAGTGGAGGTATGTGCGTTTTCTCCCAGACTCTACGGATCAGAACCTCCCACGAAAACTACACTTGACGATCATCCTACACCTCACACGACCGTGATCGCATGTGGAGGGGCAGACAAATGCCTGAGCATCTGGACGACGAGCAGTCCGCGGCCCATTGTAGTCCAGCAGGATGTGGCTGGCAAACCGATATCGGATATTGCTTGGAGCCCGGATGGACAAACACTGTTCGCCACGGCGCTTGACGGCACCATCTTGACGGTCATGTTTGAAACCGGAGAGTTGGGCTACGCAAGACCGATCGAAGAGAATGACAGGTCACTCTCCAAGTACGGCACATCAAGAAAGGGCATCGGATTTCCGGAGAGCACCGATGCACTCTTGCTCGAGGAAATGAGCAAGGCCGGTGAGCTGAAGGGTGTGGAAGGGCGCATGGGTGCGTTGATGGGCGACTTGCACGCCTCACTACCAGCGACCGCAGAAAAGCCAGCGGCAACTACAAACGGTACCACCACAAATACTCCAATCCTCACAAATGGAATGGCGGAAACGACGACGAATGGGCAAGCCGCGGCAAAGACACAAGACGATCAGAACCAGGCCAAACTGGAGAGACTGAAGAATCGAGTCGAGATCACTAAGGATGGTAAGAAGAGAATACGGCCTCTGTTAGTGTCTGGCGCCGGTGGGACGGAGTCTTCACTGCCGCAGACGAAGCTGGTCAGTGCTAGTGCGAATGTTCAGACGGTCGATGCCCCCCAGTCCGTGCTTGACCTCTCAAAACCGTTCGATGGGCTTCCCAAAGGTGGCCTGGCGGCGTTGTTGCTTGGAAACAAGCGGAAATACGCCCAGATTGAGGGAGAAGAAGAAGGTACTACGGAGAAACGAGTGGTGGCAGCAAGCCAGAAGGGGGCAACGCCCATCCTCGTTAACGGCACGGATGGCCTGTTGCCCGCACAACCGCAGCCAGCTGTGAGCGGCCAACAGGTGACACCAGAATTCATCAGGCCTGCTGTCGTCAACCAGGCTCTCGCCGTCAGTCAGCTTCGACTGGCCGTCCCCAAAGTACGGGCACATATCGTGCAAGGCATTGATTCCACCGGCAAACCAGGTGATGTCTCTGGCGACACGGCGGCCAAGTCGAAAGCCGAGTTTGTCTTCGAGGCCAAGAATCCCTCGGGACAGTCGTTAACCCCAAGAGCGCAGGATCGTGAACCCTGCCGGATCACCCTGACGAGAAAGGATCAGCCTCTGTGGCAGGATTTTCTTCCTCGCCCGGTTCTGTTGGTTACAGGGACCAAAACGTTCTGGGCGGCAGCAGACGAGACAGGTTCTATATACCTGTGGACGCCGTACGGCCGGCGGCTCAACAGTGCTTTGGTCATGGAAGCCCAACCTGTGATTCTTGCGTCCTACGATGCCTGGCTGATGTGCATCACCGCCGTCGGTGTTTGCTATGTCTGGAATATCAAAACAATGTCATCTCCACATCCGCCCGTGTCGCTCGCACCTGTCCTCGATGCGGCTGTCCACTCGCTAGCTGCTCACCCTACCGGTGCGCCTGCAATTACACAGGCCCGCCTGAATTCCGAAGGTAGGATTATCCTCAGCCTGTCAAATGGTGACGGGTATGCCTATTCGCCCCAGATGTACTGCTGGCAACGGCTGTCCGAGGTGTGGTGGGCCGTGGGCAGTCAGTACTGGAACACGACCGATTCGTCGGTGGGCAACATCCAGTCTTCGAAGGCCAGGACCGACTTTGAGAAATCCGTGGATGTGTCTTCCGGCATTGTGCCATGGCTGGAGAGAAACACAACGTCGGAGACGTTGCTCCGCGGCCGGGCATACTTCTTACAACGGCTCATCAAAGTGTTGTTGTCACGAGAAGGATTTGAAAGTTTTGAGTCTGGTGTCTCGATTGCTCATCTCGAAAACCGCATTGCTGCAGCGCTCATGCTCGGGGCCAAGGACGAGTTCCGGATATACCTGCTGATGTACGCCAAACGATTGGGCGCTGAAGGTCTGAGACTAAAGGTTGAGGAACTACTGAGGACACTGATCGGCGGGATCGTGGAATCGTCAGGTCAAGATGGAGAGAGTGTTGCAGCGACCGTCAATGCCGTGGAAGGTCGCAACTGGCAGGAAGATTCCAAGACGATCTGCGGATGGCCCCGAGAAGAGCTTTTGAAGGACGTCGTCTTGCTTCTTGGTAAGTATCTCCTCCTCACGGTCCAGAGCATTGGATATGAGAGACTAATTTTCTCAAACAGGGAAACATCGGGATCTCCAGCGGATCACTGTGCCTTACGCAAAAATGTTACATATCGTGGACGACATGCCGGAGGATCAAGATCAAATGGCCTTGTAAGCTTGCTTGCTTGCTCCATGCACGGGAGGCGTATGCAAATGGTTTGGAGTTGTCAGTGATCAGCGATATGGCCTCGAATCTTCAGTCGGGGTATGGAAGGATATTTCTTCTGGCGGGCAAAGAATTAATGAGCAGGGGGTTGTTTGTTGGCTCTGACTTGTTGCGATCTGAAAAGGCCGGTGATGGAAAAACTGAACTTCACTTGACTTTTGACTGCGTCCTCCAGTCTCCTCCTCCAAATCCACATCCAGCTGTTCTGCTTCATCAACCACTACTCCTGCTCTATCTACCGTTGCCTCGCCCGTCCGTCCGCCATGGATCCAAATCCAACCGACCTCGCCACGCCGCCAGGTCAGCGCCTCCAATCCCTCAGCGTGCCCACCTCCGTCACAGCTGTCAATTCGGCCTCCAGCTCGTCGTCACGAGTCATCACCTTCCCGTACCCTGCCACCACAGGCGATTCGTCGTCTTTCCTCAACAAAAGCTCTTCTTTTTCTCCTCCATTTACCCGAACGCCGTACAAGAAGAGCCCAGGGGAGTCGCCCGTTCGCCGCTCCGGTTACACTCGCCTACGACGTCTGGCCAACAGGGGCGTCTTGCGCTGGCTGCTCGTGCTCCTCGCCGTCTTGCTTTCCGCCCACGTCTTCCTCAGCATCTGCTGTTCCTCCGCCCGCGACGACCTCTTCTTCCTCTCCTCCTATCTCCCCAAGGAATGGGTGAGCCCAGGATTTCAGCTGCCCGGTGGTGGTGCGGGAAAGAACAACCATAAACCCCGGCAATGGCTGGAAGAAAACTCATACCCGAACGACCTGCGCGCGGACCGGCCCAACGCGGCACTGATTAGTCTGGTGAGAAACCAGGAGCTCGAGGGCATCCTGCAGAGCATGCGGCAGTTGGAGTTTCGCTGGAACCGGCGGTACCAGTATCCCTGGGTCTTTTTCAACGAGAAGCCGTTCTCGGACGAGTTCAAGGTTCGTTCGTGCAACTCCTCCTCCTCCTCCTCCTCCTCCTCCTGTTCTTCTTCCTCCTCCTCACCTTCTCTGGCGGGAGCTGACCGCTGGTGGTTTCCCTCGTCAAGGCTGCGACCTCGAACGCCACGTCTGCGCGGACAGAGTATCACCAGGTCCCTCGTGCCCACTGGAACACGCCTCCCCACATCAACATGACCCTCTACTACAACTCGCTCGACTACCTCTCGATGGCGTCGGTCGGCAAGGGCCACCTGCTCAGCTACCACTCGATGATACGGTGGCAGTCCGGGTTCTTCTACCTCCACCCGGCGCTGGCGGCGTACGACTACTACTGGCGCGTGGAGCCCGACGTGCACTTCTTCTGCGACATCCCCTACGACCCGTTCCGCTTCATGCACGCCACGGGCATGGTGTACGGCTTCAACATGGCCATCCTGGACGACGCGCGCAGCTTCGCCTCGCTGTGGTCGACCACCCGCGATTTCATTGCCGCGCACCCGGACCTGGTGCACCCGGACGCCCGCCTCGACTGGCTGCTGGACCCGCAGACGGGCCTCACGTACAACAACTGCCAGTTCTTCTCCAACTTCGAGATCGGTTCCCTGGGCTTCTTCCGCGACAACCCGGGCAACCGCCGCTACTTCGACTGGCTCGAACGCCAGGGCGGCTTCTACTACAGCCGCTGGGGCGACGCGCCCGTGCACACGCTGAGTGTGACCATGTTCGCCCCCCCCGAGAGACTGTGGTGGTTCCGCGACATTGGCTACCAGCACGACATTGCCCGACACTGTCCGCCGCAGGGACCGAGCGCCAGCACCGCGGAGGGAGGGGAATCCACAGAGGAATCAGAAGAGGAGGAAGAAGAATCATTAGCATCATTATCCACCCGCTTCTGGCTCCCCGGCTCTGGCCTTGAGAAGACTACCCGCCGACCACGACCACGCCCACGCCCACCGTGCACGTGCGAGCCGACGTCGCTGGACGAGAACTTTTACAAGCTCGTTCCCATGGAGTCGCCGCAACGCAAGCCCGCCGACACGTGCATCCGGCTGTGGCTGGGTGGGAAGTGGCTGCGCAAGAAGGCCGGCTGGAGCCAGGAGACGGAGCGCATGTTGGGCGGCGACGGGTACGGGGGGTATGTGTTCGACGGGATGTAAACGGGGGGAGAGAATGTGTGTGTGTGTGTGTGAGATGGGATGGGATGGGATGTTTTGTGGTAGAATGATCAAGCATGGACGGGACCCAAGGAAGAAGAAGAACCCACCTGGGAGGCTAGTGGGCTAAAGAGGCACCTACCTACCATAGGCGTACGATACCGCAAAAGAGAGATATGGCTGTTTGTTTGCTTTGACAATTTTGTAAGGGAAGGAGCTCGAAAGTAACGGGGAGAAGGGATGGGCTGGCACAGAATAATACTCGTGGCGCCCCAGTATATTAGTCAATACGTACCTCGCAAGGTGTGGGTGGGTAGAGTGCTCCAATAATACAGCATCCGTATAGACCGGTATGTCCTCGGGATCAAGGCGGAGACACAGAGCAGACGCAGTTTTTTGAGGCACGATTTGACTCGACTCGACTGTACTCGACCAAGCTAGCGAGTGAGAGGGAGAAAGGGCGAGTAATACATACATAGATGGATGGATGGATGGATGGATAGATGGACGGGCACTGCTCGATACAGCAAAGGCATTGAAAGAAATAACCAGGACTTTTTCATTCATCAACTCAGTCGATGCCCCCACGAGAAGCAAAGATTTGTTCATTCAGTCTCTGACTTCGGTGAAGATCAGGGAATAGTGGCTGTCGTAAGACTTCTTCTTATATCAACACTTGACCTGGCCTCAGAAAGGTCGACTTTGGGATGTTGGGATGCTCTGGTCCGCCTTTGCACAAAGCTCGGACGGTGGAGAGGAAAGGCGCTTCGCACGGGAGACGAAAACCGCGCGAGCCCGCAGATCCGGGGCTGCAACACGCTCCCAAGTCCAACAGGGCACACATCAGTGAGAAAAGGTCGTGGGCAGTCCGCTCACGCCTTTGCCGCACCGGCCTTGATGAGAATGATGTCGCCATCCTCCACGACTGCGGACAGATGTTGTTAGTCAAAAGCTTGCCTAATTCAACTGAGACGGCACCATATCGTGGACTTACCATAATCTTTCCCCTTGGTCATGACTTTCCCCGCCGCTCTCACAGCGTTTTCATCACCGTATTCCCTCAAAGTCTCATAATTATACACGATACACTGAATAAATGTCTTCTCGAAATCCGTGTGGATCACACCAGCCGCTTGCGGTGCCTTGGTGCCTTTCCTGATCGTCCACTGCCTCACCTCGTCCGTTCCAGTGGTGAAAAAGCTTACGAGATTGAGCGCTTGTCTCATCGTCACAATAACTTTGGGCAATGCAGACTTCGTGTTGAGATTTTTGCATTCTTCGGCAGCTTCGGCATCGGACATGACGGCGAGGCGTTCTTCAAATGAGACGGAGATAGGGATGACAGGGTCACCTGGAGAGTTGGTTTTGATCCACTCCATCACTTTGGGCAGGTGCTTGTTCTTTTGACGGAGGTAGTCCTTCTCTGACAGGTTGATGAGGTAGACTACGGGCTTGGCGGTGAGAAGGAAGAGAGGATTGATAACCTCGATCTGTTTGCCATGTCGTTAGCCTGCAAAAGCACAAGCAAAACGGTATAGAACAAATCAAGGCAGAGAAAACAATGTTTCAGGGTTGGACTTCCTCTCATAACAGCCTCTAACGTGAGATTTGGGTGAGACTGCTGTCGACGAGCTGGGATTATGTCGAGCTTATAGCTCTTGTTCATCATGAAAAGACGGGGAACACAGAAGGGAAATATTGATGTCTTACCTCTTTAGGACCCCAGTCGCCCTTTCTCACATCCTTGCCGTCTTTGAGGAATTGCAGGATTTTGTCGACTGTCGCTTCTTCTTCTTTCAGCTTCTTCATCTCGAGACTCTGACCACCTCTCCGTGTCTGTTTGGACAGGTTTTCCTTAGCCTTCTCGACGAATTCAATGTCCTTCAACCGCAGCTCCTCCGAGATAATGTCCAGATCTCTCGTGGGATTGACGTCGCCCTCCACGTGAATGATCTCTGCATCGTCGAAACATCGCACGACCTGGAAGATGGCATCAACAGCGCGGATGTGCGACAGGAAGGAGTTGCCTAGACCGGCGCCGGTCGAAGAACCTCGAGTGAGACCGGCGATATCGTACACAGTCAGGTTGGCGGGGACTTGGGACTTGGGTTTATAGTGTTCGCATAGCCAATCATATCGTGCATCGGGGACAATGACTCGGGCCTCTTCAGGTTCAATAGTTGCGTAAGGGAAGTTGGCGGGGTTGCCTAGTGAGCATTTTGTGATGGCTTGGAAGAGTGTCGATTTGCCGACATTAGCCAGACCAACCTAGAGCAAAGGAGCAGTTAGCCGCCGATGTTGAACCATCTCGTGTGCAGGATCTGCCTACATACGATACCGCTCTTCAGGTTGTTCCCGGGCCTGCCTAGCAGGATCTTCTTTTCTTCCACGACCTTTTTGGGAGGCATTCTCTTCTTAGCGTAATTGCGTTTTTGTAAGGCCTGGACGGTAAGGAGAGAGGCTGTCTTGCGAAGAATTGGTTGCGAGCAAGGCTCAAGTGCAGAACCGGCTGCAAGGATTGAAATGCGGAGTGGAGAAGCGAAAGGGGATATCAAGCAAGTAAGGGAGACCGTGGTGATGAAGTAAGGGTTCAGAGACTCGAGGGCTGCTCTGCACTCGAGGTCCCTACAACAGACGGGTTTGTGAATGAGTACATCGAGAAGACTGATTTGGCCCGACTTGACTTTTTTTTCTTGAGGGTTGAGGCTGCGGCGGCTCCAGTCACGTGGCCGACCAAGCAGGCACGTGATGCCAAGACCTGTAATGACAAAAAGGGTGCTCTTGATGTCTTTAGAGTCTTTCCACAAAGAGTTGACAGCTTCTCTTTCGAGGTTATAGGTTCCCCTGAAAAGGTCTGGCCGTCCACGAGGCCGAAGGCCCTTGGGTTACAAGCATGTCCTACTGCAAATGGACATGATGGAGTCACCCCCAGACTCATCCAACTTGGTCAATCAGTTGGTGCCCATATGCCTTGGGCGTAGATGCGCATTATATATGCGTTGCGCCGACAACGCAAACAATGGACCCAGTACAGATGATCTATGATAGCCATCACCAGCACAGCCCACGGCGGTATGAAGAGCTGAGTGTCATTAGTTCCGGTAGATCAGTATACACGAGAAGGTCAATCCTGGCATCTCTGCCTCGCCTTTCAGCCTTGTCCAAAATCTGCTCTCTCTCTCTCGCGCGCGCGCGCGCGCGCCCGACAGACTGATATCATGAGTCAAATAGTCCACGTGCGGCGATCCACCTCGCAGGCATCTGGCATATCATTGTTGTTGTCTCCTGGACGTCGTCGGCGGGACGAGTTACCCCGACGGAAGACGCTCAAAGAGGGGCGGCGGAGTTTGCTGGGCTTTAAATCCGGCCCACTCTCGCTATCTGGCAACACACCAGAGGCATCTGCGGTGCATCTCAAAAGTCTTTTTCAAGAATGGTGACGATCGATTTCGCAGGGTTTCGCCTCACGAGGTTTAGCGTCGACCATCTCGTGCAGCCTGCCCAGAACCTTGAGATTCCTCTCTCATGGCACTTCCCGTCAAACGCCCAGGAAAATCCATGTCTTGACGACGGACAAAGTTCGACCGGCACGTCTTGGTGACGTCCCTTCACTAGCACCGGGATTAACTACTTTCCCATTTCTGAGGGGAAGTGGTGCCAGAGATTGATATAAAAATGCTAGAAGATGGACGAGACTCCTTCCGTTGCTCGGAACCTGCTCTCGAGCACATGGTAAGAGCCAAATCACATTATCACACTAACAAACCGCGTGCACGCCTCCGGTGGGAACATTCTGCTCAGTTCTTCGTGTCGCCAACATGGGATTCCTCTACTCTCAACTTTTCGTCAGACCAGCTTATCCGAAAAAGTCTTTCGCGGGGGAGACCGTCATTGTGACGGGAAGCAACACCGGCCTCGGAAAGGAAGCAGCCCGACATATCGCTCGACTGGGCGCCTCGAAGCTGATCCTCGCCGTGCGAAACACCAAGGCGGGCGAGGCGGCAAAGCAGGATATCGAACAGACCACGAAATGCAGCCCCGACGTGATTGAGGTCTGGGAACTCGACCTCGCCTCATACGCCTCCGTGAAAGCTTTCGCCAGCCGCGCGTCGAAACTCCCTCGTCTCGACGTACTGCTTGAGAACGCCGGCATCGCCAGCCAGAAATACAGCGGGGCCGAGGGACACGAACGCACCATCACCGTCAACGTCATCAGCACGTTTCTCCTGGCTTTGCTCTTGCTGCCGAAACTCAAGTCCACCGCCAAAGAATTCAAAGTAAATCCGCGTCTCGTCATCGTGTCCAGCGAAGTGCACGCCTGGTCCAAATTCGCGGAACGGAACGCGCCCCGGATCTTTGAGGCACTGGACGACGAGAAGCAGGCCAACATGGGCGACCGCTACCAAACCAGCAAACTGCTGGAGGTGCTCACCGTTCGCCAGATCGCGCCCAAGCTCGCCGGGTCGGGGGTCATCTTGAACATTCTCAATCCGGGACTGTGCCACTCGGAGCTCAGCCGCGAAGGGTCGTGGGTGTTAGAGGTCATGAAATTCTTCTTGGCCCGCTCGACCGAGGTGGGAAGTCGGACCTTGGTGGCGGGCGCCGAGGCCGGCATGGAGTCGCATGGCAAGTACATGACGGATGGCAAGGTCGACGACGGCGCGCTGTCATCGTTCGTGAGGAGCAAGGACGGCGAAGCGACCGGCAAGAAGGTGTGGAGTGAGCTGAGCGGGATTCTGGAAAAGATTCATCCGGGAATCACACAAAACGTCTGATGGCGCTCAGACTTGATACCCCAGTGAATTCAGAAGGCTACATCTAAAGTCCTGGAAAGGCTAATAGTTAGTTACTTTGATAGGGAATGCTCATTTCATCTGCTTTGGTAAACTATCAAAGCCGATCGATATGTCTAAGACATCCACAACAAATGCCCTGCTGGTTTCCGACGATGCCTTGCCATGAATGCATTGCACCATTAACATATTCTATTCTACAATGCAGTGGCTCTGCGAATGATAATCGCGATTGATTTGTGCCGATGAAATGGATTGAGCTTCTCAGTTTAAGCCTTGAGAATGCCTCGTCCATAGCCAGAAGACTTTACAGAAACCACTTAGCACAAACGGCTTCCCCGAGGTCTGGACAGCGTCCCACATACCCTCGATGTGAGGCGTGTTTACCTGTTTAACCAATGTACTGGTTTAGGTATACCTTTAATAGTGTGTTGACTCCGTTGTTATCTCACGGATCTCAATTCGAATGGGCCTGTCCATCAGGATCTATGTTCCTGATGGGCTCGCCAAAGAGCGCGAGTATTGTCCGACGGAGGTGTGGCAGGTCGAAGAGGATGCCAGCGGCGACCTATCGCCGGGTTGCCGGAGCAACCTTCAACGGGGTGGACACCGGTGGAAGCCCTTGATAAAGTGTAGGCGGCTGTAAATGGCCAAAACTGCGTAGGAATCCAGACAGACCGTTGATGTGATATTCTGAGAAACCTAGGCGCGAGAGGAGGGGAATGGAGATCATTGAGGCTGAGAAGAACAGTGCGTACTGTCTCCTATTTTGTTAGCCTTCGACAGCGCTGTGATCCCAGCGTCGCCGTATTCGAATGATGGCAGCTGGACTCCGCGTGTTCCATTTCTCAGGAGGGTGCCAGTGTGGTCGCCATTGCAGCATCCTCCTTCAGCCGACCTCCATTTCGTCCCCCCTTCCGAGATCTTCTTCCTCGCTCTCGCGATCAAGCTCTGCTTCCTTCTTCTCCCACTTCTTCATCGCCGCGTCCCCGTCCTTTCCCTTCTTTTTCGCTTCAAAATACGCTGCTCTCTTCTTTGACGCTAGTTCCTCTCGTTTAGCCATTCTTGTAAGCTTCCGTTCCCTTCGATCTTCTTCCAGGTTGTGCAGGACGGCGAGTTGCTGCTTTAGCTTGGAAACCTCCTCTTCAAGTCTTTCTGCTTTGGATGTTTCGGCGGCGTCTGCCGGGAGCGACATTTGCGTGGCGTTGTCCCCCATCGCCAGAGAGCGGATGGCCGCATCCATCATGGATTGGGTAAATCCTGGACCGCCAAGAGCTTGTTCGAACTCGTCGTGTTCGGATAGGCTCCCTGGAGCCGTGATCGACACATGGAGGCCATATGTCGTAGGGATGCCGCAGGTACCATTGTCATTCAACGAGGCCAGCTCCAGGTTGGGTTTCACAACGCTTGTGATAGTGTATCTAGGTCTTTTCGCGTTCGGAAAGCCCTCAGGCTTGAGCATCTCGATATTGGTGACTGGTTGGCCGAGATTCGTAAGCTCTTGTAGAATTCGACGCTTGGCAACATCCCAGCGAATGACGGTCCCATTTACATGGCCTGAGAGGAGGGATGTCCCATCGTAGGATAGTGTGACACAATTCGCCTTTCCAAGGTCGGTAGAAGGGGCTTTCCAGCTGTCCTTATCCTGAAATTGTATCGCTGGTGCAGCTGACTGAGCAGATAATGAAAGACTGCTTGCAGGTGATTGTTGGAAGATGTCCCAAGACTGAATCCTTCCATCACTGCAACCGAAATATATGGCCCTATCCGCGGGGTCAAGTGTGACGGAAACAGCGTGGGAGGGCAGCAAGAGAGTCCGCAAAACTTGACACGATTCGATATGCCAGACGCGGCACGTCCCATCGTTGGAAGCTGAAACAGCAAAATTCGTAGAGACGCTGGAGTGGCCACAGGTCACCGCACTGACGGACGTCCGATGGCCGGAGAAGGTCTTGACGGGCGTATTTGACGCACCATCATTGCCATAGCTATCTGACAGTGGCGTGAAGGAAACTAGTTTTGCTAGCGACCAAACGTGAATACTCGAGTCAGCAGAGCCAGAAATGATGTATTCGTTCTTAGGAGTGATGCAAAGACAAGAAACAGCTTGGAGATGAGAGGCCGCTGAGTTTGTTACTCTGCCTGTTGCAACTTCCCACAGAATCAATCTCCCTTCTTCAGTTCCCAAAACCAAGATTTCTGCCCCGTGGGCATAGGCGAGACTGGATACCCGCTCAGGGAACGGGACTGTGGCTTCTTGATTGCCCTTTTCTCGACTATAGACATTCACCACTGCTTTGTCTGCCTGGGCCGCGAAGATGTGCGAATCGCTGATGGTCACACAGCCGGGGTGACTGGAACTCTTTTTGAAGCCATGCCGAAAGGCACGCTGAGGTTGAAATTCGTGCAGGAAAATGCCTACATCCTTCAAGGCGGCGCTGGCATGTGCTGCAGCTTTATTGGCAGTTAATGTCGCTGCAATGAAGCTTTCTGTGAGCATTTCTCAAGGTTGACGTCTGTTCGAAAGCATTTCAATTGTTTTCCTCGCTGGCAGCGAATGGAGAAACTTTTTGCTGCACCAAAATGCTGCAGGTTGATGGAGTCTCTTGCATGACTAAGCAGCTTCACGTGCTTGGAAATTTCGCGCCAAGGAATTATGTCTTGGCGTGCGCACGACGGAAACCAAAGCGCATCTACACAATTCATTGACTCAGTCTCCGGCCTTCGACGAACTCAACCAACAACCACGTCCTCGCCCAACTTGCGAATCTTTTCCCGCACGACTTCTTGCAGGTGATTGAGAGCGAGATGTCGACCTTCGAGCCCGTCGTAAGTTCTTTCCCGGCAATATCGCGCCCACAGCATGGAAGCGAAGGGACCAGATCAAAAAGTTACTGACAGGGTCTTCTCTTTTCTGCTCCAGGTCGTCATCGACGGCAAGGGACACTTGCTCGGTCGTCTCGCCAGCACAGTCGCGAAGCAACTCTTGAACGGCCAAAAAATCGTCGTCGTGAGATGCGAGGCGCTCAACATCTCTGGCGAATTCTTCCGTGCTAAGCGTACGCTCCTCCCCTCCTCGCTGTGCTCGACCACATCCTGTACCGACATTGAAAAGATGTATTTGGACTAACAAAATTTTTCTCTGCCTCGACACAGTCAAGTACCATGCCTACCTCCGCAAGATCACTCGTTACAACCCAACCCGAGGTGGTCCCTTCCACTTCCGCGCCCCCGCCCGCATCTTCTACAAGACCGTCCGAGGCATGATCCCACACAAGACCGCCCGCGGTGCTGCCGCAATGGAGAGATTGAAGGTCTTCGAGGGCATTCCCCCGCCATACGACAAGAAGCAACGCATGGTCGTTCCTCAAGCCTTGAGGGTCCTCAGATTAAAGCCCGGAAGGAAGTACTGCACGGTGGGCCGATTGGCGCATGAGGTGGGATGGAAATACCAGGACGTCGTCGCGAGGTATGTTCGATGTTCTTTCCATCCATTCAGTGGAACGTTTGGTGGCGGTTGGATGATTTTGCGGAAAGTGAGGGATCTGGCTGACAATATGACCACAGACTCGAGGAGAGGAGAAAAGTCAAGGGCGCTGCATACTACGAGCGAAAGAAGGCTCAACGAAAACAACTCGCCGAGGCAACCAAGTCGACGGCCGATGCGGGCGCGAACAAGAAGTTGGCTGAGCTGGGCTACTAAGCTACCCGTCATCACCACTTCTTGCCGAACGTACTGTCGCGCGTCTTTGCCCGTTTCAACGTCCACGGTCCTTTATCTTCAATCTTCAATCGATGATCGAGGCGTCGGAAGGGTTCTTGTTGAGCAGAGACACAGCAGAAGAAAGAGAAATCTGACAGTGAGGAGGGATGGGGGCGAAGCCTACTTAGCAGAGAGCGGTTTGGCACGATGGACAAATTTCTTTAATCGGCAGTTGCGGAATCAGAACAATGTTCCACGCTCGATGCAGGAATTCAGCTGGCATTGCCGCCGCTGCTGCATGCATTCTAAGTCTGTTGGGGGCGGCAGAGTAAGATAAACAAACTACGGTGCTTGAACAGCCGTCACACCCGGGAGTTATGAGCTTTTCGTGGCTTTTTGAAAGTGCTTCAGCTACGGATTTTCAAGAGCACCAAAAAGAAAGAAACTGATGAAACAAATTCTGCCTATGAAAAGAAGCCCTTGTTTCCCCCAGACAAATCGTCCAGAAGTGCAGTATGTCGTTCTGCTTTGTGAAACTACTTCTGATGTGCATGTCACCTCCGAATCGAGCGTCCCCTAAGAGTTGTGGTCGGTTCAAGCCCAGAAAAGCATCTCGAGAGTTGTATGTGTTGTGAAATCCCAGACCCCAGGACCACTGTGCTGCCCCAACCCGCAAAGACCAAAAATTATGTGCCCCACGTCATGAATAAGACAGCCCGCTACATGTCTTGTACCGAAGAATTTCCTACCCCCATATTGCTTCGTTTGAGTGAGTAGAGGGCTCTACCGAGGAAGAGCAGCACACTTCTGCCTCCTCCGTCATCGCCATCGCGTCACACTCGTATTGAGCAAGACCGAAATGAGTCCCCAACCTTTTACTTGACCGGCTCGGACTAGTAACGCTTTTCGCAATTGTTAGCCAGTACGAACTTGTGACCCTGAAGACAGCCCGAACAGATCCAAACGCCGTCTGTCAGCGCCGGAGTACTTGCATGGTGGCATTGAGGGCATCTCTTCTCTGCGGTGCCAGCCTCAGAACCCGCCTTGGAAGGCTCCGACTTTGGCTTCCCAGTGGTAATGTCGATCGGGGGAGGTGGAGGAGGAGCGTCAGGCGGTGGCAGAATAGGGTTGGGATAGTAGCCGGAATCCAGGCGAAGTCTGGGGTTGAGAATCGCCGAGCGCGTCTCCTGAGAATGGCTCAGATACTCGTGGGTCGGCATAATTGTTTCAACTCCGTGGACTGTGGTCGTGATGTGCCCTCTGAAGGCTCTCGTGAAACCGGTATTCGAAGCATACTGCCCAGGATGCAGGTAGGAGACTTGACCTTGGAACGAGTTGGTTTTTTGAGTTCTCCTTAGAGGAACCGGAAAGTGGGAGATTAACACTGACCATATTGCTGGACCGGGCCAAAGAGAACCGCGTTTGCGGAAGAAGAGTTGACTTCCGATTCTGATGGAAAGGGTCCCGTCAGTAGCCTTGCCTGGGCAGACTTTCTTGTGCACTTTGGCTTCCAAGGACGGAATCGATGTAGCAACGTGTTTGCAGTCCCTTTGCCCAGGATGCCATGATCAGACTCACCCTTGGTAGAGGCCTCTTGCTTTTCTGACGACATGATGGGAAGGGGTTCGGCTTGTGGAGTGGACTGGTGAGAATTTCGTGGGTGGTCCGAGAACAAAGGCTTCTTGAGCAATCAGAAATGTAGAGCACTTTATAGCCAGGTCCGTCTGTTGTCAGTGACTAACACAGTCACCGATGAATCATACATGTTGTTGGGTCGGAAGGGAATGAGTCAAAGTGAGCGTAGTGAAGATCTGATAGCCTAGGCTGTGTCCAATGCTTAGTGCTTAAGGAGGTCTTGATATTCACCAAAAACTCCAACTCGACTCATTTGGACTTTCTGCCTTCATCGTTCTGGGTATTTTCCACATAAGGATGCTTGATCGTGAGACACCAGATATCCAAGTAGTCACAAATAGTGGTTATGACATCGTGAACAAAGCTTCCGTACACGCCCAGTGCGAGACCCAGTGACATGAATACAAACGCCACTTGGTAGACATCATCACCGAGCGCACTCGGCCACAGTCCGAGTGCTGGACCCAAACTATCAACGATAGCACAAGCCAGCGGGACAACCAGGACGTTTTGATAGGGGAATTTATCCTTGACCAGATGAGCCACGATCATTTGCCCGACGGAATAGGCATTCACAATGCCAGCGAAGATGATAAATGGAACCAGATGGCGGTGGAGGATGGCTGGGTTCAACCAGAGATAGGTGGGTATCAAGGTCCAAGTGATAGCAATAGGAGCCAGACCCAGGAGAGCCTTGTAAGGATCTTGTCCCCTTTGTCGTCGAGCGTCCATGACGTTCAGTGCGCTGCTGACGGTGTTGAAGACCAAGACCAACCCGCCATAAAGCATGTACCACTCGTTCCAGGCCATCTGGTAGAGAGAGCTCGGAATAAGGTCGCTCTTAGGGAGGCCGAGGCCGGGGAGCATTGGCTGCTGCCAATAACTAGCACCACCTTTGAGGAAGGTGATGAAGTAGACCACGACCAAGGTCAGGATTCCTTCAACAGGGCCAGAAACTATACCCAGGGTCAAGGTGTGGGTATGATATTCCTCCCAAGTCTGAATATAGAAGGTAAGGATTGTGCCGAAGAGAGTGAGGACTGTGTTCCAAGACTGGCCAAGATTCATCGAGGCTGCAAAAAGGAGAACCTCAAGGCTAGTATTGCATGCATCAACACCTGCTATCATTAGCAGAGTCCGCCATGTCACAGAATTGAAGCTAACCATGGTCAAACAGCTCGCCCAAGGGGCCGCTTTGGTGCGTTCGGCGTGCCTGTGTGCCGTCCACAGCATCGAAAGTCTGATACAGGAACAGACCGACAGCCCAGGTCAGGTAGACCCATGGAGGGCAGTCGGTATCGAGCGTCGGGTTGTACCACAGCATGGTGAGGACATTGATGATCACGAAACTGAAACCTGTCAAGGTAATCTACTTGCGCGTCAGAGGATGCCTGACAAAGTCGGGGCTAGGTTTTCATACAAGGTTGGGCCTAAAGCAGTCTCAGTATCAAGTGGTTCACAGGGGAAGAAGCGCTGTACTCACGCCATCGACATGGGAAAGAATTTGATGACAACATTGGTGTAAAACGGCTTGAGGACATATCTTGAAACCAGAGATTTGTCCACCCCGGAGTACTTGTACTCGTGGAGCTTCTTGAGGTTTCGCTGCCGGATATACACCATCTTGGACTCCTCTAACAAAGCAAAGACGCGTTGAAAGAAACGTGCACAAGAGAGAGAATCGCAACAAAAGTGATCAGACACGAGAATCTAGAACGAAACGCGAGGAAATGTCGACCGAATCCTGGATATGAACGCAGAGAACGCAAAAGAAACATTCGACGAGATCCGGGAATTGGCGATGAAATTGGCGTTGCCCAAAACGTCATTCTGCAGCGGCAGGCACGTGAGGTCACATGGCGTACTACTTTACGTCACCTGATCAGGGCGGCCCTTTTTGTATTACCCTACCAAACACCTTGAATTTGTCACTAACATCAGCTTTTGTTCTTTTGTAAATCCAGACACAGCGATGCTTCTTTGAGGACGGCGAAAATCGCTGGCCATTGTTTACCATGAGAACCCCGGTGGAGAAGGTTTGAGCTACTCAAAGCATTATCTGGCTCAATACAGCAGTCTTACCTGAAGATGTTTGATTGGCTCAGAGAGCTGATCTGGAAGAGATTCATGCTCCCTTCCCAATATACATATGATCTGGGTGGAAGGCTTTCCCGAACCCACTCGTTGGCCACCTCTGTTGTGACACAGGTTTTCGCCCAGTATTTCAAGGTAATAAGGGTCTTTCAACAGCTGTGGTGGCTGGTGTTATGGCACCACTATTCTGTTGGTGAAGTTCTACTATTGTTTGTTACTCACCTAGTCATATATTCTCTGAGATGCCCTGCAAGGACCCGGCAGTCAATGCCTATTCAGTTTCAATGGCTGCCATTCCGGCTCCCTATTGTCCACTTTCTATTGTCCTTGGGTATTGAAAACTTCCTTGTTGTTGGGAAATTTTTGGGTCCCTATATATCTTCTCCACAACTAACCGCTGTTTCCTGAAACCTTAACGACCACTGTCTCTGAGGACCTGACCAGGCAAGCTATATATATTGAGCTCCAAATCCCTGATCAATTGCACGCACCATCACGACGGCTTGCACACTCATCCTCAACACGCTCTTACCTTAATTCTGCACGCTATTCCACCTGGACACCGCTACCGCGATAGACCAGCATTTAACTCGAGTCTCTCCAGAGCACCTTTTTAACAGAATGGCTTCCCTGGTCGCCAAGCCCCTCGAACCTGCTTCATTGACCCCCAACGAGTTTCGCTTCCTCTCAAAGAAACCTGATTACAACAAAGTCATTATAGACGCCGAGGAACTCCGACGCCGAATCTGGCTCAGTGAGCCTCAACGATGGACCACCACAAGAAGACAGTGTCGTACAGGCCTAGGCAACCTCGACAAGCTCCCCCGCGAGGTACAAATATATATCTTTGGCGCGACCGCCATCAACGACCTGCTTAATCTCCGAGCAACAAACTCCCATGCCAAGCAACTAATTGAGCAATGGGAGCCTTTCAGGGCCGTCATGACCCATGGTCGTGATGCGGTCCGCGCACTCCTGGCGACTGGCGCCGGTTACACATGGACAGTGCCTCAACTGGTCGACGTCCTTTTCATCTCCGAGTGTGAGTTTTGTGGTCAGCACGGTGAGATCCTCCACCTTCTGCGGCTCAAGCGCTGCTGTTTTCGATGCCTTTCTCAAGAGCGTGAATTACTGGCCGTCAATCTCGGTTATGCTCAGTGCACTATGGGGCTTTCACAGGCCGAGCTGCGGAAGCTCCCACAGCTGGTGACTGTGCCTCAGAGATGCTTTTGGGGGTTTCCAGCCCAGTCAGGCTACATTTTCGATTACAAGGCTGCCATGGACGTACTCCGACAGAAAGGGCCAAGGGCATCAATCAGTGTGGATCGGGAAGGCCCACCATCTTACAACATCCCACTGATACGCACTGGGTTGGAGGTAGACGCAGAGCAACGCAGTATTCAACAACGGCCCAAGTCGTCGATACAAGCCCGCCGTCGACAGCAGCCCCTACGCCTACTGGACGAGGAACTCTCTCCGCCTGAAACAACTTACGCACAACACGCCTGTGCGATCCGAGTCCCCTCGCTAAGGTGCCAGTCTGAGCGTCTTGTCAATGGCTTCCTCCAGACGACCGTCTCAACCATTGAGGTGGTTCACTGTGCCGGATGTGCTTACTTCTGGAACTACCACTCGGCGTTGCCCTGGCAGTTCCACCAGCTCTATTCACATCAGCTCGAGACGGCGGACTCAGAGTTCAATGAACATCTGAGACATTGCGTTTATGCTCGCCTGCTGTGGAGGTGGATCCATAATCCATTACATCCCAGGGCAAGGGAAGGCACTGAGCGTATCCTAAAGACCTTCAGGTTGTCGTATCTGCCAAGACACAGTACTTTCAACGGAGAAGATACGACAGCTCTGTTTGAGAGAATTCCAAACGATGTCGTGCTGCTGATGCACTCCAGCGACCACGACTTTACATCGTTTTCTCCAGAGTGCACCTGGCCGGAGCTCAAGAATGACGACGACGAGGAAGAGCTCCCAATCTTCAGCCGAAAATCACATGCCATTTTTCTTCAAATCGAAAGGATGCGAGCGATCGCTCTCCGACATCCGATCGACAAACGAGACTACTACTGGGACTGCCTGATCAGCCAAGACGCAGTGAGCCAGGCAAATTGGGCGTGTGCAAACGTCCACAATGGCAGCGTCTCTCTATTCCGTGGACCGGCTTCAATTCTGGGAGAGAAAAAGCGATTGTTTGAGAAGAAATTCCGAGTGGAGGGAAGGCCATTGGGCAGGCTACCTCAATGGGGGTTCGGTCACTTCTACCTCTGATGCCTTCGCCAAACGGCGCAAACAAAGACTCTCCTTTTCGTGAGGGTTGAGCGAAGCAGCGACATCACCACCAGTTTCAAAACACAACTCAACCAGCATCTCGACATTTTCACCGCGACAGCAACCAAGTAGAAACTCGACGACCCAGAATGAAGAGACAAGAGGGAAACAGGCAGCCGATACCCAAAGTGAGCTTTTCCTCGACAAATCAAGATCCACATCGAAAAGCCGCAGCGAAAGCAGAAACGGACCACCAGGAAACAATCGGCACCAGGCCACAGACAGCAACACGCGGACTTTCTAACGAGCAGTGCAAAGAGATATATCACCACCACCACATTGTGAGAACAGGACCAAAACATCAGGCTGTGACGCAATTTGAACGCGCATAAATCAAAAGAGTGGGCGAACGCAGAACACGACAGACCTGAACTCCAAACGGCAACAACGAACTAGTATCATCGACACCAGAACTCTGTTATCACAAAATCCCGGGTCAATCCAATCCAATCCACACGACGCCACCGGATATCGCTACTTTCCAATGTTTTTCCCAATCTGAGACACAATGATAGTTGGAAACGCAACGACTTGATAGGAAGTCAAACCAAAGGCCGACGTTGGGACGAATGGGAAACTCGACGGGGAGGAACCGTGCTTGGAAAACGAGAAAGACAAGAGGCTTTACTTCTCTTTCGGCCACAGAACGGACAATCGACAAACCTGCAATCCATTGGAAAGTTAGCTAGACGGCACAGTACGAACGAAAGGGGAAAGAAAGGGACAGAATTGAAAGTCGGAAACAGGAAAAGTGGTTTGCAAAGTGGTGCGGCGGAAAGCAGGGCGCTGGGCCTTCATAAATCACCTCGGATCTATTTTGAGATAGGTAGGGACCATGTATTCTATTCTACATCGTCTGCGGCCAGGGGACCCATTATGGGAAAGAAGGATACGAAATGAAGAAAATCCATATGAGGGAACATGGACAATTTGCATCGCGTGGCATGACGCGACAGGACAGGACAGGACAGGACAGTGATATGATATAATGGCGGATAGATGATAATAAGATAACCATGACGATGATACGTACTACACATGCGAAAGAAAGCAAGCATATGGATCTCGACAAAAACGAAAGAGAGCTTGCAAGCTATTCCTATCGCCGTTGCCATGGCACTGACAGTCATTGCATTGGATCGATTTCTCTCCACCAATTTGCTCGAAGAGGATGTAAAAGGTTGTGACGGTGAGACGGTGAGACTACGAGGAGAAGTCCCCCTTCCTTTGCATAAACGGAACAAGCAAGCAAGATCTGAGAGAGAAGAAGCCTTGAAGAAAATCGATGACAAAAAAAGCCCGGTCGCTAGATCTATTATATCTCACCTTCGGCCTCTCCCTCTTGTTCGTCTCGATCTGCTCTCTCGCCCAACAACAGGTCTTCAGTTTCCTATTTCTCGTCATTTTCCTCGCCCATATATATATATACCTGCCCAGGCTCACCGGAAGAACCAAGAAGACCATCGTCAGTACCATCTGGGGCGATACTCAGGCCACGCACTCAGCTCCTTTCGAAACCTCTCGAGGACCGCGCTGTTGCCGTCAAAGTCGACGCCGGCGCTGCGCAGCTTCTTGTGGTCGACCTCTCCCGCGACCCAGTCGGCGGCGTAGGCCATCTCGGCGCCCCAGCTCTCGACCATGTCCTTCACCTCGAGGGGCAGCTGGATCTTGCTGCGGCCTTGCCACCAGGCTGGGCTGGCCACGAAGGCGAGCATGATGCGCGGGTCGTCGGTCAGATTGGGCATGCCCGCGTGCCACAGCCGCAGATCGCGCAGGATCAGACTGCCCTTCTTGGTGCTGACCTGCACGGGCGGCGAGTGCGTGCGGCGCTGCTCCAGCGGGCCGGGCTTGATGGTGAGCAGTCCCTCCTCGCCGCCGTCCGCCTCGTCGCGAGGGGAGCGGTTGTGCGCCTCGTGCACCGACACGTGGTGGCTGCCGACCCACACCTCGGTGCCGCCGTTCTCGGGCGTCACGTCGACGAGGTTGATGTTGATGACGTACGCGAACGGGAAGTAGGCCGGGTGGGCGAACTCGCAGTCCGAGTGCACGGGCTGGCGGCCGTGGGCAGGCGCCTTGAGCGCCGTGTTGCCGTTGGCGTAGTGGATGACCGGCCGGGGCCCCAGCACGGCCGCCAGGATGGCCGCCGCGAACGGGTTGCACCAGACGTCCTTGAACATCAGGGCCTTGGTCGGCGGCGGCGCCTGATCCATGTTGCGCGTGTGCTTGCCGAAGTTGAAGTGGTGGTCCGGGTCGGCGGCGATCTCGAGAGCCTCCGGGGCCAACTTGGCATTGAGCGTGTCGAGGTGCTCCGGGTCGATGGCGTTGTCGAGCACGACGATGCCATCTTTGTGCAGGAACGCCGCGCCCTCGGCGATGAGGTCAAGTGTTGGTTTGCCTGACCGGCGCACTTCTTCGGGGATATGAATGGTGTGGACCTCTTGGTCGTGAAGAGGAGTATACGACCCCATATTGGACGGAACTTTCACAAAATCCCTCCCTTCAGAAAAAGATGAGACTTCTGAGCCTCTGATGATGTCCTGCCCACGGCGGCTGGGAGGGAAAAGATGAATGTCTTCGCGGTACGTCAATCCGTCATCCAACAATAACAACCTGTATCCCCAAAACGACTGGAGTCACCACAACCAAAGAAGCGAGTCAGTCCCACACCCACCCTCGCTCGCTCGCTCGCATGGGACCACGACCTGTCAAGCCGAGGCCACGCGATCCAGACTGGAAAATGGAAGCGGGCTTCTGGTGTCTCTAGGGCGGTGCTTATCATCGATCTGCAACCAGGTTGCATTGTCGATTGATGAGGGGTATGGACGGGCGAGTGTGGCCCAGAGCCAAAGGGGCAAACGGTCTGAAGTCTGGACAACGTTAAAGACGGAAATGACCGATGGATCTTGGTACGGTGAGGCAATCGACCGGACACGATAGATGTATGCGATATGTATGTATTATATGAGCATTCCACCGAGATGGTGTCAGAGTGGGAGGCCTCAACGGTGACCGAAATGGGTACAAGATTCCCTGTTTAGGATTCTCACTACACGCTCTGTTGCCGTGGCTTGTCTTCCAGCACTGATATAATAATCAAGACCGAACTTAAGAATCAGGCTCTCCCCTGGATGGGGTTAGTACTCCTGCTTTAATCCTTGCGACACTGCGGCAGCATTGGACGTCCTGAGTGAGATTGATATTGTCTGAACGAGTAAGGTGATAGAATCCCCCATAATTCCTCTGGTTATATATAGCCAATCGGTATGTGAGTACTCTTGGGAGGAGGGGTGTAAAAATATGGCGACTCCAGTCAGCCAACACAAGTATATGCTAGCATGTCCGCTCATACTTTTTGGTACCGTGTTGCATCCAGCCCTGAAGAATCTTCATCGTCCAAAGTATATATCGATCATTTGACACGATGTCAACATCTCAGACAGCCGTCACTCAATACGTGGACGCAGCAAATGGAGTCCGTTTCGCATATCGACGCATTGGCGAGAGGGACGGTGTTCCCTTGGTCATGCACATGCACTATCGCGGCAACATGGACCTGTGGGATCCTCTGCTTGTCAACACACTGGCCGCATCCAGAACCGTGATCATATTCGACAATGCCGGCATTGGCCGCAGCTCTGGCGAGGTCCCACGAACATTTCAAGCGTGGGCAGAGGACTTGCTCTGCTTTGTCGAAGCTCTCGGACTCCCCAAATTTGACCTATTGGGTTTCTCCATGGGTGGCTACTGCGTCCAAATGGCGGCACTGACGGCGCCACATCTCGTCCGCAAGTTGATCCTCAGTGGCACGGGCTCATGGATACCCTCCGCGGATCATGTGGCCGGGGTGGTCTGGCCACGGGAGGATCCTTCAGCCGAAGCATTGAGGGTGCTTGAAGAGGCAGAAACACGGGAACAGGGTCTCAAAGCGTTGGAATTTTCCTTATTCCCCGACAACGATCCAGGGCGCAGCGCTTTTAAGCAGTATTGGGAAAGGGTGCAAGAGAGGACGGCGGAGCCTCTCAGCCTCGATCTTCTGGATCGACATGGTAGTGCAGCGCAGAGACAGTTGGAGACCGCGATGGACCTGTTCACGAAAAGCCCTCGAACTGTCTTCGACCGGCTAGGTGAACTCAAGATGCCCGTTCTCGTGGCCAACGGCGATAATGATATCGTGATTCCCACGAGTCAAAGCTGGGAGCTGTATCATGAAATTCCTAATGCGCAGCTGATCATCTATCCGCGTGCTGGTCATGGGTTTTTGTGGCAGTACCCGAAGCTGTACGCTACGCATATCAACATGTTTCTTGATGGGGATGACTTTGATCCATATCTGTCCAAGCCGTAGTTGGATTGCTTGGTAACTCGGTAGATGCGTCGATAGTTTGCCAAAGGCTCAATCCGTAGTCTTCTTGAAGGTTGCCGATCCAGAATATTTTCTGAAGCTGACGTTTGACATCTTCCCAAGTGAGGAACTCGTGTCGGATACTCCGAAAGTGCATTAAACGTTTCCGGAACCAGTAGTACTCGTTCGTGTCGACAGATACCAGGCCCCCCATGAAAAGAAGCCAGAATATCAAGGCATCGGGCAATGCTGTAGGCTCGACGGCAAGGAAGGCTATTTTCAGCTGCCGAGAAAGATGGCCAGAGTAAAGTCTGGTGAATGGGATCTCTCGGGTGAGCGTCTGTATGAAGACCAGTGCTGCTATCACGCACACCCTTTCGACAGCGCCCTGACTTGAATTCTGTGACCGTAGCAGGTCATGCTGAATACACGTCACATCCTCGTCGAAGGCAAGAGGGTCAACCAGTATCTGCAAGTCAGCGGCAAGGCCGAGAGCGTGGCATAAGTATGCGAGCTCGGTAAGAGCATTCGACACAGACGGTGCCAAATGGAGGTCCCAACCCTGCGCTTCAGTGGCTATAAATTCTGAATCAAGTACCATCGTACTATAGAGCGACTTTGTCGTTCTGGGTGGGCGCGGAAAATGAGGATGGGAGAGCGTATCAACGGCACCAATCGTGTCGGCTCGATAGATCTTCATGTGCAAGGCATCTTTCACCGCCTCGAATCCGCCTCGTGTTCGTACCATTTCGGACATCCCAGCGGCATGCATTTCCCATTTTTGGTGGTTACCCAGATGATTCTCATTCAGCGCCAGGCACGACACGGCACCAATTGTCAGGTCCGAATACTTGCCGTCGTGGAGTCGCCGGTTCAGTCGATTGAGAATCACCTTCATGAGCAAGTGTGAATCCTTGAACGTTAGATGCCCAAACTTGAGGGAGAAGTGTGTGGCACATGAGAACAGGATCGTGTGCAGGGCGACCTCGTCTGTCACAACTGCAGGTAGCCATATAGTTTCTATCGGGTTGTATGTGAGCTGCACCTTTCTGCTGATCGGATACATCGCTGCAGCAAGTCGTGTCGGGTCTTTGTTTGTGTTAGCACCCAAACCGTCATGATTCCTTCTCTGGAGGCATACAGTAGCTCATAAACTCTTGGAAAGAGCGGACTTCAGGGTCGATGACCGTGTAGAGGGCTGTTGCTGTACCAGGAAGTACCTGCCTGGGAAAGAATATGTCCTCCCTGGCGGCCACCGTCTTGGTACTTGGAATAGGAAGCTTATCACCAGCCCCTGTTATTTCATCGGATGTCCTTTTACGTGCTTCATACTTCTTCGATTTGCCACGCTGCTTTTGTTTCACCACGGGGGGTTTGTAGGCCAGAAACTGCACCTGGCTTGACTCCTTCGTACTGGTTTTCGCTTGCCTCTCGGTGCATTTGGCTTCGTGTGGTGACCTTGGTCTCGTCTTGGGTGACCAATTCGCCACCTTGATGGTGACCTCAGGCACGCGCGAGGTTTGGATGTCGAACTCGTGAGAGAATCCATCATTCTTCACCTTTTTGCGACGCTGCCAGCCTCTGTCCACCATGAACAGAGGCTGAGAGGGGAAGATCACCGCTTCTTCAGCCATGTTCTTTGATTGGACCCCTGAGGAACAAGATGTGAAGACTCAGGTTTCAATAAATCCCAGCCAAGTCTTGTTTGGAAGGCCTGACCAGTGGTGAGACGCTGACTAATCGAGAGTCCTCGCAAGGCTGAATATTGCAGCCTCGTCCACATCGCGTTCTAGACCCGAAGCTGAAGGCGAAGCTGAAACTCTCGCTCGGCCGCTCGGCGTCCTCGGCCGAGAGCTCTGTCCAACTACAGAATAGCTGCCGTCTGCAGGCAGCAACCATTCGTCTTTTCCGGGAGCTGATAGGTCTTGATTGATACAGCCCTACGAAGTATTGATGGCGAAGAACTTCGTCCTTCTTCGACAAAACGAATCAATATGAAGGCAATTCTAACAGGAGCTACAGGATTCATTGGAGGAGAGATCTTCAATCAATGTATTGACCATCCGCAAATCACTTCGATTGTGGTGCTTTCTCGCCGAGCACTGCCTGAGCCGGCCGCGAGTAACTCGAAGGTCAAAGTTATTGTTCTCGAGGACTTCACGAGCTATCCAGACTCGGTGCTGCAGGAGCTTAAGGACGCGGACTTTTGCATATGGTAAATACCAATCTGTCCTCTTCGAGGGTGTAGCGGAGCTTTTGATGACCGACGCAATTGCAAGGGCGCTGGGCACATACACGGGCGGTGCAGATGTTGAAGCCGGCTATCCACTCGCATTTTGCGACGCCATGGCCAAGGCCCGTGACGGCGCTACGACCAAGTTGTTCCGAATCGTCTACTTGAGCGGCATGTTCGTGATCAATGACCAGCACGCGTCTCTGTGGTTTTTCCAAACAACCCGCAAGGCGAAGGTACGGCTTGCCACACACGTTCGAGGAGATGACTGCATTTCCTGACACTCTGCCCAGGGGCTCGCGGAGACGAGGCTGCTCGCCTTCTCCGACGAGCAGAAACAGAACAACCAAAATTGGGAGGCATATGTGGTCAGGCCCGGTGGAGTGTTGCAAAGGTCGACTGCTGGCATCAACACAGCCACATGCGGAAACAGACTCGTGATCGGCGTCGGCGTGCTGGCGACGGCTATGATCGAGACAGCGTTGGAGGGGAATCCTGAATTCAAGATATTCCACGCCCCTTTGCTGGAGAAGGGAAGGGCTGCGCTCCAGAAAGCCAAGTGATTCATTCCAAGACGGGCTGATCATCGGTGCATCTTTCCTAGTGACAGCCGGCGTGTGAACGCAAGTGCGGCAAGACAGGAGTTGGGAGTCATGGATTTCTCGTGCTGCACCGTCCAACTCCAGGATGTTGACCCCTTGGTTTCTAGACATAGTCCTTGATCTGCTCCCAGCTCCAGGCTCAGAACTCTTCGGCAATGCCACTCCCTCCGCCCACTATGCTCTTGCCTGCCTCCTCGATATCAGGTCTCAACTTCCCGATGCGTCCCCGGGGCATCAGCCATGCTCCCGTTTTCTCAAGTGTGCTCTCTGGAGAGAGACCGCCGAACAACTCGGTGTACGCGCCGTAGACGGGATCATATTGCAGCAGTCGCATAAGCATCTGTCCCCATCTAGAAATATGCCGCGGCAGACCCGAGCGCAGATTTTCGGGGTTGCCGCTCTGAGTGGAACGGACTTGTGAGCCAGAGCTCCAAGATACGCGATAGCAGAAAGGTTCTCGACACACTACAGCTGTCACGCCACGCTCTCTGTGTAACTTTGCGAATTGCAGAGCATACGGCGCATTCCCAGCCTTGCTCACACCGTACATATATGTAGGGTCTTGTTCGCCAGCATCCTCTAGGCGAAGCATTTCCACTCCTCCTGTCGGTGCAAAGAGGTATGTCGGAGAAGAGGCCACAAACATCACTCTGACTGACCCGGGCGGAGAGACCTGGGCCGTGGCCAACAGCGTCGGCGTCAAAAGCTTGGTGAACAGGAAGGGTGCTAGGCAATTGACACCGAGCTGTAGGTCGCACCCCTGTATGGTCTTCAAGCCCGCGGGCGGCATTAAAATGGCAGCATTGTTCCACAGGATATCGAGGCGGGTTTCCTTCGAAATAAATTCTTCCGCCGCTGCTTTGACGCTACTCAGGTCCTCAAGATCCAGTTTGAGAAAGAGGAGATTTCCCATGGAGTTTGGGTTCTGGCTTTCGATGTCTGCGTTGGCCTCGAGGGTACGCCCGTGGTTTCTGGCCGCGGTGTAGACCTTTGCATTCTTCGAATAGAGGATGCCCGCCAGCGCCTTACCCACTCCACTTGTGGTTCCGGTGATGATGAAAACCCGCACTCTGGCTTATTAGGGTCCTGGCGGATTTTGTGGTCTCGGGTCACGATAGCAATTCCTGGTTTCTTGAAGATCTCAAAGTTGGAGTCCTCTGCACCGGCCAATGGACGCCTCAGGACTGGTTTCGTGATCGTCGTTTGTCTGCATGTGAGGCGGGTTATGGCTCGGAGAGCTCGGCCGAGCAGCCATGTCTTCAAACCCACGACAAAAGGGAGAACGTCATTTCCTGTCTCTTCTCTAAAGGAATAAATTGTCGACCACAACGTGACTGGAATTTCTCCCTCAGGTGTTCCAGTCAGGGACATTCCACAAGCTGAACGAGCCGCCCCATGGGGGAATCGTGTCAAAGTCCCACGCTTGCAAAGGAGGGATCCATCCAGAGTCAGGTATGTTTGCTTGCTCAAATGACAAATGGCGACCCTGAACAGGTCCATTGGGCATATCACTGAATTGAGGGTCGCTACGAACCTCGTTTGACCGGAGCAGAGAGTCGATCGGATCGTCTTCGTCAAAGGTGTCCTGCGCCACCGTGCCTGGTTTGGGACAAGCCGGGGTCTGGTTGCGCGAAATGACGATAGGGCCAAAAAAAGGTATAGTAAATCGCAGCGTGTCACTTGTGTTGGGATCTCTGGGGCCGTTCTTCAATGCTAGAAGAGCTTCCATAACTTCGACCCCTTGGCGCGCCATGAACTCTCGCGGCCAACGGGAGACCATCCGCATGGAATCGATGACTCTAGAAACCAGTCTCATGTCTCTCTCCGTGTCAAACGTCACGACATCCCGTGTTGCGGCTTCGACCCGATTCAGGATCAGCGTTGCGGCAGCAATGACGGTACCAAAGTCAACAACACGAGCCGTATTTTGAGTGTTGTTTGTATCTCGGAGAGCAAGGTATCGGCGGAGATGCTCTCGCGACGCATTCAGGCACGCGAATCTGCTGTACTCAAATCTGTTGTCGGTGAACGCTCGCAGCATCCACGGTATGTGCAAGATTATGGTAATTTGATAGAACCATATTTGAGCCAGGACCAATTTGAAGGGATCTCCCTCGCCCAGGGATTGGGGCGAGGCATCCATAGCTGGAATCTTCGCCAGGATATCGCCCGACTCTTTCGCGAGCTTGTCGAGCTTTTCGTCGATGTCCAGCGTGGTGGTATAACCAGGAGCCGGCTCTTTCTGGTTACGGGCAGCAATCAGCCCGGCAATGATGCAAATTTTGCGTTCAAAAACATCAAGGAAGTTGATGATAGGCACCATTGTAACCTCTTCACCAAAGCAATCGTTGCCGACCCCACAAGGAAGCCCAAGGATAGGAGCCAGAAAGCGATCAAGCATGACGGTCCTCACCCACCTAATGGCGTTGACTCTCTGCTTGTCCCCATCGCTGTCTTCACTCCGGGTAGACTTGAGATAGTCCTTATGCAGTCCTAAAAATTGGGCGGTATATAGAGCTCGACGTGCCGCCAGCCAAGCTCTGCGTAGGTTGCCGTCATTAATGTAGAAGACGCTTTGGAGAAGAAGGCATTCCCAGCCTTCCGTTGTACAAGCGAAGTCGTCTTTCGAGGTAACGAGGTCTGCTACGTAGTGCAGGTACTTTTGTAGCACGATTTCGATGGGCGAGGTGAACTGGAGTCTCGAGGAGTCAAATTCAGGTGGCATTTGTTGGATGAGAATGGCGAAATGCATCAGGGCGCGTGCTATGTTTAGTGGTGAGCCTCTTGTCAAGGTGGCTATCTCAAAATCTACCTCTGCCGTGGTTCTGTTGCCATAAACCAAGTGGCCGAGGCCCCATGCATTCTTTTGAGATATACATCAGCAGAGTGGCGCCTGGACGATGCTTTCTAGCACTCACCGTGGAGACGACGATCAGATCTGCGTCTTCCTGTGTGGGAAGTAGTGCGCTCAGCACTAGGCGCAGCTTCTCTAGCTTCGCATTTTGGGGGCCTCCCGAGCCTTGGGACGGGCTGCAACGCTCAGCCGCGCTGGACGGCGTAGACTGTTCTTGGTGACCAAACTACAACCGTAAGCCAATACCGATCAAGGGGGGAAGAGAACGGCTCATCAAACGTACAACTGCGTTATCGAACAGCGATATAAGAGGCGGGTGATTGTGTCCTTCAATAGGTGCAGTTATTGAGCCATCTCCGGCCCCGACATTCAAGGCAGCTTCGATGGTGTTCAGGGATTCAACGTCTGTCAATTTCTCCAGGAGAGACTCTACGCGGCGCAGTCTTGCGCCGAGTTCGAGATTGTAAGTGTCGGGAGCATCTGCTGAGTGTTCCCATTTCTCGCAGGCAATACCGCGGCCAGCACACGCCGTGCATTTGTCTGTTGTATTGGAACTCAGGTCGCAGCGAATCTTTCGTCTCCTGCCTGCGGCTTGTTAGAGGAGATGGCGGAAGTCGATCTGCCAAGCACATGAGCCTTACATTCAAGACAACTATTCACCACGCGCCGGATCTTCTTCCGAGGAGGCTCCATCTTGTCGATTCTGTACGCCCAGACGTATTCAGGGGACACATGTCAGCCGAGACATTGAGATTTCGTGCCGGTCCGCATTACGTAATCTGATATTGCGTCTGCATACACAATGGCCGACCGTACGAGGTCTCCACATCCACTGGCCAATCATGTTCGATGCGCTTTCACTAACCATTCCGGACACTTGCAACTTCTCCTCCTCTTCCCAATGTAACGATAGCATCCTGATATCCCATGAACGCAGATCCCCGCCTCAGTTGATGGCTAGGCTGGTTCTTTAGGGTCTTAACCTGCATTTCTCCCTCCATGTAACAGTGCAATCGCATGAGTTCGCTCTGACGATCCTGGCACCAGCGTGGCTTTCCTCGCTTCCATTTGCGCCGAGGCAGTCAACAAGATGGATGCTATCGACGAACCAGACGAGCAGCAACCGCTTCTGACAAGTCGGTCGAATCATATACCTCCGGCAATTCAAGTTGATAGCAAAGGTGAGGTCCTGCCCTCGTGGCAATGATTTCCAACCACGCGAGGGGGGCACCATACCACTCCAGACCCTGGCCACTTCCCTTGGACCTACTATATCTCGCTACCGACGGGAGGGGTCAAGTCGAGCGGCAAGGACTGACGGACACCCTCTCTCATGTTCTTATCGTCCTTGATAACGAGCCCCTGTTTGGAGGCGTTTATCAGTTGATCACTACCCGTCAACCGGCCGTATTTGTGCGCTCTACTTCTTCCAACATTCACAGATTTTGATCAATGTCGCTCACTGCGGGAACTGCAGATATGGACAAGGACATTGAGATCAGAAAAGAGCCTGCGGGCCTCATTGCCACCGCGTCTATTGACGACATCAACGCCGAAGCACGCACAGCCACCGACGAAGAACATGGGCATTCTTTTTGGGAGGCCGTGAGGCTGTACCCCGCAGCTGTCGGCTGGTCTCTCTTCTTCTCGCTGGGTGTTATCATGTGAGTGACGGCCATAATGAAAACACTCGCACACTTCGGTAACAGGTGGGCGAACAGGTGTGCCTTTGATCCACAACTTCTGGGTCAATTGTATGCGACGCCAGCATTTCAGCGTGACTTCGGTTATCTCTACAACGGAAGCTATATTGTCTCAGCTCCATGGCAGACCGGTCTGAGCATGGGCTCGCCCATCGGTCAAGTCGTTGGCGCCTTTTTCGCGGCCTACCCGATGGAGTGGTTCGGCCGGAAAAAGACCTTTGGAGCATGTGTTATCCTCACCACCGGTTTTGTCTTTATCCAGTTTTTTGCGAGATCGCTTCCTGTCCTTCTCGTTGGTGAATTGCTCGGGGGGCTGGTCCTGGGAAGCTACGCCGTGATCGCCCCGGCGTACGCCTCAGAGGTGTGCCCTTTGGCCCTGAGAGGTGTCTTGACATCCTGTACGAACATCTGCTTCGTGACCGGCCAGCTGATCGCAAATGGTGTCATTGCTGGAACCCATGTACTTGACAGCCACTGGGCTTACAGTGCGCCCTTTGCCATCCAGTGGCTCTGGCCACTGGTGATTCTGATTGGTCTGCCGTTTGCTCCTGAAAGGTCAGAATCTTTAGGCACCTGAATCTGCATCGTTTTTGCTAACATGAACGTAGCCCATGGTGGCTGCAAAGACAAGGACGGTTCGAGGATGCCGAAAAGGCTCTCAAGCGACTGGCTTCGCCAAAGGTCGATGTGCGACCTACACTGGCCATGATTATGGAGACGGATCGATTGGAAAGGGAAATTGAGGCGGGCTCCACTGTAAGTTCTTCTGTTCTTGTGTGTCATTGCCTCTTTTTAGAGGCTGTTGTTGGTTGGCACTTTGACTTTGAGACTGACGGCGAGTGTAGTATCGGGATTGTTTCAAAAAGATCAACATCCGCCGAACAGAGGTTGCCGTTGGGGTTTACACCATCCAAGTCCTTTCGGGGATCTACCTTGTCGGCTATGCCACTTACTTCTTCACCCGTATGTGCAATGGATCACTCTACTTCTTTTTATAGGAGTTGCTTACATAGGATCAGTTGCTGGCCTACCCTCCGACCAAGCATTCAACATGGGCGTTGGCTTCCTTGCGATCGGCTTCGTGGGCACTTGTCTCTCCTGGATACTGCTGATCTACTTTGGCCGGCGCACCATCTACAACACGGGCCTGGCGCTCCTCGCCGTCCTCCAGATCATCATCGGCATCCTCGACTGCGCCCCCAACTACGACAACAGGCCCTCCATCTCGTGGGCTCAGAGCGTCCTGATGTTGATCTGGAACTTCATCTACGACCTGTCCATCGGCCCCGTGTGCTTCGTCCTGCTATGCGAAGTGTCGGCCACTCGTGTCCGCGGGAAGACCATAGCCATCGCCACCGCGGTCCAGGCCACGGCCGGTATCGTCATGACCGTCGCCATTCCCTACATGATCAACCCCGACCAGGCGGACATGCGTGGAAAGCTTGGCTTCTTCTTTGGCGGACTAGCCCTGTTGTGCCTGACTTGGTCATACTTTCGAGTTCCTGAATTGTGAGTTTACCACCTCTTTGTCGCCGTCGATTAAACATATCCTCCCCGACAGGAGTCGTCGTATACTGACTGTGTTGCTCCACCACAGGAAAGGGAGAACGTACCAAGAAGTCGACATTATGTTCGAGCGCAACCTCAAGACCAGGGACTTCAAGCACTACGTGGTCACGGGTTGAGATTGCAAGACGAGCAGGATCGAGGAATCCCTCGACACACACCACAAATCTATGAGTAATCTGAGATTGAGTCTGCGTATAATAGTGCTCAAGTACGATAATTTTGAAATGGGCCACTGTATATACCGAACTGAGGCATTTGTTGACTTGTGTTTTCCCGCCATGGGGATCATGAGCCAGCAATCCCGATGTGAATTGACCTATAATCCTGTTCTACCAACGGATGTAGTGAGGTCGGCAGTGTCTGGGAATAGAACGCTCGGCTGTTCTATTTGCTCCTTTCTCCAGTAACTCAGAAACTCCTCAAAAGGTCTTGAAAGGGTCAATTCATCTACGCAAATTAACTTTTTTGACATGCCTATCAACAACGCCCTTTGCGCCAGACCAACAATGCTGTCTACCCTCAAGAGAGAGAGGGGGAAGGAGAGAAAAAAAGCCTGGTCTCACAACGTCGAACGCCGGGTATCATGATCGCAACAGCTTCGTTCGTCCGGTCGGTCGGTCAGTCCATATACATAATCATGGCTGCCACGGAAGAGCAAGCACTTCAGTCCAAATCCATGTCTTCTTCCGTTCCTCCACCCACCAACATCTTCCTCTTCCTCTTCTGCCGCAGTCTCTCCTCCCCGACCACCCTACTAGCCTCGATGTCTCTCTTAACCTGGTCGAGCATAGGCTCCATCTCGGCCCTCGCGGCCTCCAGATCGGCCAACTCCTTCTTGATGAGATGCTCTCCCTGGGCCACGACCTTGAGATCCTGCCTGCGCCGGGCATCCCGCTGTGCCTTGCCGCTCAGTCTCCGCCGGGTGTACACGCGCTCCCGCCGAGCGCGGATCTCCTCGATACGCTCCATGGCCTTGATGGTCGCCTGGACGAGGTGACGGTCATATTTGACGGGGGCGTTGCGGCGCTTCGCGAACTGCGAGAGCAGCAGGTTCTGGTCGACGATCATCTCTTTGCCCCGGAGGGCGCGGTGTGTCTTGGTCCACTTGAGTTTGCGTGGTTGCCGCTTCATCTTGAAGTTCTTGTGGCATTTCGAGCGGCAGAACCGGAACACTTTGGCGTCGTTGCGCACGAACGTGATCCCCTTGGACGGGTAGACGGGGCGGGAGCACAGGTGGCACGTTTCGATCCTGTGGAGAGAGAGACCACCGATGTGTCAGCACGAAGAAATGAGAGTAGTATGGGAGGAAGACTAAAGTACGACGAACCTCATGATCGTGGAAGCGGGTTGTAGATGTTAGAGTGGCAGAATCAGAAGGGTCTTTGGTTGAAGGAGGGTGTCTCGAAGATCTCAGCTCCCGTGAAGTGACAGGTGCTGTGATGGCCTTGTTTTTACTCCGCCTGCCCGTAAGGTGGCAGCTTGGAAAAAGGTATTGCTGCCGTCCTCGAAGACATGGAAAACGCAGACTGCGGAAAATCTTTGCCAAGGCGTGGAAAAACTGGTGGATGCCACCGACTTTCCCCTCACGTGGCTGGCTGGCTCTTAACCTCTTTAGGCATAAATCGATGCCGCCCTGAACAGACTCCAAGATCGACGTCACAAAGAACGGATCACGTGTACGGCGTATTGAAAATCACCATATGATATGCTCTGGCCGAAATGTTTCTACAGGACGCAAGGATGCGTATCGAGATGCCCTTCCTGAGATTCAGCATCTATCATGTGCCCGCTCTCTATATATTCCCTCTCCTGAATGGCCCACGAAGCCCTGAATACACCAGAGATGATCGGCGGTATCAACGCCACCTTGAAATCAACTGAGACGTACCCAGTCCTGTCCAGATAACCAGCGGCGAACGAGCCCAGTTCGTCCTGGAATGGAGACTGCCACTCCCGAGTCCAGCTCGAGCGCGTCTCGGCGCAAAGCCTCGACGGCTTGTTTCAGCTGCAAGATCCGGAAGTCCAAGGTAGGATAATCTCCCCGTCATGCTCGGCCACAGTTTTCTGACCGCCTCCTCGTAGTGCTCCGGGGGGAACCCTTGCAGTGCCTGCAGTCGGTTGGGACTCCAATGTATATACGACGCCTCTCTGGACAGGCGACGGAAAATCCACTGGGAGCGAGCTGAGACCGAATCCGCGCTTCAGAAGGAGATGCTGCAGCGGCTTCTCCAATTGATCCACTCCGGGAGTGACGAGATTCGAAAGAGTTTGAGAGACGATGCGCATATCCAAACGCTTGCACAGAGGCTCGGCATTGACCCGTCTGAATACGCTGTCACGTCGTCGCACCCTGAGTCCTGGGCTGCAACCCACGCTCGAAAGACAGACCTCAACGAGTTCGGTGAGGACGTGAGTCAGAAAGAAGAGCTGATTCGACGGCAAGGGGTGCCTCCTGCAGAAGGACCGCTTCACTTCGCGTTTGAAACGGATCCCTCGACCATATTGACGAGCCGGGCAGGTTCGCACGACGATCAATGGCACCTGCCAATGGTATCTGGTGTGGCTACGCAGAGCCCCCGGAGACCTGACCCTCGAGACCCATTTCGAATCTTTTGTTTCAGAGACCACGATACCCCCAGTGTGGAATCAATCAGCGTATTCGGCGACTCCTCGTTCCTGTCAGCGACGGCCAGGGCAAGTCAGGTCCTGACCCTGCAGGGCGAGCAGACACTCCGTCTTGACATCCCGGAGTACCTCATCCAGCCGATTTTGTTCGAGGGAGAGCGGTGCCCGATGGCTGCTGTATATACCGACTTCCGGGATTACGGACGAAGACAACTGGCCGCAGGGTTTCCCGTCGAAGTCGTCCTGGGTTCTGCACAAGTTGACCTCGCCCTCTATTTTCGCGAACGCGAGCCAGAAGATCCCCACACCCCGGCAACCTGGGCCTGCGAGTACATGCGGCTGCTCAAAAACTTCGACGTCTATGTAGCTCTGGCTTGGATTTTCACCTATGCACATTTCATGCGCGTTAGTTTTGAGGGACATCCTCACCTAGGGAAGTGAACCACCCAATTAACGGGCTGATAGTGGACAATTGCCCCTTCGGCAGAGACGTATGCGTTGCTCCCCGAGGCAATGAGACCAACGCCTCTTCAAAGGCTCGTCCGTCATCATCCCGGTGTGGATCTGCCGATATTGTAAGTCTTCCTTCCTGCATCAGCGCATTGAATACTGAGCCTGGTTCGCGGCGCCCAGCCCTGAGATGCGCGACGGATTGATTCAAGATATGCGTGACTACATCGTGGCGATTCAGACTCTCGGATGCAGCGTCAATTGGGAATACGGGCTCGATGCAGCCATTGACACTGACCCGGCGACCGGGACGATGACCCTGTCAGACCAGTTTGCCACGCATGTATGTAGTCTTTCGCACTGGTCCATCAGCCAAAAGTTTGCCGATGTCTTCCCCGAAATGCGAGACTATTACCAGGTGGTCGAACAGGACACAATCGCGGCCTCTGAGGTCGACATCGGAGAGTTCCTGGCGCAAAGAAAAGGCCGCAAAGCGTCCTGAATTCGACGAGGCGCTGGAACGAGAGGAACAAGAGCGATTTAAGGGCTTGCCTGTCGTAATGAAAAGAGAAAGACTGCAGACCACTTGATGAGGTAGGCAGGAATATAGGAACAGGAACAGACCAATTTCGCCGGCTGTTATTTCCAGGCTGCGAGGGGCCGGAAATCCACTGCTCCGGATTCTTTATCCGCAGAATTTGAGGAGGTTGGGAACTAAATGATGATATGAGATTATGCACCAGATGTTATGATGGGTTTGGACGGAGTGGATGATTTGATGATGATATCCCAAATGGATCTTCCGTCGGTGGAACAGAGTGACGCTTGTACCATTTCCCCTTTGAGCACGGGGTTCTGTATCTATGTATCTGTGTATCTGTGTATCTATGCATCTATGTATGTAGCTCGTACGCAGTGTGTGCTTGCTGCATGGGCCTACAACGACTTTCCCAATCACATATAGGCCTGTCGTCATTAACGATCTCTCCGCTGAGCGTGCACAATCCATGACGCGTTGAAGAGCAGGTAGTTACAGTAGGTACTGAGTACCTCGTACATAATTACAGTGTACCTGGTTCCTAGCCACAGACACGTCTGTGATGTGATGCTTCTTTTTGCCTGGCCCCTCCCTTTACCTCGAGAGAGCACGGAGAAATATCTTGAGCAAGCACCTACCTCTTCGCTATGTGTCGAGTACTCATGTCTTCTTCTCCTCCCTAGACGTCGAACATGTACCCCCAGCAGACCCAGACACCACGGGGAAACGCCTAACGTTGTATGTAAGAAGAAGGGCCCCGGGCGCGAGGGAAATACTTGCTTGGTTAGTTGACGCCGGTTTGGGAACCAAGCACCACGCCTTTCCCCGGGCGGGGTTAGGGGAGAGGAGGAAGGGGGGGGGGATGGACAGCGAGGCTGCGAGAACAAAGGGGTAAGTCACCAAGGTACATACAGTATGTAAACCTGTAGTGCCTGACCACCTACCTTCACACCTAGCTCAGTGGATTCAGGCGGCATTTTTTCCCCTTCTCTTCTTTTTCTTTCTTTTTTGCCGTGTTTGAGACCACGACAGAGGCATGGGTGGGTCGGCGGAATCCCCCTTCGCCCTCAACGCCTTTCTCGTGTCAGACATCTCTCTCTCTCTCTCTCTCTCTCTCTCTCTCTCTCTCTCCTGTTGTGAAGCCCGCGCTAGATGCGTAGGGACGCGAGTACTCATGTAGCCATGAACTTCCGTGGCAACTAGGAGTACCTAAAACCGGTGTCTACGGCCAGTAGCGGTGCTGTGAGTCGGTAAGGAACAGAGACCGGGTGATGGTTCAACTGTGACGTCGAGACGATGGGAAGGCTGAACGAGATCATGACTAGGCAGATGATGATGTGCGTTTTAGGTATTGGCTGCCTACTCATTCCGCTGAAGGCTCGCGAAAGCAGCATCGCATAAGTCCAACTGCTACAGGAGACGATCTGCTCTTCACCCAGCGGGTACAGAACTCTGTGCGGTATGATTTGAAGAGCTTGTTCTAAGAGGACCGGTGTCAAAGTGGTAGCAGTGTCATATATCGTCGACGGGGTATTAAATACTCGCAACTGGGGTATTAAGTAGTAAGGAAGTCCATCAGACGTTCCGCATCAGAAGTGACCAGAATGTCTCTCTCTCTCTACCTCGCGCCTATTCAGCCTGCTCGTCTATCTGTACATTCGCATCCATCGCAATCGAGGGTGTTAGGGGTATCAGGGGTATCATTGATTAAGGACTGACATCGATGCTCGAGTATCCGTCAACTTAAACCGCAGCAGCGCCAGGGGCACGGTCGTAAACTGGTGCAGTGCCACCATTGGTAGCGGGAGCAGTAGTGGCGGCGGTGCTAACACTTCCAGCCGATTTTTCCATGTGAGTAGCTCCACGGTGCTTAAAAGGTTGCATTGCCCAGAGCCATCCCTCCAGGACCTGTCCCAGGATATTGGTGAAACTATTCAGTTGGTAAACACGGGGACGGAACGGATACCCCAATGGGGAGCTGGGAACTTACAAAGCAATGAAGGCAAAGGCCTCAAGAGTCTTTTTCAAGCCGCACTTGTTGACGCCTGAAGGAGAACGGGCACACGTTCCTCCGAAGTTATAGTCTTGGGCGGCGAAGATAAATGCCGTGAGCCACAAGTAGGAGAATAACCAAGCCACAGGGGCCATATAGCCTTTGTACGCTCCTATGGCGGGCAGGAACAATGCCGGCAAATAGACCAAGGCGTCGATAGAAGCCTGGAGATGTTGTCAGCGGCCATGGATCGATCGACCAGGCGAACTTCCAAAACTTACAATAGTGATCCAATAGACGAGATGGGTATTGTGACTGTACTTGGAGATGAAGTATGCGGAAATGCCGAGGACAATGATGGACGAGATCCAATGCAGCCAGTGGTTGGCAAGGATGGCTGGCCGATGCGTTCTGTTGGAGCGGCCAGCGGGCGCGCCGTAATCAGTCGTCGCGGTGACGGGCCCGGCATGACCACGTCTACCAAATCGAGCCATGGTGATTGTTTGCTGAGAACTTCTTTTCTCTGGTTCGGAAAAGGCTATACCAAGAAACAGCCTTGCACAGCCTCGTGATTTAAATCGGATGGAGGTGGTCCGCACCGGTCCGCAGGGGTTCGCAAGGCGCGAGAATGGTATATGAAAACTGTGAGTTCTGATAGTCTGTGAGATTGCGAGATAAATCGAATGTCCTGGCACTGGTATCCTAGAACACAGCAGCCTGGCCAGCACATAGTTATATGCAGATTTTGTAGCGGCAAAGGAGGACGATGTCGTCCCGAACCGGGAAATTCCAGTCTTGTGATGGTGCATTTAGTCATTATTCGTTCATGCGCCGCTCGTCACGATTTCGTGCTGTTCCACCTTGGAGTTCCATCAAGGTGTCTTAGTTCGGCGAGTTGCCTGGACTCTTGCAAGATAGAGAACAGACAAGCACGCCAATGCAAGAACTCTTCGAATGACCCACAAGTCAACCACAGATGCAATAGGCCGGGAGGGATATACCGTTCTGTAGAATGTGAAACTCGAAATCCCGTATCAAACTGTCAAATATGGGTCAGGCACCTTGCGGATGATCAGCGTGTGGTGTGGATCGATTGGCTCGATAGCTTGCCACGAAGACACATCCGAAAACCATGACGAGTGCCGACGGACGGCTTGCTCATCCTCGAATGGCAGGGGATCAAGAAGATGTCGCCAGCCTTGTCCGAGGGAAAAGACCCGGCATGCTTCCCTGCTTATGCGGGTATGCGGACGTCACATCATGAGAAGCATCAGATGAAATTTCTCATCATCACTTCGTGGAAAATGTCGAAAGCCAGAGATGTCCCACAAGCGGATAACAAACCCGCCTTGTCCCCACCACTGCTCCACGCGAATTCAGCCTTCTTGATCCCACGGCACCAGCGCATCCTCGCCGACTTTCTGCGTGATCAGCCGCATACTCAGGTTGTAGAGCGCGTCCGCCAACTTAGGGTCAGAGGCTTACGACGATTCCTTGCCGGGTTGTCCCTAAAGGCAATGTGAGCAACTCGAGTCGGAAATCACAAGTAACGATGACTTATTGGGTTGACGAAATAGAGGCCCTGGTAGTTCTTCCCCTCAACTTCTGGAGCAGTGGCGGCCCACAACGCACAGTACGAACCTTGCTCGACATCCCTTCCTACCGTGGTCATTGCCCAGGACAACGTATTTCCAAAGACACCCGAGCAGGCGGCCTTCGTGTTGACGGTACCTGGATGCATGCTCAAAGAACGTAACTTTGTTACCGTTCGGCTTGATGACTTTCACCGGCAGAATGAATTTGGCGAGCAAGATCAGAGCGAGCTTCGAGCGTGCGTACAGATGTGTTGAGCCAAAGTTCTCATCGTTGACCTCCTCAAGGGAGCCAAAGTGGATGTCTGGAGGGGACGCACGGTGAACTTCGGAGGCTTCGAACACATCAGGAGGTCTTTGACGCCTTGCGGATAAGCGGGTATAATTAGCAAATTCACGGCGTAGAATTGGCCGAGAAAGTTGCCGCCAAAGTGTCGATCAATGCCATCTGTATCAAGCCCGTAGGTGTTCGTCTTGATACAGGCTGACAAAATGAGCTGTCGGAACGCATGCGTTCCTCTTTGCACCCTCCAAGTCGACGCATTCAAGCTTATTACGAAGATCCGTGAAGACCTACTTCACCCTCTTTCGGACTTTCGAGATCGCAGCCCATCCAGTCCACGTCGGCGATGGGAGGTTCCTCTTTAATCTGCTTGATGGCTTCGTTTCCTTGTTCTTCCTTCCACTTCACCCTGATAACCTTAGCTTTAGCTTGGGCAAACTACCGCGAGATCTGGAACCCAATGGCATTTGCGCCTCCTATTACTACCGCCGTCCGGCTAGAGAGGTCGTGGAGTTCTTTCTTCGGACCGACAACGCTATGAAGTACTGACTGCATGACGGTCTAACAGTGGACGACGAAAATGGCCAGAGAGTAGTCACGGATGATGCGTCTACCGAGGCTAATTCAGGTTTCGTATTGTTTTATTTCTTCTACACCGGCTGAGGGTATAGGACTATGAGATCATGCGATCATTGCGGAAGAAAGAATCCGCCATCGCAGGCAGAACGGAGCTCGTTGAGCATCACAGCTTCCGACTATCATTTTGACATCATGACCAAATCGATCCGCTGATGGAAATTGCATTGCAACGCTTTCATGGATCGCGGCAGTCTGGCGTACCGTAATCATCATCCATTTGCGCATGGGAGGGAATGCGCCCGTGTCATTCTCTCGCACGAAAATTCTTCCTGCTACTCGCTGGAGCTCGCCACTGCAGTTCACCAACTCGCTGATGCAATCCGTGCCTGCGGCGTCTAGAAACACCATAAACAGCACACGGTATTGACGCGTTTGTTATCTAGCCAAAGCCCGAGGCAAGAAACAGGACGTGTCATCTCGCGTGGCCTTCGAAAGAAAACAATCTATTGATCCACCTCATCACCAACAATTGTGGGAGACCTGATTTTGTCATCTGGTTGCCGATCGACTTGCAGCAGGTCATGGACGGTATTTACGTGGCTAACCTCAGCGGATGCGAGCATACCAGTGATTCTGCTATCTTCGGCTGTAATGTTGTGAGAATAGGTACCAGTTCGTCAGCATTCTATTATCTGACTGAATCTCTATCAGAGACGAGAACCTTGCAGTTCACACATACATGCGATTGCAAGAGACGACCACGTTTTCATTGGTTATTCTTAGCGCTGAGCGCGCCATCTCTGCACCTTGCGAACCACTGCGGACCAGCGTGAGCCAACTCCATCAAGCTTGATCGCGAGGCTGAGCAAGGCTGATTCTTTGTATAGCCTTCGGAATGAGTCCAATCTGGATAAGTCCTGGCGAATTAATGTGAGTATGAATATGGGCGCGATTCATACTCGCACTATTCGTGAATATTACGCACACTCCATCAGCGGGTCAGTTGACAGAGGATTGAGGCTCCTCAAATTCCGGGATGGGAAAACAACCAGTCTTCTACGAGGCAATGCCCGCTGAAAAATGGTCTTGCCACGTTGGGTTGACCGATCACTGAACTCCGTTTCAGCGACACCACCAGATCAGCAAGCACCGTGATTGATCAACCCGAACCGGTAAGCCCATTTCAATCGGGCATTGCCTCGTACCGCCTCGCATGTTCAGCGTGGCTACGTGACGTGATCTCCCGTCTCCCATGCCCAGCTTGAGATCGGTCAATAGTGAAGCACAGCATCAGGGAGGATTACAAAACGAAAGATGCCATTGGTGGGGATCTCAACGATCCAGGAGCTGCGGGAGCATATGCCCAACGTCACTGTCCAGCATGGCCACCCCTGCAGAACGCTCGTGTAAGATGCGGACATTGATTCCGAGACCTTTAGTTGGACCTCTGACTATCCTGTAGTGCACTCTTCGCACAGCGAAAGTTTTTAAGCTGCTCTTCCCTCCACACTGGAATCCTCTGCTAGTTTGACTGTCGTGGGAAAATGGCAGCTACGAGACCTATCGTGAGAGCATTTCTTGCCCGTCCTCATGTCAGTCGACCTCTTGCCGTGCAGAGCAGGATAAATCCCGTCTCCAACACACGCTTCCAGAGCTCCGCGCCTCAAAACGCTGTAAATAAAGTCGGCGCTGCTACTGCAAATATGTCTTCCGCCAACGCAGGGACGGTCTCCGATGCGATCAAGCATGACCACGCGGAGCTGAAGGAATACTATCACAACATCCTGAGTGCAAAGGATGATGACTCGAAAATTCGTTGGCAGAATCAGTTCGCTTGGGAGTTGGCCCGTCATTCGATTGGAGAGGAAATTGTCGTGTATCCAGCCATGGAGAAACATATGGGTGAAGAAGGGAAGCATCTAGCACAGAAAGACCGAGATGGGCATAACAAGGTATTTACCGTGATCGCCCGTTCTTCAGACATGCGGCATCATTTGCCGTGGTCGTGCAGTATGTACTCAAAGCTGATGCGGAACATAGGTCAAGGAACTCTTATACAAGTTCCAGGGCTTGTCTCCCTCGGACAAAGAGTTCGAACCAACCATCAAGTCGCTCTGGGACGTGCTAGGCAAGCACATCGAAGAAGAGGAGACCGACGACCTGCCCAAGCTCGAGAAAGCGATAGCAGATGGCAATTCGTCGCAAATGGCCAAAAGCTTCGAGAGAACCAAGATGTTCGTGCCGACGCGCAGCCATCCTTCGGCGCCAGACAAGCCTCCCTTCGAAACCGTCGCCGGACTGCTGGCCGCGCCGTTGGACAAGCTAGGCGACATTTTTCGACGTTTCCCGCAGTAATGGAGGCCAGCAGACTGTCAGGGTACTGCGGCTGATGGGATGTAACCAAGACTGCGATTGGGATGGGGTGTAAAGCCTCGTGTATGTTGTGGTTGTTTGGTGGACAGATCAGTGCTCGCCAGGGAGATTGATGCCGGTAGTTCGCGCGAGACACATGTGAATAGCGAGGAAATATGTCCCGTAACAACATGACCTCAAGATGATGTACCGCACCGTATGTAGCCAAGACAAGGAACTGCGTCCGGGTTGAAGTCCACCTGTCCACCTGTCCACCGCCGAGAACAGTGAGAAGCTGAGCTCGTTGCAAGCTCCCAAGAGCTCCCTAAGTGGAGATATCCCGGTCGTTCACGCGCTGTAGTCGTTCTTTGACACATAATTGCCGCCCTTGGGACCCTCATGTCAAACCGAAGCTCGAAGTTGTCGCGGCGCACTCATAATGACCACAGAACAACGTTCTTTCGCTGGGCCGAGAACGGGCTAATGCAGGGAACCGATGGAGCACTAGCTGCGGATCAAATGTCCGCAGGTTGAGGACCCTATCACACCGGGGGCATTTTCAAGCAGCGCGGAATCGGCGATGGCATCCTGCCCTGGCATTTCTGCAGCTGGCAACGTCCGTGACAGCCTGTTCGAGACATTTCTTAGTGTCTTTGTCGTCTTAATACAGGGGGCAATTGCCTGATATAGGCGGACCCATATCCGTGTTCTTCTGAATCGTCGTCATCTGTCATTGCATCGCGCGATGATTCCACTGATGCCTCAATGAATTCGTTAGGATACCGTTTCCGCGCGCGCCACAGCTTGACCAAGACCGTGGAGGTATCCTAACAGAGGAGGTCGCCTGAAGGCGGAGACATCATCAATCCCCAGAACCATGCTGTCTACACAGCTGCCCCCGTATACCCCATACAGAGTCGAGGGTGCATTACGCCAGATTTTGCGGCGGCGAAGAAGCCTCGGTTCAATGCTTCGTTCCGCATCAAGCTTGGCCATAGTGCATGAATCCCTTGACTGCCTCGTTGTTTCTTTTGAGTTCTTGGTTCCCTGTCTGTGTCGGCAACGCACGCCAGGTCGCGCCTCGGCATATGTGTGTATCTCCTTGCTGAGTATCTTGAGCATCGATTGTAATCAGGCTTCCTGGATGAGGTCCGTCTGGTCAGGATCTCCGGTTAATGGTGGCATAACCGCGGTTGTGTATAGCCAACGAATGAAAGGGTTCACAAAACCGAGCCAAACGGTCTTCCGTCACAAGATGTCTGTGCAAAGAACGTGTCTGGTAACAATCTTCAAAGCAGCAAGATGGAATGGAGGATGACAAGCCATTGGTACCGAAGTGTCGCACAGAGATGAAGATCGCGTCGCGCACCCCGCCCACAGCCGACCACAGTCGAGCTGGATGCCTCCGATCGACAGCCGAATAGACCAGCATGCGAGGGTGAGGAATCCATACTCTCGAGGATGCATTCGACAACAGATCGAGCCGTGGCTTGTCATGCACCCGCCCCCTCTCCGTGGTGTGGCAAGCATGGACGCTGACCAGGTAGATTCAGGAGGAGCCGCAAAGCCACTCGCGCAACGAAACTCGGAGCTGGTGGTGACAAGGGGCTCGATCTGGACCCCAGGGCCACCCAACGATATGTTATCAATTGTGGGGATGGGGCGAAATGTGTTAGAGGGGATGGACCCGGCGATATGGGTTGCCTACTGCACTTTGGCATTGCATTGGTTCAGATGTTCGGGTCTGGCTTGGACGATCCCCTGTCCCCCTTCCTTTCAGCAGAAGCCTTGACGACCCTGGCCCAGAATAATCTCTGTGCCCTGTATCCGGTGGAAGAGGTGCACGTATATACCAAACCTGCGGACGACATGGAACAATGCTTCAGCCCAGGCCGATCACACTCACAGTCCTAAAGTCCAGTGAGACCCGACTGCGGCTGGTGTGCAGAGCTTTGACGATGAGATTGATAGATGGTCAGCTTCCCACACTTTGTTTCAGACATCCGTTGCGCCCTATACTGGTGGGCTCGTCCACCAGGCAACCGCCCTGTGAAAGATGCTATCTCGGCCAGTCGGTCGGTCAGCGTGGCCATCACCAAGCACCCTTTTGCTAGACACAGTAGATCTCGGAAGCTTCTTCAGTAGTATGTATGGAGGCAAAGGGCGAGTGCGTAGATGTCCTAGCCTTTGACGCCGCTGAGCCACGACGCCTGGGCTATGAGAAGGCTAGTCGCTGTACCGCCGTTCGAAACGAGGAGGGGAGTCGTGCAGAGCTAGTGCACAGAGCCATGTCTGGAGGGATGGCGCCCGTCTGTTTTCAAAACCACGTGGTGGCTGAAGTGACCCCGGTGCTGATATTATGTACAGCGACCATGTCCGCGTGGCCTGTTTTTCGTATTGAAGCGACCGACCGACTGACCGACCGACTGACTCGTAGCTGACCAAAATAAATTGTGTGTGTGAGAGAGAGTCAGTGACATGCCATGCCCGTTATTGGCAAGAGAGCTAGTGAATGGTGGAAGAATCCGTCCGTCCGTCCGTTTGTGTGAGTGAGTCGAACGGGTTAAGATTTCCCTGGGTACGAGTGACTGTGCCCTAGTCAAGGTACGTAGGTAAGCTTCGTGGTGGCTGGTATAAGACTTTTGCTTGATCGCTATCGGCCATTTGGGATGTTTATCTCAAGAAAACTGGCTAGCGACCGCCCGAATCAATTGGCCAACGAAAGGCCCCCTGCGGACAAGTCCCGAGTCCTTATCTCTCCAGGCTTACCACGATGAGCAGGTACTGTACAGGAGCTTATATTCTGGGGTGTCGTTGGTTGGGGGCAAGGCGATACAATGAATGCCTCGTGGCTCCGAGAAGGGATGGTTGCTGAGATCTAGAACTGGGAAGGTAAAGTCGTGACATTGATATTCGCCCCTTCAACCACCTTCGTTGCGATACCGACACCGACACCGACACCTCTTTTTCTTAATACAAACCCGACCATGGACGATATCCTCCCCCAGAAAGAAGGCCTGTACTCGGCTGAGGCCGTCGGCAGCGACAACAGCAGCGATGCCATCGACCAGGATGGCAAGGATATGGCCCGTATGGGCAAGAAGCAGGAGTTCTCGCGCAACTTCAACTGGATCAGCAGTGTCGGCTTCACTTCCTGCACCATGGGCACCTGATATGTCTCCCCTGCATCTCCCTCCTTTGTCACCCTTCAATCTCGCGTACTGACATTGCTGCGTGCACGGAGTTTGTCGCCTTGAACAACTTCCAGCTGCTCGTCGACGGCGGCACGGCGGGCATGTTCTGGAGCTACACGTGGGTCATCACGGGCCAGTTCTTCATCGTCCTGAGCCTGGCCGAGATGGCGTCGATGGCCCCGACGGCCGGAGGACAGTACCACTGGGTCAGCGAGTTTGCCTCGAGACGCTACCAGAAGGCCCTCAGCTACACCTCGGGCTGGCTCAGCTCGCTGTGCTGGCAGTCCTTCGTGGCCTCCGACTGCATGTTCGCCGCCCAGCTGCTCATGGCGCTGGTGCAGCTGGGAAAGCCGGACTTTGACGTCAAGAACTGGTACACGGCGCTCCTGAGCATCCTGATCGGCAGCCTGGTCACCGGGATCAATGTCTGGGGGGCGAAGAAGCTGGCCCTGCTGGAGAACGTGTTCGTGGCCCTACACGTGGCCGGGTTTTTCGTCGTGCTCATCACCATCGCCGTCGCCTCGCCCAAGAACGACGCGAAGGACGTCTTTCTCACCTTCTCCGACAATGGCGGCAACTTTCCTCTGCGTACGTTTGATCCCATCCTCACAGTGATTTCTCTCCTCGTGCCAACGAACCGCATACTGACCTGAAGTGTGTGTAATAGTGGGCCTTGCCGTCATGGTCGGCCAAGTCCCTGCGATGTGGAACGTGCTGGCCTCGGATGCCGTCGCCCATCTGTGTAAGGAGCCCGGCGTCACATACATCCCAGACCTTATCCAAAGCAGCCACTGACGGTCCATATAGCGGAAGAAGTCAAGAACGCGAGCGTCGTGACGCCCAAGACCATGTTTTGGGCATACATGTTCAACATCCCCCTCGCCTTCGCCATGTTGATCGTGTTCCTGTTCGGCATGACCGACGTGGCCACCGCGACCACCGAAGCCTTTCCCTTCGTGTGGGTGGTGCAAAACTCGCTCAGCACGGCGGGCGCCCAAGGCATCACCTCCATCATGTTTGTAAGTGTTCACACTGCTTCCTGTTCTTACTCCTACTGTCCCACCCAAATGTGCTGAGTGCCCTCGTAATCTTTAGATTTTGGTCTTTATGATCGCCGTCAGCTGCTTCGCGTCGACGTCGCGCCAGCTGTTCGCGTTCGCGCGCGACGACGGCATGCCGTTCCCAACGTGGATGAAGAAAGTCAACCCGAAGCTCAACGTCGCGGCCAACGCCTGCTTCGTGACCTGGGGCTACACGGTGGTCATGAGCCTGATCTACCTGGGCAGCCCCGTGGCCTTCAACGCCATCATCAGCCTGGCCATTGTGGCGCTGATGGCCACGTACGCCATCAGTATAGCCTGCGTGCTGTGGCGCCGCATCAAGCTCCCCGAGACGCTGCCGCCCGTCTTCTGGAGCCTGGGCAAGTGGGGGATCGCCGTCAACGGGCTCGGCCTCACCTACGCCATCTACGCCTTCTTCTGGGCCTTCTGGCCCATCTACTGGGAACCGAACGCGGAGGAGGTATGTCATAAAAGAAATTTCATAACAGCCCCTCCCTTTACTTGATTTGCTTGTTTTGCTTCCTGCCATTGCCCTCACCCCATGGAAGAGTAAGCTAACACGTGTACAGATGAACTGGGCCGTCGTCCTGTTCGTGGGGGTTATGTGCATCTCCGCGGTCAACTGGGTCCTCAGTGCCCGGCGCATGTACACTGGCCCGGTGGCGACGTGTGAAGGCCGCCAGGAAGATTAAATGATTTCTCGAGCCGTGCAGGATTCGTCGTCGTTGTCGATGTGGTTTATCTCACTGTCCACCCTCGCGGCTATGTTCTCCTCACTGAGCTGCTCTGATCGGAGTAGACGAAACCAGGAGCTCTATTTGGGCGAGCACGACAATTGGGCTCGAACCAAGAAAGACCTGTGTGTGTCTCATCGGCAGAAGGCTTAACTAGTGACGAGACTCAAGAAGATGTTGTCAGCATTTCTAGCCTAGAATAGAATATCAGTGCTCGACCACCCCCCAGACCGTTCATTATCGTAAAGCCCCTTGTATGCTGTTAAGTTTTCGCCAATCTCACCACACCTACCCCGGTGAAGTCGGCTCCCGAATAGAATCATCCTTCTGCATGGGTGCATATGCATAATGCAAATACGAGGGCACAGAGATCGGGTCGACTATCTCCAGCGTCACATACCGATTGTACACGGTCTCCCCACACTTGTATTCAACTGCCTTGCATACCTGCCAGCAAGCATCCATAACGCCACTTTTGGAGGGGTTTCAAATATTTCCCCCCTACCATGGAAAGCCCTCCATTCAGAAGGTGGCATGGACATTGTCATCAGAGATGACTGTAACTATCTCTGCGTCATGGTGAGAAATGGCTGCGTCTGTCCGGACTTGGCAGTTATTCCGGGGAATGGGATAGACATCGATAGGTTAGACGGGTAGATAAGTTGGTGATCGGCAGTATGTCGTAGGTAGGTATCTGCAGAGGCCTGAGTCCCAAGTAATACTTGTTTGTTTTCGTGGGGTGTGGGCCGCACACGGTGGCTGGATGCGACAGTGTCAGCTTAGGCGTACTGGTCTCCGGTAAGATGACTGATATAGACCCTCTGGGCACGGAGCGACCCCGTTCAGGAAAAAGGGAGATGGCGATATAATAATGAAGTAGAATAGGATAGAATAGGAAAGGATAGAACCCAACGACGACAAGCGGCTTGTCAGTGTTGCCCATCATTTTGACCGCACACGGCTGGGCGCGACTTTTCGTATACGACACACCGACACACCTCGGGCAGCTAAACTGATCGCATCTCACCAAATATGTCACTCACAACCACGGCCGCGACAACGAAAATGACAACAACAGCTTCCCCAGCAGCTGTCGAGGCCATCTTCCGATACGAAGAGCCTGACCGGTCGGTGCCCGCTGAGCAGCGGAGTTTGTTCTCCGCGCCAGCACCGCACAACCTCAAGGAGGAGAAGTTGACCCTCCACGACTACCGAACGGACACGAAGCTGGCCAAGGGCGTCGAGGGTCTTCACAAGCACGGCTTCACGGTCGTCGAACACCACGTCAACCCCAGCGCGTGGGCCACCGAAGAAGCCATCCGGCAGACATACATCCCGGTGGTGCAAGAGCTGGTCAAGAGCGTGACCGGGTGCAGAACCGCCCTCGTCAACAACGTCGCCTTTCGTCGCAAGCCTCCAAGCAACGCAGACGCAAACAAGAAGTTCTACCACCCGCGTGATGGGGAGATAGACAAAATGGTCGGTGCGCTGCCGTCGGACCGCCCATTGGGTTTGTTTTCCTCCATCATCCTCATTCAATGAGAAGCACAAGCTGACGTTGCACTTCCTCGAGTGTAGTGTCTCCGCAGGAAGCAGATAAATCCCTCGAGCCGGCTCGGGCCATGCACGTCGACTACACGATTAAAGGCCTTCGCGACACGATCAAACACTGTCGCGCTGATTTTGCCGAGGCGGGCGCTGAGGCGATCAAGGCGCACGAAGCTGGGAGCCGCGGTCCGCGCGTGGCAGCGTACAGCGTGTGGAGGCCGCTCAAGACGGTGAAGCGAGATCCCATCGCCGTGCTGGATTGGAAGTCTCCGGGCAACATTCAAGACGACCTGTGTGCCTTCGACTATCGTGCCAAGGGGTATGAGGGGGAGTACATGCTGGAGGCGTACACCATCTCGCGACCGGCAAAACTCGAGGACCATCAATGGTACTATGTCTCTGAGCAGAAGCCGCACGAGGTGATGATGATCAAGTTTGCGGACACGGAGAGTGAGATTGACAAGGATGTTGCGGTAGCTGGGGGCCATGGCAGTCCTTTTGTCATGGGTACGGAAGATGAGGAGCCCAGAGAGAGCATTGAAGCCAGGGTGATAGCATTCTGGTAGAGGTGGCTCGATGTGGCAACAGACAGGACATACCCTGCTAGGTAGTGTACAGATCAAAAGTCATCATTCCTCCAGTCACAGAATGGGTGGTTTGGGTGGCTGTGATGGCAGACAATACACCTAAGTATCATGTCTGTTGGCTTTCATCTTCGTTTGAAATTCAGAAGATCATAGACACCTTTTCCATGGAGGAACTGGTCGTTAAGTGTAAAGATCAATCGACGAGTCTGGGAGCGTGGTGTCTGTAAGAGGCGAGGAGGCGTGGGAGGCGAGGAGGGTAGAGGCACGGCGGAGCATAGACCCCCAGCGCAATGCCTTTTGCCCGAGACGTCAAATGCTCCTCCGCACTGCCGCTCCGCGCATCGGAGAAATCACGGGCTTCGGGACGTCCCCATGCGGAAAACTAGCCGGGCTTTCTAGAAAGCGAATCTTTTTCATTCCGCAGCTACTGTCGTTGTCGTTGTCGACGTCGCAGACTTCTTTTACGTGCAGGCCTTGCTACTCAACCCCTCCTTCTCGACTCGACACCACCGTGACTCCGACTCACCTTTCCGACGAAACATTCATTTCAAAGAAAGAGAAATCATTCACGACGGACCGTTCCGACCGCAAAACCACCATGGCCTCAACACTCGCCATCGGCGTAGGCATTGCCGCTGCTGCATTCTTTGTACGTTCCCTCCTTGCTTCCACTCCACTCTTCACATCCCTGCGTCTGTCGACGTCGTACTAACGAACCGTGGTCACACAGGGCCGTGCCGGCGTCGTCGCATTCCGCCGCTGGCGCAACCCCAACGGCCTGAACGCCCTCGGCCGGCCGTTCTACAAGGGCGGCTTCGAACCCAAGATGACGCGGCGGGAGGCGTCGCTCATCCTCGACCTCAGCGAGCGAACGCTCACGAAGGAGAAGATCCGCAAAAGCCATCGGGCACTGATGTTGTCGAATCACCCGGACCGAGGCGGCAGTCCGTACCTGGCCAGCAAAGTCAACGAGGCGAAGGAGTTTTTGGAAAAGAATGGGTGATGAGGGTGACTGACTGACTGAGATGAAGAGGAAGTATCGAGAGGTTCTTCGGGACACTTCTTCGGTTTCGGGAGGGAGAGAGAGAGAGATGAATTTGTGGCTTTTGCGGAGCATAGCGCGGGCGTTTAAAGACGGATGAACATATCGGGCAAGAGCAACAGCAAGATCACGGCGTTATTTTGTGGCATTACACATGAATCTCACTCTCTGCGGTGACGAATCTGTCTTGTCTTGTCGCTGTCATTTGCATATCCAGGGAAGCGGAAGACTTGTACAACAGAGAGGATATCTATATATCTCCGCTCGACGGGAGGGAGGGAGGGCCGATGGCAGGAGGAGAAATCTGTATATTGATTGACCTGATTGAGAGAATCTCAAACCCGGGTTGTGCCTGTGGCTTCACGGCCCTGTTCTCTTGATCACCGTTTCCATCTCTTCGTCATCTCATCGCAGTGTTCCTCCCTTCGTTTGATTGAAAAACCTACCAATGCATCACCGATGCTGGCTGCTTGATGATATATTCCCCTACACCTGTCGACACACCAACTCCATCCAGAGGCGTCAGAAACGGCCACTCTGCCTATAATATGTCCTGTCTCGAGCTGCATGATTATATTGTATACTCGCTTCACTCCGGGGCTGCAGAGTATGTATGTGTGTGTGTTTTGCTCGCTCTACACCCAGTCCTGGCTGATCCGGGGACTGGTCCCCAAACTTCAAACGTGCCTAGGTATCCCTCGTCCAACGGGCCGAAAACAAAAAGGGCTCCGCAACAAAGGCCGACATATGGAGGTTATCCTCTTCGATCAGCCCCCGGCGGCCATGCTCGCGCACGTGTCGAACCGGTCCTCCAGAAACTGGTTGAACTCGTCTTCGACCTCCCACACCAAGACGTGTCCCTTGCCCTCCCAGACGCGGAACGCGCAGGACCCGTCGGGACCGTCCTGCTCGGTGGAGAGCTCGTCCCGCAGCATCTCAAAGTGCTTGAAGTCGATCATGCGGTCGATGGTGCCGTGCACGACGGCGATGCGCGGCCGGCCGACCACATCCCCCAGGGTCTTGATCTGCGAAGCGGACTTGTGGTGCCAGCCGGCGGCGATGGCCTGCAGCATGAAGCCCTTCTTGGTGAAGCCGACCTTGTCCATGCGCTTCTGCAGCTCGCCGGCGGCGAAGCGGTCGCGGTTGGTCGGGAAGTTGCGCTCCGGGTGCTCCGTGTCCGGCAAGGCCAGGAAGTTGTCGGAGAATAGGCGGTGCGCGATCTCGTCCAGCTGCACGTCGATGTCGCGCGGGATGAACATGTTGATGCGCTGGCGTAGGTTCTGCACGAACGGCACAGTGCGCACGATCCGTGGCGCCGTCGAGATCAACGACAGCGACGCCACGTGGTGCGGGATCAGGAGCCCGAGTTCTTGTGCGATCATCCCGCCCATACTGACGCCGATGATGTGTATGTCTCGTTTTGGGGGAGTCAGATTCGTGCTGCTTGCGTTGGGTGCCGGGTCGTGGGGAGTGACAGACGACGGCGATAGCCAGCCGACATGCTCGAGCATGTCAATCACATCACGGGCCATCTCAGACGTAGAATATAGACATGAGGGTTTGTCGCTGAGACCCATCCCCCGGTTATCGAACACAAAGCACGAGTACTTCTCCAACCGGTCGTGGCCGAAGTATTTGGTCTGTCGTTTCCAGGCGGTGCGGTAGGCGGCGAGGCCCATGATCCACTGCAGAGGACGGTGTCAGGACAGGTCAGGACAAGGAGGTCGGTGTGAATATGGGAGACACCCTGAGATGGAAGCCGAAGAGGGGGAGCGACGATGAAGTAGTCACAAAAGGGCTCTCCGGTTCCAAGACAGATCACTTCCTCTGTCGAACAGAGCCTAGCTTATCATCCAGAAACTCGACATATGTCTATTCGTAACGAATAGACCCAGTTCACTCTCGCAGGGCATGCCTTTGTCATTTCCCCTCCGGCTCCTCGTCATGCCGGAATGTACCAACCAGGATCCAAGCATCACTCACACTCCACAGTGGCGAACGAGATCCAAACGAAAGAGAGAGAGAGATTCAGAGGCCACATACCACCAACTTGACATCCCCCTTGCCATGAATTTCCCAGTAGAGGTTAAACGGACCTCCATGCCTCCCCTGGGCCGCCTCGCAATACCCGGACCTCGAGGGCTCCAGGTGCCAGTCGACGGTATCAAAGGCGGGATGGACGAGGATTTCAGCCGCCGTGAGCGGCATTCTTGCTGTGCACCGGAAGGTAGATAAAAAAAATCCCTAAAGGGTGGCCTAAGCAGGCAGTTGAGACTGGAAGAAGACGGTGGTCCCAGATAGAAGGGAAACGGGTCGCGAAACTCTCTTGACTCTATCTCGCCGTGGTTGTCGGTCGTATTTTCTACGGCGGTGACAGGTTCGTGTAATGTCGTCAGGGAGTGAAGATAACGAGGAAGGCAACAAGTTCGAGGGCACACCCAGGGCAAAGCATCCGACGAGGCTGGCAAGGCTGGGAGACTGTGTGACTGGGTAGGCTAAGGTCGAAGATCGATTACGGAGCGTGGAGGTCAACGAGGAAGGTTTGGAAGACGATAGACGTGCCGGGCTTTGTCTACCTAGCCGGTTCAGGCCATCAATACGTTCGCTTAACACAACCACGTATTCGTGGTAGTATAGCACAACACATCTTGGTCACATCTGACCAGCTCATTTTGATCATGTCATTGCATTGACCTCGGTCTATGATATGGATGCAGATCCTCCGATTCCCGACCGGAAAGGATTGTCGTCCTCCAGCCGGCGAAATCGACCAGTGATGCTATATCCCCACCCAGGAAAGCTACCTCAATCACCACCACTAGCTGGTTGGGGGAAACTACACAGCCGTAGTTGTTGAGCCATCCAGGTTAGGTTTGCTAGGGTACTCACTGGTAAAAAAGGAGCAAGAAGTGAGCAAGTCCGCGCCAGAGCCACTGCCATCCTGTGTATAGTACAAGCACAGACTCACAAGGCGAGCGGCTGATCATCCTGTCCTCATGCACGACATAGTCACATCACGAGAATCCCCAGTAACCAGGGACCAGGAACCAAGAACCAGGACCACACAAGATAGGGGATCTCGAGATCTTCATTGTCTCCAGGGGGTCTCCATCCTTCGGCTCCTGCAAAGTTAGTTGCCCCTGATCAGCATTGCCCACACGTTGACATGCATCTGCACACCGCGTTCATCGATCGTCAATCACAATACTATGCGAATTAGTAAAGAGTCAATCCCGCCGATCCAAAACGCGGGGTTGTTGTGAAACGCTTGAATGCTGGTGGCATCTGCTCAACACTAACAAAATCCACTATAAACACCCCTTGAAATAGTGTTGCCAACCCAGGAGAGTCTCTCACATCTCCAGGATGCCCCGAACCGGGACAAGCAAACATCATCATTCCAGCCTTGGGTCCTGCTTCGAGACACAAAGGCGAAAAAGGGTGCAAGGCTCGCCATGCCATACCTGTTGATGCAGACAGACAATGAAAATCCATTTCGTTATAGCAATATTGTATCCTGCTCAACGCATCGTGCGGGACAGTCCCACTCACTTTAACCTCGTCGACTTCGTCGCATGGGCAAGAGTCGACTCATCGGTGCTTTGAGGATCTGTCTGCGGAGCATGGAAGTTATATAAGTTTTCTTCTCCAAACAATGGGAAAAAGTGTAATAGCTCCGGTAACTTTCGCCTCCAACGTTTTCGTCGTGTTTGAACATCTCCTCCAATGGCGCAACCAAAAACCCTCGTTTTCCTGTCGTTATCTGTCCTGGCAGTTGACTTGGCGTTGCGCGCTGGACCGTGTTCCAACCACAAGTCCAGAGGGAGATGTTATTTGTTTTATGTTAGAATCAAATACGTACAACTGAGTAAGGCGGTGTGTGCCCCCAGCATGTGGCCAAATCAGAGGAAACAAAACTCGTTAAAAGGAGTGGACAGATGTGATCAGCTCGCGCCAGGTTGGCTCCCTTGCGGGAGCACGTTATTGATCCATCCTAAACATCTCTTCGTCGTCCATTTGGACATCGCGATCGTCGCTTCCGGCCCGGTAGTTGCGCTCGTCGGAGAGGTTTTGCGTCAACGCAGGAGGATGCAATTGCAACAACGGATTATATATAGCGGTCAATGTACTGTCGGATGATTTGCTGTTGAAAGATTGGTATTGTTGTGGCAGTGGTGGTACAGGTGGCACATCGGCGCCCAGATAGGATGGCTTTGTACGAGGAGTTCCGCTGCTGAACGTGAGACCAGCTGTCGCCGCCGCCAGCGTGCCATCATCAGTCCCCGACGTGCTAGGTCGGAAGTCTGCCCCAGAGAATCGATGAGGTGGCAGTCCTGGAGAATGAAAGCTCTCGGCGTACGAGCTCGACGGGATCGATCGGTACGAACGCGAGAATCCAGTACTGCCAGTGCTGAACCTTTTCGAGTCCGGCACAGGGTACGCTGCCTCGCTCATTGGGGGAGGGGTTGTCTCGACCGAGCTGAGCTCGTCTTGCATTTCGGACGAGGAGAACCCTGGAGAGGCGGAGGAGACTTCGCTTGGGTCAATCGCCGAGGTTTCGATCTCAGATTGGCTGGCCGCTAAATTCTCCGCAGTCATGTTACACAACACTGAAGCAGCCTCGAGCAATTGAACCTGCTGGTGTTTGGAGATGAGCAGCTTGGACGTGATGGCCCACGCGGGATCATGTTCCCAGCTAAGGACGCCTGCGTCAGCCCACGTCAGGAGAACCACGGGAGTTACCTACAGATGCTTCGTGAGACAGCTGCTGTGTTTGTAGCCCTTGCCGCAAGTATCGCACCGCAATTCAATGGCCGACTTCTTACCCTCGCCTTTGATGAGGTGCGAGCCTTCGCTTGCTCGCCGGTTCCGATTCTTGAGGTTCTTGGACGAAGCTGGGCCGTCCTCGTCGTGAGAATTGTCCTCGACGGCATCGTTGTCACCGGCAGCCGCCGTGCCAGGGGGCCCGTTAAAATACGAGTGCATACTCGGCCGAGCACTCATCGACTGCGACTCCGTCATCTTTCTCGAGCCGGTGCTTCTGCGGTGGCTCTGCACCGGGACGCCAGGTAGATCCCCCTGGTCCCTCATCGCCGCGGCAATAGCAGCCTGGGCCGTCGTGGAAGCCCCCGCGTTGACGCTCTTCCTTCTGTTGACCCGGTGAGAAGGGTTCGTAGCCGAGAGTGAGATGGAGTGAGAGTGTTGTCGGGCGGAGGTAGGAGGATGCCGGGAGGAAAAGCTGCCAGAGACAGGACGAGATGTCGGTTGTTCCTTTTTGTTTTTTAATCCCAGGTCAGCACAAGCAACGGGGGTCGGAGGTCGAGAATTGGGCCGTTGCCCGTCACTCACCTTGGAAGAGGCCATGTTGAGGTAGTGTCGAGTCGTTTGCAAACAGACGACTCTCGCGCTCAAAACTGGAAGCAGTCTTGAGACTTGAGAGTCGTCAAGAACGAACAGCAGCCAAGGTAAGGTGAGAGGGAGTGAGTGTTGTGTGTTGTGGGGTTCGGAATGCCCGAGAAATCAGAGGGTTGAGGAGCGCGAGGGGGTGAACTCTGCGGGCAACTGCAGCTGGACTCAAAATAACCACGGTAGTTCGGCTGCCCAGTGACCGTCTCGGGGGGACTCTATCGAGAACAGAAAAAGTCTATCGAAACAATCCGTCACTGGCACAGATGGTTGAAGTCTGGTACAGAAAAGTAAAGTTGTGGGAAAATGTGTGGCCTGGACCGTGAACTGTGTGGGAGTGGCAGGCGTGGAACGATGGGCGGAAAATAGTTCTTGTCTGTCAGTTGGGGGGACTTTTATTAGGAATTCAGGTTCGGGATTTGCCTGCGGGTGGATTCGTGGTTCGTCGATCGAGGATCGCAGGCTGTGGAGTTTCAATTCAGGTCGAGAGACGACCGAAGCGTGTTGGCTAGCCAGGACTTGTTGAACTGAGATCACGAAATGTCCATAGGCATTACAGGTCAGATCATAATCTGGAAGAGAAGTCTGGTGCTGATGGTTAGGCAGACGGTGGTCTCTTTCTTTTTTTTTTTGGCCTCCTCTCTGACGGACCTGCTGATCGTGCCGATTTGAGCACCCTCGTGCTGATACTATTCTTTGGGTTTCTCCTCTCCCGGCCTTTTGTTTGACTGGCTGACCGCGTTCCTTGCTTCTGCCACACCTGCTGCGGGGTCGCCCGTGCCTGGACCTAAGCGTGTCAAGCTCGCAACAGGAAATTAATCGCACCGAGCTCCAGACCAGTTCACTGGCATCTGTTTCAGCAGCACGGGCGGTTGAAGAAATTATCCTCCTCAGGCGCGCCCTCTACGGATCCACGTTACGCGTTACCGACACACAAAAAAACAGATCAACGGCCAAAAGGGAGAGTGCGAGATTTCCTCCCAGAAAAAAAAAATTAAGGGAGACGGGAAGGGGGACAACGCAACCATAATTTTTGGGAGTTGATCAGCTCCTTGCGATCGATTGATGGCGACAAGATCACACACTGCGGGCATGGGGCATGGGAAAAGATGGGGCAAGCAGCTGAAAAGAGCATGGTCCTGATCAAGTCATGCACTACTCAAGGTCATGGGTCAGGCAAGCCAGCCAGGGCTGATGGGCTAAAATGCGCCATCAGACTCCTCGCCCGTACCTGACTAAAAATTGACTGGCTTCAACCCCCAAGCGCCAGACACCACGGCCCTCCTCATTCACACCCCCCCTTCGAACTCTCCAAACTCTCGGCCGACCAGAAAAGGTCCAAACGGGTGACCCACTGAAAGTATTGCGAGTTAAGAAGACCGGATGCCGTCTTCTAGACCACCGTGAAAGAGGGGGAATAACACGGACCTCTCTGGGCAAACCGTGAGGAGAGTGTCCGTCAGAAATATCCTGAAGGACTCACACTGCGTGCTGTTCCCAAAAAAATAAACACTATGGACACTCCAGGCAGGCGACTAGTAGCTTGCAACTCCGCGAATCAACGTGTTTGCTTCACGGCATGCAAACAGTGGCTGATTGGGGTGGCCCCAGCAAGCACAGCCATTGTGTCCACGGCCCCGGCTGGCGAGAGGCATCTCATTGGGCGTCATAGGTGGTGGAACGAGGACAGGCACTAGCAAGCAATAGGCACTTCGCCGGCAAGGCACCATGGGCTTCTGGGAGAGCTTGTGGGGAGCCGAGACCGGGTATTGTCAAACCAGCGATAAGATCGAAGGCCCAGCAGCCCATGCGAACTGGTATTACACAACAAGCAGGTGCCAGGAACGGGTTGTCCTCTAACAGGTCAGTTCCATGGACGACTTGCGAGCCTGTCAGGCGAGGTCGCCTGATACCAGCGGTGTCAGGTAAGGTAACAAAATCACGCACCATCCTAATCCTGGATGCCGTCATCGGCTGAAACTTATGGTTTGCAATGTATGCCTTGCGCAAGACACGGCTTCGTCCCGTGGCCCCGTGGCCCTTTTTGTCAAGTAGGATGTTTCCTTGTCCACGAGGTCAGCAGCGTCACTGGTCAAGTAAGTTTCGTCATCATATTGAAGACGATCTGAAATCGGCACGGACACGGGAAACAAGGGCGGCTGAACGAATTAGTCTGGCATGCCCTGGGTCTTCTATACGCGGGACCATGCAACCTGGGACTTGTATATTGCCTGTTGCCCAGAACACCTGTCCTTGAACAAAGGAGAATGGCAATGCCACTCACTGGTTAACAGCTACCCGCGTGGCACCGAAACTTGTCGATCAATCATGGTGCTGATCCTTCGACCGTCCCCAATCGGACAATTCAGCAGTACTTCCAACTATGATACAACAGGCAAAAGATCATCCTGATTGACACACGTTTTCCGAGTTCTGCTGGTAGGCACTTCGGCAACCTGGCACAGCGGAAGGAGATATACCCGAATTCCCAGAGACAACACCCAGGAATCATATACTGGGTATCGACACCCACAGTATCAGCAACGAAGAACGATGATAGCGGGGTTCCAAGGGGAGCCTCGGCTGAACTGGGTTAGGAGGTTAGATTGCCCCAGCTTTTCGCTCCCGTTGCCGTCGAAGGTGCAACCGAGACCCGAGTTTGAGGGGCTTGCTGGGATAGCTTTTGAGCGTACCGGGGCAGCTCCTCCCGAGGGACGCGTGGTCAAGGGAAGGGATGCTGCTCGGATGTAGCAATAGAAGTGATGCTCGAGACAGCGTATACCGAGTACTATACGAACATATACTTCGTATCCACGGGTCCGAAATCGGCGAATGTGCAAATCGAAGTGTGAAAAGCACCAGCAAGCAGTTGCTGATAACGGCCGGACCAGCATTGCTTGCCCCTATCTGAACAGTGGCTCCCTTATCGCACCGTCAGGAAACCAGACCGAAAGCGACCAAGCGGCAAAGAGGCACAAAGAAGACTCCCCACTGTTTCTGTGATTTGATATGGCGATTGACAGGTGCCGGAGTCTGCTGCACCAGCAAACGGACTACCTCGCAGCAGCTTGACCGAATACTACCTGCGAGAGGGGAAGACGGAACATCGAAGAGGAGTTCTTTGTCTGCATTGCCGGTCAAGCCCCGCGTTACAGGTGGCAGAAAGGGGGTTGTGAACCGAAAAACGGCTCTCCTCAACATAACGTGGCATGATTGCTGAATTATGATTGCTGCAGTGCACACAATGTTCCGGCTGAACTCGAGATGGGATCGATATACAGCATGAGGAAGCCAACACAATTTCTCGGTACTTGTCCACAGACACGGCCAATGTCCGCCTATGTGTCTTGGGCGAGGCTGAAGAGGCTTATTATTGTTCTGTGTCCGGCATTGTGTCTCTGCCTGCTATTGGAAGAGGGGTCCGATACCTAGCGACACTGCTTCACATCGTCTCGGTGCGCCCAGGCGTCGTTTCTGTCTAGCTCCCTCACGGTGGCTTTGCTGGCCGGACTTTGACCTGGGGCTTTGGATGGCATCAGCCAAGTCATCATTTCCCTCGTGCTTGTGGCTGCTCGGTTCCATCTCGCCTCTACCCTATTCGGCTCTTCTAGCCAGACCTCGAATAGCTTCGCGGGTGTTTCTCACTCCCCTTTTCCTGTCGCTCCGGCGCCACGGACCTTTGAGCTTGCCATGGACTTGGAGGTAATAATACGAAGACGAGTGCTGGTCACATTTTATTTTCTCCCCTTGGCTGTCTACATATGTGTGTTTTGTCATTTGCTTGGAGCGAATTCATTCAGAAGACTGGGAATTCAACCCGTCGTGTTTCGGGGACCGGTCGAAGCCCTAAGATCTGAAGCCCAAAAAAAGCAAATCCCCCACCTTTTTCCCCTGTCAGGGATCCGGAATCCTTCGCAGTTGCACCTGCGGCTGTCAATGCGTCATTGTTGAAAGCAATTCAACAACACAAAGGCATTATCAGTGCCCAGATCTTCCCAAGTAAACATGTCCTCAACGACGCAGTCCTGGGCTGCTGCAACACAGTCATGGGCCTCGTGGTTGCTCGATTCCTACGCTTCCTCTGTGTCGCCTATGGCCACCGACACCTCCTTTCGGAACCACGAAGAATCCCATTCCACGTCCGAGTACTCCTCCCATGACGACGGTCAATCGTCAGCGGGTTCTGTTTCCGTGTCCTCTGCCTATGGTCCCTATTTGAAGACTGGCCGCGGTGGTGCGGGCAACTTCAATTGGCAGTCAGAGGTGCAGCTCGCGCCGCGATCAACTTCACCTGTTGACCTTGAGGCCAATCGACCAGCACACCCACATTCGTCCCTGGCGGAGCGCCGCAAAGCAGCAGCCCGGTTGGAAACCCTCAACACCCATGATATGAGGCCCTTGCGCCAGCACTCGGCCCAGTATCTCTCCGCCGGGCGCGGCGGAGCCGGGAACTACGTTCTTGCTGACATGAAATCTCTTCAGCGAAGCCCTAGTTTACCGGCAAGCTTTTCGTCTCCCGTTGCAGGGAAACCTCCTAGTCCACAAGATCACCGTCTATATCCGGCTGGAAATGCTGGACGAGGAGGAGCAGGCAACTACGCGGCCGCCGCAGACGCCAAGGGGCGGGTAGAATCCGAGAAGGAGCAAGAGCAAAGACTCGCCGCCGAACAGAGGAGAGGCCAGATCGCCGAAGAGGTGGACGGGTTGCTACAGCCTCCTCCGGGCGCATGGCTTGGTGGCGGACGCAGGAAGAGTGAGTCGATGTATGAAGATGTTTGAGCTCCCTGCAAGATTTGTCTGGAGAGGGAATTTTTGCAGGATCCATCGGCTGGGGATCTTTCATGCTCCCTGGGCGCCTTACGGGTACAGTGCCTCTCACAGGTGGTAAGACGGACAATCGGAGTCATCCAGGAACAAATCCTCCGCTACGCCTACTTCGGCGCCCCACGAATCCCGGCAATGGATCCAACTTCCTAAACAAGAATCAAATTGGCCTGCGCTGAGCTAGACACGCCCTGAACAACTCTCGGGATCCAACGGATGGCGGGGAAAGTGCGGCTCCTAGGCTCAATCCTACCAAGTAACGAACATGTCAATAGGAGCGGATACGTCTACGATTACTGCCGCCCTAACTACCTATAGGCAGTTTGAATATGCTTGTGTGGGATATTTCGAAGGAGAGAGCTGCATAGGCGATGTTCATGCTCGTCCACCTCAGTCAAAGATCACTCCGTCACAATGAAAAGCACAAGGTCACAAGAGAATGCCGACTTTTCCCATTTCATGGGGTAGCGTCGCCATATACGGGAAATATACACGGAAACTGTTGGGTCTCTCCAAGGAGGTTCGACGAAGCCATAGGTTTATTCTTCAGGCGACAACATGGAACAGTTGCTATGAAGACCAAGCTGGTGGCCGGAGAACTGAGCGGCTCCTAAAAGTTGAGAAGACCTTGAGTGTGTCAGGGATGTCATTGTTGGGGCGGCCTTGATGGGGCTCATGGAGATATCTTGTCATCTAGTGCATTTCGAGACAAGCAGGGCACGAAATGTGAACAACCCCTGCTCGACTGGGCCCATATATAGAGTAGAGGCAGATCGACTTTTCAACCGAAGTGACACAAGTGGACGAGACACAGCTTGGTACGAATGACTACCAATTTGAAAGAATCCGAGCAAATGTGTCCATGCGAAGGCTGCCTTGTTCCATATGGCTGATAGACTGCCTCAGTCTCTTCGAGGCTATACCGCGCCCTCCGAATGATCATCCCAATACCTATCAGGGTCCGTCCTCTGGGCTTGCCTACTCAAGCGTTTTCAATTCCTCGTTGAGAAATAGTTGAATGATATATTATATGTGTATGACTGGGTTGTATTTTGAGATTTTGATCCAATTGGGGGACGAGCTGGCTCGCTATTACGCCAAGTTGGGGGACCGTTGACGAACAGGCATCAAGTACATTACGGACGAACCCATATGCGTGCGCGCTGTACGCAAGGGGAGAGAGACAGAGAGAGCACAAGTAGAAGAACGACAAAGCCTTGGCTGTCTGTGCTGATGATGGATTGTACTGTAGCTCTCCTCTCTCAAGTTATTCCCGCCTCGTTACATTCGTTCGGTAAGCATTTCCTTCTGAATCCCTTCCCTTATATCAGACCTCTCTCTCTCTATGCCACAGTCCGTGTGCTTAGGGGACAAGAAGCACCACACCTATGGGCAAACCTGTGAAAAATTCTTTCAGAGCATCGTTTTTCTGTATACCATTTCCCCATCGTCCCATTTCCCATCACATCGTCAGAAGGATCCGTGCAATTTTGAACTTGCACACCAGTCAATCCCAGAATCTATCTAGCTGAAGATTCTGTCGAAGTATTTCATGAACGTGTTCCTGTGATTTATATCACGCAAGTCAGCCATTGTTCATCACTCGTCTCTACTTATCAGACGTCTGGAAGAAGACGAGGAACATCCGAGGAAGACAAAAAGGCAAGGACGAAGGGAGGGAGGGAGGGATCGAACAGAAGAAGCAGACAAGACACCCTTCCCTTCCCTGTTTGCCTGCATAGCAAAACGGAGGATGCTGTAACGAAACCATTAACAAAGTACAACTCACCTAGGCGGCCGAGGCATATAATTCCGCTCGTACTCGGCAATCTCGTCCATATCCCGGGTGAGGTCGACCTCCTCAGGCTTCAGCCACTTGGTCTTCTTGAACCACTTCCAGAAGACGAACAGGACAGGAAACACGCCGATCATGGTGTAGCTGAACAAGAAGGTGGGCACACTCCAGAAACCGGGCAGGAACACCGTGTAGCCGCCCACAAAGGTCATGATGAAGGTCCCCGTCAGCGCGTAGTAGGCCGAGAACGGCTGCCACCACGATTTGTACGGGAGCGTGTTTCGGTCGATGCCCTGGACTTCGAGTGCGCGCTTGAATTTCAGGAAGGTGAACGCCATCACGGAGAAGTTTATGAGTTGAGACGCCGTCACCTGTATTTTATACATGCATGAGCATAATGGGGATTGAACGAATCTTTTCGGGCTTTTGCAGCCGGTAGGAGGGAGAAGAACAAAGACGCAAAGCGCGGCTTCGAACGTACCAGATTGACAAACCAGCTCAATACCACAGCAGCATCATTGCTGACTTGCAAAAAGCTGAGCAGACTGATCAGCAGAACGAGCGCCACGCAGTAAATCGGCACGCCATTCCTCGTGCAGCGCGTGAAGATTTTGGGTGCTTTTCCCTCGAGCGCCAGCCCAAACAGGCTGCGACTGGCGCAGTAGACGTAACTGTTGCCGGCCGAAAAGGCGCTGCCGAGAACCATCGCGTTGACGATATGTGGGAGTACCTTGATGTGCAGTCTGTTCATGGACACCACGTACGGAGACGCCGCGGCGCCAGGCTTTCCCGTCGAAAAGGCTTCGGTGAGTTCTGGGTCGTTGTATGGCACGAGGATGCCAACACAGAGAGAGCCGAGCATGAAGAACGCCGTGAGGCGGTAGAAGACGGCCTTGTACGCCCTGGGGAGGACTTTGCGCGGATTCTCAGCCTCGCCAGCTGCCATGGAGACGTAGTCCGGTCCAGCGATGGTGAAAGACGCCTGGATCAGACACTGCAGGAACCCTAGAAACCGGCCTAGGGAACCGTCATAGTAGAGTTCGGTGAAAGAACCTGGGTTGTTCCAATATCGAAAACCAAATCGGTCACCAAGAGGATTCCCACCCAGCATGGCAATAAATGTGTATATGATCAGCCCCACGATGAGGAGGACCTTCCCTAGCGCGAGCCAGAACTCGGTCTCGCCGTACCATTTGACCGCAAACAGGTTCACCAGTGAATAGCAGACAATCACGATGGCGATGATCCCGCCGGCGGGGACGATGTCACTCCAAAAGTGGATGATAACGTTACAAGCCACGATTTCGAAGGGGACCAGCATCGCTTCGAAGACGAAGAAGTTGTAACCTGCGGCAACGCCAAAGGCTTCGTCGACATAGCGGCCGGCAAAGCGAATGAAGGGCGACGAGATGGGGAGATAGGTGACCATCTCGGCCATGCAGTTTGTGACACAGAGAATGAATGTACACCTGCAAACACGCAATCTTGTATTAGTTCAAAAGGGGCAGTCCATGAATTTGGGCACCCTCCCCCTGGAAGTTCTCCTTTTACTTTGGAAAGCGAGCATCACTGAGTGAGGCGGAGACAAGGTGTGACACATATTCCACGAGGGCCAAACTCCGACACCGACAATATGACGCCTCTTTTGCTTGCTGTGTCCCAAGCACAGTTCCAATATCTCTGAAATTTGGGATGACATGACCACGAACAAAAGATCCGAGACTTACCAGATGGTGAATGCCAGAAACAAACTCCCAGGTCCACCATTGAGCAATCCCCTCCCAATCTGCACGTACAGCGCCGTGCCAATCGTCCCGCCGATGCCGATAAGCTGAATATGTCTCGGCTTTAGCTTTCGATGAGTGCTGTCATATCCCACGTCGATGCTGCCGTGGTAACTAGGTGTGTCGGCCAGACCATAGTTGGCCTTGATAGATGCCACAACGGACTGCTTGCGCGAGCCACGTCTCACAGCGTGCTCCTCGTCCTTGTCGGCGTCGTCGTGGGAATGGGTCCGCACACCCCGAGCAATGGGAGTTTCGTCGAACATATGAGGAGGCAGGCCATCCTTTTCCCCATTGAAGCCATAGTCATGCGCAGAAGACATTTTGGCAGACTTGAGGTCAGAAACAGAGAGAAATTGAGAGCAGAAACAAAAAGTCTTTGGCGCAGACAAAATGCGCTGGGAAAGAGCATTAGGGAGGAACCCGCACGATATATCACGACGTAATAGCCGACGTTATCACCAGAGAGCATCTTTCTATCATCTCGAAGTTCTGGCCTGATCCCAGTTCGCCTCTTCAGTTAGCATGAGCGCGGCACAATCAATGTTCTCGCATTGGACATTCTGTAACCAAGATCTTGGTCCTGTGGGCTTCGAGCCTCGGCGAGGTCTTAGCCGTGGATCATTTTCTCGTAAGCTGAAAAGAAATCACTGTCGAGGTGAGTTGCAGAGAAAGGCCGTGAGGTAGCAACGGCGATTGCAACATCAAACAACGATAGACGATGGAGTTGGGTGGAGGAAAGTTGGAGGGAAGCGTCTGGGCTGACGATACTTGGGATCTCTTGGGGAGCTTCGGGGCTCTTGGCAGGGCATTAGGGGCGGAGCTGGGCTTGGAGGGCAAGCGGGTTGGCCTAGAGTTAGTTAAACCAGCCGAAGGCCAGTAGGCCCAGAGGCCTGAATAGACCCCTCGCTCTCGGCCTGGGGCGCATCGCAGTCAATCCTTCAAGTTATAGCACCCCTGCCGCCCGTCGTCGCGTCGCCACCCCTCAAACCCAAGAGCCTACCTAGGCACTCTATCTAGGCAGAGGTGAGCACCAATCCTTGACCCACTGGCCCGGTTCTTCTTCGTTCGTCTTATCTTGCTTTCAATGGATCGTCGCAGTACTTCTGTGAAGGGATGCAAATGTGTGGAAAATCACCTGAAGTGGTATTCTGACCCTGCAACTCGGTATCTCGATTGTCGGCGCAGAAAAAGTTCCCGCCTTAATAATGCTTCCCTAGCCTCAAAGCAGCCTTTTTCTCCCGCACTGTTGCCGTCGAACCACTGCTGCAGATACTTACAAGCTTCCAAGAGCTCTTGTGATAGAGGTCGCAGCAATGTTGAACCCTTGGGCCTTACCACTGCTGCTCCTTCCAGCTTCCTCGATAGCTCGGGAGATTGTGTTCCCTCCAATATCACCGCTGCAGGCAAACCTTGGAAGCCATGCAAGCCAATATCGGTCGCCCGTCGCCTCGGGCAAGGATCTTCCGACCGAGTTCGAGAAATACTCGGGACTAACCACCTTTGCAAACCTCCCTTGGGTACATTGCTTATCGCCAGATGACAATGTAGACAAGTATGATATTGCCTTTCTGGGGGCTCCTTTTGACACAGGCACGACCGCTCGACCGGGGGCACGATTTGGTCCCAGTGGAATCAGATGGTAAGCCCAGTCAAGGGCATTTCCACCCCCATCATGACCAACAGTGTTCTGACCGGACCTGAGCAGGGGTTCTAGACGAATGCAAGCTGGGGCTGGATGGGATCCGTACACCCACGAAAACACATTCCTGGGCTGGGCGCGCATCGTGGACTGCGGCGATGCTCCGTTGACCTTCCTGGACAATACCGTAGCCTTGCAGCAGCTTGAAAAGGCGCACAAGGTGGCTTCTGGCCGGATAGCCAATACCACAGAAGTGGCCGATGTCCCTCGAATCATAACGCTGGGAGGCGACCACACGACCACCTTGGCGGCACTGCGTTCGACCATCAACCACTGGGGTCCTGTCAGTATCATCCATTTTGACAGCCATATAGATACCTGGGGTATGCTCGCAGCTATTCTTTTGTCTCATGGTCAATCAACCGACGAGGGTGCGAGCTTGTTCAGAGCAATCGCCTGATGATCGATTGATCGTTGCGGAGAATAGAGAGTTCGGTACTGACTATTGGTTTCCCGCAGATCCAAAAGTTCTTGGTGGAGGAATATCGCATTATGCCGGGCTCAATCATGGCACTTTCCTCCACATTGCGCACGAAGAAGGCCTTATTCTCAATACTTCAGCACATGCTGGAATCCGAGCCCCCGTCATGAACAAGAAATCCGACTGGCAAAACGACAAACGGTGCGGCTTCGAGATCATAACCGCCAGGGATATCGACAAAATCGGTGTTTCCGGTATTATTGACAAGCTCAAAGCCCGAGTGGGCGACACGAATGTCTACATCTCTGTCGACATTGACGTCTTGGACCCGGCATATGCTCCAGCCACGGGGACGGCTGAGGTGGGTGGCTGGACGACTCGAGAGCTCCTCAGCATCCTGGATGGCCTTGAAGGTCTGAGGGTCATTGGAGCCGACGTTGTGGAGGTTGCTCCAATATACGATAACCCTGGAGAGACGACTGTCCTCGCCGCTGGGGAGGTGGCTCACCGCCTCATGAGTCTGATGGTCGAGACCCCGGTGAAGCCACAGGAGAAGAAATGAGCCAGACCTTCAGACACCCATCAGAGGAAAAGCCTGAACGTGACTAAGCATGTCGACAGATGGGTATGACCAAAGTGGCTCCGACATACTAGTCAATGTTGAGGCAGCGGCGGCTTGCACAGTATAGATTAGACCGTCATAAGCACATGCTGAACCAATGGAGAGCGCTGAAGAGTCAATGCCGGATTTAATTTGCGGATTTTGACTGACGCCCAGCAGCGGCAGCAGCAGCGGGGAGGCCACGAAAGGGGGGAATGCCATGCCTGGAGGTCACGCCTAGGGAGTCATGGAGGGGCAGCCCACCAGCCCACCAGCCCACGAGGGGCATTTGTTCGCCTCGTCTTCTTCAAAACCGACCAGGGATCGAAACACTGTCCCAATCAAGTCAAACATCCAGTCTGAAAGAGTTCCGCTTTCCTAAGCTGTGGGAAGAGTATGTAATCACCCTTTCACACACACACACTCCCTGTCTCGCAGGTCACAGGGGCTGTGCTCGCTCTTCCTCGGTGGTGGCACGATTCAACTTAGTAGCTTTAGACTCAAAGGGCCCGCAACTGACTCTTGTCGTTCTATTCTCCTCGCCTTCACAGTGACCGAAACGAGTCGATTCACAAAACTACCACCATGACTGACCCAACCTCACCGAGCCCTTATTCAGAGAACAAGAAATTTGAACCCAAGGTTCCGGTTGAATTGGAGGCGCCTAAGAGCGACGAGATCTCGTTGGAAGAATTGCGCCAATGCGATGGTACGCACACGATCAGACATCGCAACAGAAGTCCCTCTCTGTGGCAGGACAGTATGCTGAGACTGCGACTGTGCAATTAGGGACAAATCCGGATAAACCTACGTGGGTTGCGATAAAGGGGACTGTCTTCGATGTCTCCAAGAACAAGGCCTATGGCGAGAAGGGTCAATATCATGGTGCGGCTGCTGCACTTGCGCCTCCGTGGTGTTCCGCAGGCCATGTTCCCCGGCTAACTAAACCTCTGTTGCAGTCTTTGCCGGAAAGGATCCTTCTCGTGCCCTCGCCCTCTCCAGCCTGAAGCCTGAAGATTGCGTGCCAGATTGGGATGATCTGGACGACAAGTATAAGACAGTCCTTGATGAGTGGTACACTTTCTTCAGCAAGCGGTATAACATCGTGGGCAAGGTCAGTATATCCACGATACACAAGTTGTGAGGTGGAAGACAGAATTGCCGAAACGCCCGCACGGACCGGGCGGGAGATTTGCAAGAACGCAGAAAAAACACTCGAGACGAGGAAAGAGCAGACAGATAGGTCATACAAATCTCAGGCCAGGGTGCTGACTGCGTTTGCCTTTACTTATAGGTCGCGGGCGCTCAGAATACAGGATAAGAGGGACAGCAGCAAGAAGCCCTCGATTTATTGCGACGCTCAGGAAGATACCCCGGACCGAAGTAGGGAGACACAGTCCTTCACCTTCAGCAGCACGTTGGTGCCGCTCATTGCTCGATGCTTAGCTGCAGACTGATTGCGATGGTTCCGTTCAATCCATCCATCCATCCATCAACCTTTCCGTGCTTTCCTGGCTTGCCGCTTCTTTGCAATGATGCGATTCCTCTTCGCAATGCGATTCTTCTCCTCCGGCTCAACCGGCTCCGGGCCTTTAGCTGTCTTGGAGGATGATCCATCATCGTTCTTGTCACCACGCTTCCGCTTCTTGTTAACACTGGCGCTCCTCTGTGACTTTTCTTGCTTGTTGTCTCTGGCCTTCTGTTCTCTTTCATTCCTCCGCTGGATAACCTGGGCGTTCTCGATGGCAAACTCCACGATCAGGCGTTTCCCTCTTTCGGCGCCAGCATTCTGGGACTTGACCATGTGCCCATTGAGCCACCGAAGGCCGGCCAGAGCATTCCGATGACCAACATATTCAATGAAGCCATAGCCTCGGCTCCGACCGGCGCCTTCCTTGACCTTGCTTCCCTCTTTGTCTTCAAACACAACTTTCGCTTGTTTGACAATCCCTTTGCCAGACAGCTTGCGTCGGCGCTCAGCTTCTTGCATCTCGCTACCACCCCGCCGTAGCTCTTCTTTACTCAAAGGCTGTCGGAGGCCAGCCTTGACGTCCTTGGCAAATCCGACTACTGCCTCACGAGCCAATGCCTTCAATTCCTTGCTGCCGATTCCTCGGGGTAGATTTCTCACACTCAAGCGGGTCAAACTCAGGCATAGGTTCGGGTTGCTTTTGATTAATCGCTGCCGTTGCCGAGAACTGCTCTCTCTGATATCGATCTCCGCCTTGCCCAGCTGCTCGTAGAGCCTCGATCCCTTCGGGATGGAACCTTCCGAAAGCAGGTACAGGCGTCGTCTATCTCGATCTCGGGCATCTCTCTTTTCACTGGCCTCACTCGCCCGCCGTTCTGCATCTTCGCGGCTAAGAGCTCGAGAAACCTGGAGAACACGCCCTTCGAGTGTATAGCGACCAGACGGATCTGCTGCTTCGTTCTCAAGGATGGAATGCTTCAACCCTTCCCTCTGTCGTCTCTTGTCATCTTTTGCATGTTCAGATGGCATCTCGTGCTTTGGGGCGTTTTTGACACAGGATTTCGCATCGTCAATATTGAAGAAACACACGAAACCTGTGCCTTTCGGGCGATCAGTTTCTGGGTCGTAAACGACCCGTGCATATCGAACCGGTCCAAAAGCGGAAAAATGTTGCCGAAGGAGATCGTCGTCCGTTGTATAGGGTAATTTCTTACGAAGACAGAAGTATCGTTTTTACTGTCGCGTGATTCGGGGTGCGAAGCCGCACTGTCCGTTTCCGACAGTATATGCTCTTCGTCGCTTTCCGCGCTGATTCCATCAAGAGACTCTTCTTCAGAATCTCCTACCAATTCACTTATATCATCGAGATCTTCATCATCCGGTGCCTCGTTTCCGGATTCTGCGTCGCCCTCCACAGCGCCGTCCGTTTTGGTGTCATCCTCGTTAGGATCAACCGCACTCGGTTTGTCCTGGGTTGGTGTCGCAGACTTTGGGCGAGCATGTTGCAACTCTTCCCAAGTTTTCTTGTCGACAGCCCAATCCACGGCTAACGTGCGCCCGCCAACTTCCTTCCCATTGACCCCCGCAAGTGCCCTCTCAGCATTCTTTTTCCCTCGTAGGACAACAATCCCGAACCCGTACTGTTCCTTAGGACCCTTCTTTGGCACGACCGCATGCTTGACCTTGCCATAACTGCGGAATAACAGCGAGAGATCTTCAGCCGTCTTGATACTCCATGGCAGGTTTCTGACAATCAACTTTGGAGGCTGGGTCTCTGCTTGGTTCTTTTCTCGCTGTGCACGAAGTTGTACGGCTGTAGTATTGACGCTGCTCTTGGCACCAATGTCTGCATCACGGTGTCTTGCTTCAGCCAGCTCAACTTTGATCTTCCTCCCATCTAGCACTGAGTTGTTGAATTGTGCAACAGCAGCCTGCGCGTCCTCTGCATCGGCGAAGGTGACGAAGCCGAATCCTCGGGAGATCTTTGTCTGGGGGTCCAGGACGACTGTGGCATGTTTGAGAGGGAAGGACTGAGAGAAGTATTCTGTGAGTCGCTCTGTGGTTACGGAAGCAGGTAGAGAGCGGACGAAGAGTGAGCGTCTCTGCTCCTTGGATTTAGCACTTGTGTTTTCGATTTGATGGTCAGCTTCTGGAGCGACGGCTTCATAGCTGCCATTGGAGAGTTTGCGCCTCTTGCTACTCAGATCCATGGTCGAGTTGCGACGTATATTTTCGCCGGCTTTGTCGAGATGACGGGAAAAATGAACTTTTTGCAGCCCAAAAATTTCTCCAATTCAAAGCGGAGTCGCACGTTGCAGTTTGTGAACCAATAATCTGCCGTATGAATCTCTACGTCAACGCAAAGGGCTGATCAGGAAATTACTGAATACATCCACGTGACGAGGTACGGAGTGACGACCCATTTCAGTTGATGTTTTTGAACCTTTTTAAAGTAATTCGAAGGAGATACCTAGGGAGAGTGCATGCTGCCAAAAGCATCAGGGCTTATAAGACCGTCCTGGTGGCACCGATGAATGAGACGTCGATAAGTGCATGAATCACAGTTTTCCTGTCCAACTTGGAAGCCTAGCACGCGACATCATGGCTGAAGAATTCGACAACGTCGACTTCCTATCACAGGAAGCAGCAGTTCAGCGGTCATCTGCTCCGCAGCGGACAGCAAGTCCTGCTACAACAAACACACCCACAAAGGTGGTCCAGCCAAAGCCACAAGCACTGCCTGGGAGACAGGGTCCGTCGGCAATCCTAGTATCAACTCGACAAAAGGGCAATCCTATTTTGAAACACGTTACGCAGCTGCCGTGGGAATACTCTGACATACCATGCGACTACGTGGTCGGCGCCACGACATGCGCATTGTTCCTATCTCTCAAGTACCATCGCTTACACCCAGAGTACATCTATAGTCGCATTCGCCAGCTAGGGAAGCTTTACAACCTCCGAATTTTGTTGACCATGGTGGACATCACGAATCACGAGGAGGCTCTGAAAGAGCTCTCCAAGACTTCGATGATCAATAACTTGACGTTGATTCTGTGCTGGTCCTCCCAAGAGGCGGGCCGCTATCTAGAACTCTTCAAATCCTATGAGCACGCCTCATCTGCATCGATTCGGGCCCATCAAGCAGAAACTTACCAGGAGAGTCTCACTGAGTTCGTCACGACGCCACGGAACATCAACAAGACCGATGCTGCTAGTCTGATCATGAATTTTGGCTCTCTTCGAGCGGCTGTGAATGCGGAACCAGAAGAACTGGCTCTAGTACCAGGATGGGGCGAGAAGAAGGTCAAGGCTTGGTACACTACTGTCCGGGAACCGTTCCGTGTGAGAAGAGCCGCCAAATCTAATGCAGTACTACTGAGGCAGGAGACGTCTTTGTTTTCTGAAGGAGCAGGCACTCCGGAGTCAAGACCAGGAAGCGGACACACACCGATCCCTATTGGTACTGTACCCAGCCTTAGCAGGCAGGGGTCAGCTGCTGTTGCGATGCAGAATACAACTGAAGCGGGCCCGTCCCATAAGCGTCCTCGGCTGGAAGAAGTTACCATGGACGATTTGGATGAGGAGGAAGAAGCTGCACTCCTTGCTCTTGCCGATGTAGAAGCTGCAAAAGCGGAGGCACAAACGACGCGGCCGGCCGAGCCACAGAGTCGCAAAGAACCAGAGCTGAGCGCAGGTGTTGCGGCGGCACTAGCAAAGCTACGACAGAATGCCTGTGGCTGAAACAGGAAGCAACAGTCACACAATCTCCACCATTTCCCGGCCCATGCACGTAGGATAGTGCTGCTGCAGCACAGCTTGATGCCTTGCCACCCGTTTCAACGACCACAATACGGACAGGGGAGACGATTTTGGTCTAAGGCATTTCAGCAATGTCTTCAATTTCCAATTGGAATGCTTCATCATGGAGGATTCCCATCCGGTCCCAAAAGGCATTGACTGCTAAATCTGGGAGCCATTATTACCAACATTCTGCCTTCTCCACAGACTCTGCATAATCACCAATCGTCACCACGAGGCAGACACCAAGGCTGATCAAGAGACGTAACAACACCCCACTAACCTCGAGGCAGTCTATAATGGAGATCTCCCTTCTTTACGTCTACTACAGATGGTGTCTGAGCTCTAAGCTGTCTGTTATTGCTTGAATACTATCTGATCGCACGCTTTCAGCCACGGCAAATTCTATTTATCTCAAATACCGGAAAGGAAAAAGACAGCAAGCTCGCATTTGATATGGGAAGTTGGGATGCAATTGCCGCTTCGGTGAGCGGAGTCAGTCCTAGCGCCTACGGCTCTCAAGGTGGACCCATGTATCGTCCCGTCCTCAGGCCTCCTGAGTATACCGACGAGACCTTGATTACGGTGCCAGTGCTGGATCTGGATGCCTTACAAGCCAGACATCCATTTAAGCACGAGGGAATATCGAGCAAACAGCCAATGACAGAAGGGATACTCCAGCGTCGTTGGGGATTCTTCCACCATAAGCCGCCAAGTTCTCAGCCCCTTTCGACCAGACAAGTCAACATCAGCATTCGCCAGGTCACGAGGAGAGAATATCTGAAATATTACGCGAAAAACGACCAGGGGCGATATGTCGGCACGGAAGATCCTGCAGAAGATTGTGTTTTGGACGGGGAAGACTCCAATCGGTGGAGAGGACTAGCCGCAAGACCAGGGATAACTGCAGGAAGAAGGGAGTCGATGGCGGCAGCAGCAGCAGCAGTAGGAGGAGGTCAAATGGCCCAGATGAAAATTGCTGGAGCTGTTGAGGTAGACAGCACTCCGGTCGTTCCAGAGTCTGTGGGTGCTTCTGCAGGTAATGTCACTAGTGGTGGGGATAAGAGCAGGTTCGGTGTCTCCAGGGGCCTGCGAGGAGGCGATGGAGGCGGTGGAGTCATACGTTGACTGGAGACCTGTTGCAGGACTCCTCTTGTCATGATACACTTGCCTGTCCTGCTTGTTCGACCATGTTGTTTGCTTGATATCTCTTGTATGGTTCCGTTCATAACGCAACCGGCACGGGGGATGATGAGACACACCCCATAAGGACCCTTCACCGACATCGACACTGACGCCATATTGCTCGTCTTTCTCAGGGTATAAAGGCTCTATCTTGATCTTTTCCCGAGGACTATTCCTTCAACATGCCTCTCTTATTTACGACCTCGACCGAAGGCCAGGGTTAAAAGGTGGATTCGCAAAATCAAACACTGGTATCTCCAAGCATTAGCAACAAGACACACACATTGACCTCATTCTTCTGGCGATCCTTCTTGGGGGCCGAGTGCCAACCATGGGCCCGGGTCTCTTCAAGAGTCTTCAATCACAGTGTTTCATGTCTGCACCGACCTCCACCTCTTTATGCCATTTATCATTCAAGACTAGCCTTTCTGCTGTTTGACTGGACACTGTACCTAGAAAAATGTCTCTGACAAGCCTATCGTTGCAAAACGGTGGGGTTCCGGCGCCGTCTGCACGGTAGATGGTTGCCATGGCTTAACAAAATGCCCCAAAGCAAAGAGTCTCTGGCGCCCTCTTGTTCTCCTTCGACCTGTCCACGGCATCAATATCTCAATGCGGGTCTGAGACCCATGAACAGGAACACTATCTAAATGTCGACTGCTACCGACGTCACATCATCCTCAGGGGCAATTGCAGCGCTGTTTTCGCGGCTCCCTGCCTGAACTCGGGAAGAATCTAAGTTGTTCCACCCTGTATTACCCAAAAAACACACAACGATCGGCAAGACAACGAGGCCTCCAGACGCAAAGACTGCCGACACAAGTGCTCACGAGCACGATCCCGTCCATTTCACCTCGTCCATCCTCGATGCTGATTCGCGGTGTACACACAGGACTCCAATGTCCGAGGTAGCTCCCACCACAGTGAGACGGCTGTCCAGACTTTTCAATCTACCTATCTCTATACCTCGTATATATATACACACACCAATTTCGAAACCGCCTATAGGGTTGTCGGTTCACCCAAATCCCTTTGAAACAGCGCAAGTGTTCATCAAATTGAGCTTGATACCCAGTGAAGGGCTGTCCTGCGCGTGGGGTGGGAATATCAGCCATGCCTAACATCAAGCACCAATCGACTAGGCGCGCGCTGCGGGAGACCTTCGATCGCCAATGCAAGGAAGAGCAGAGCTTGAGCAGGGCGAGTCCAGCTATTTGCACTTTTACGAGAGAAGACGAGTCATCACAAAAGCAGCCCGACTTGTGTATCAGATGGAAGAAGAGTTAGAACGATAGTAGACCTCACACTATCGTCGAAGCGGGCAAGTCTCAAACTCTCCCAAACCTCCGAAGTCTCGTACCGCTCTACATGAACGGAAATCCCATATCGAACGAGTGATTGTGGTCAAAATGACGGAAACACCAAAATTCAAAAGCCCGACTCGACTACCCATCGACCCCTAAAAGAATCTTCGGAAAGATGAGGTAGCGGGTATGATCTGGTTCGACGACGCTAAGATAATCGGAGAGACCAAGATATCATGGGAGGTATGGGAACGAAACATTGACGAGGACGGTGATCCACAAAAGACTTTCGAGGAGACTATGGCGTACGGAGCGGCCCCATCGAGGGACTTACCTTTCTTCACGATCCCTAAAAGAGGTATCTATAGTGACACGGAGATTGCTGAAGGAGTGGATATTTCTATTACACCGCAGATGATCAAGCGATTCTAGAGCGATTACTGGGCACACTCGAGTTCGGAGGATGCCCGTGAACAGGCGGAAGGCATAACTATCTGATGTGTAGACTCGTCTCATACACAAAAACCATTGATCGCTCACAATGGGCAGAACTTATCACAAACCAGGGCAACCCACCGTCCTTCCCGTTGTTCTTCTTCTTCTCCTTCTTTCTTCGTCTTCTTGTACTTCTGCTTGTCGACCAGTGGGAACCCTGGGCGCATCCAGACAACCCAAGGTAGAGAATGCTGTGCATCTGTGTGCGGTCGACAAAGCAGCCCCAGTGGGGTCTGCGTTCAGACATCGCATTCAGCCCTCCCTGCGTGTGCCTCCCTGCGTGTGAAGGGTGTGTCCAGGCCCGATTTCATCACCCTAGTAATACGAGATGTGATATGTGCTGTGACACAAAGCAACTGTCCAAGAATCCAGCTGTAGCACGCCGGTAAGGTGGGGGGTTCCTCGAGGAGGAAGAGGCGACAATACGACGACCACACATGGAGGACTGGTTGAATCATTCGTTCGAATCTCTCTGGGTCGTGCAGCGCTTCTCAGGAAGCACGACATAACATATGGCCAACGTTTTTGGATTCCCCTGCTTGTCTGTGCAGTTCGCCGGAATGATGCTGCCACAAGTGGAGAAAGAGATTCATCAAGTAGGATAGATGCCTAGAACCTACTGCTTACTGTATGTTTGTTTTCAGGAACTATTTTAGCCATGTAATATATAACATAACATACCTGCATACTTTACTTTACTTTACTTTGTTCACGGTTGCTGCTGGGGCCCTATGCTCACTCATACGAATTATCCACCCTCCTCCTGTGAGATAGAAGCAGGATTGACAATTCCAAAAAAAAAAGGAAATAGAAAAAGGGGGAAATCGAATATAGATTATGTTCTCCTATTCACACAAAACCGGCCCGCAGTTACACTAATAGGCCTCGTTCGTTCTTCCCATTCTTCCTGATCTTCTTCTTCGTCAGTGTTCGGCGGTTGGTGGTCAGCCCTTTAGTGTGGAAGGCGTCCCATGATTGAGAGAGCAGATGTGCACTGCTCCATCCATTCCTTCATTCAAATTGACCCCCCAATTCGACGGGGCACGTCTCTTGCATAGCGTACGTTCTGTGTCGCGGACGTTCATCTCCATCTCCATCTCCATCTCATTGATCCCCATTCAGGGGCAGTCTGCCCCGAGACGAAACGAGAGAGTGGATAGAATGGAATAGCTTTTGCGCATTTGCGGCGACATGGACGAGCACAGAGATGTGAGAAGAGATATGTTATCTATCATCATTATAAGCAATCTAGAACTAGAACTAGACTAGGCGTAGACGACACACACACACACACACACACACACACACACACACACACACACACACACATACACACACGCATTGCAATGGGTTACAAAGGCGATAGGGGCTAGCACAGCCACAACTCTGTACTAGGGTATCTTCACTTAAGTGAAGGGCACCGGTTTTGATAGATCACGGCAAGCAGCAGTGATAGATCAATATTAAGCCTTACTTCTCAGAGAATAGAGTGCCAGTTGCAACCCGAGACCTTCTATTCCTCATTATTCCTCGTTTCCAAGAGACTGTGGCTACCCAACATGATGACGCATAGTCATTTACGCCATTGTGTGTTGTTCGCGGTGGTGGTATAGTCAGTGCCTCGACCAGAAAACCCTTCTCAGCGACCGACCTGCAGGACAGGCCCCCTATGCGTCCTCGAATTTGCATGCCAACTACCTATCGCACCCTCGTACAATATATATAAACACATGTATACGAACATGACAAAGCCTAAATGTCCCTATCGGGGCACCTGAGAGAACCCCTTTTTGGGGAAGTTTTCCCAAGTCGACCACTGGGTTTTTTCTTCTCCTTTCCTCTCTTCTCCAAATCCCTTTTTTTTGGTCAGTGACTGTTTCGAGAGATCGACGACGCAGGTTGTTTATTGCTTTGTAATAAATCTCAGGGAGCAGCCTTGGCTGACTCCACGGACGAAGAGGTGTCAAGAAGAGATCGGACACCAGAAAAGGCTGGCGATGCGTCAAATCAATGAAGGAAGAATTGCGTCCTGAATTGCTGCTGCTGTTGCTGCTGCTCCGTGGGCCAGTTGATCTGGAAACGAGCGACCTTGGGGCGTGTTGTTATCAAATCGTGCATCATAGAGGGATCACTGTGGCCTTGCACGCCACCTCCAGCTCCGTCCATTCGCCGTCAACATAGGCCAATGTTCTTCGCTCGATAAGGGGCGTGAGCGCCAGGCAGACTTTACGCTCCTTGGTTTCTTTGTCGGCGGCGCCACCAGCACCGGCAGGAGCCCTTTGCCGCCGCCGATCTTCTATGCGCTCATAGGGCGTCAAGAACCGGGGCCAGCTGACGCGGTAGTCTTCGTGCAGTCGCCTTGACAGTTCGATGCTGCAGTTCAATCCAAGTTTGAATACGCGGGTGAGGCGTCGACGCAACTCCGCCCGGTCCAGGTCCTCTATGAACCGCGGTGGTTCGTCCTCCGGCATTAGACGACAGACGTCAGCCTGATGCTCGCGCCTCCGAGGCGATGGCTCTCGGGGGATCAGCATGTCGATATATGCAAACATCATGTCTGCCATGTGGTGCGCATCTGAGTCAACGGAGCGAATTACGTGTCGGCTTAGGTGTTCGTCCCACAATCGCTGGCGTATTTCAGCTTCGACTTCCGACGTGAATGCTGCAGACATGACGATTAGCTCACAAGTCAATTCTCAGGAGGGGAAGGAAGGGCTGACCCTGCTTGAGGACTTTCTCGACGATCGCTCCACCAAGTTCCTGGAAGTACAAGCCCGGGGGGAGGCGAGCTCTCAGACACCACGCTGTCACAGCACAGCCGACCAACGACTGGAGAAAGTCATTCAGCCCGATTTTGGCTTTCTGGAAAGCTTGGAGCCTCTCAGAGCGCCAATCCCCGTCTTGAAAGCTGTCGAGTCCGAGCATGTGCATGAAAAGAGAGCGGCATTCGCCAGGATATCGAAGTCGTGAGTCAATGATCATTGGTTGGTTAGACGGTATACCCTGCCGTAGGCTATAGAATTCGATTGCCATACGAATTTCGTACTCAAGTAATTCCATCTGCGACTCTATGGCCCCAACAAGTATTGGATTAGGGAAAGCGCCGCGAGAAATGCTCTCAGTGCGGCTCGCTGCAAATCGCGGACCGTCGCTTTCTCCATTGTGCGCCTCATCCCTCACCTGGATATCAAGTCTATGGCGGAATTTGGTGCAACCATGAGAATCTCTTCTGTTGCTTCTGTGTTGGCCGCTTGGCTCTGGTGCTCTGGTGGGGGATTCTTCCTGTTGGGTGGGTGCCAAACTATCTGCGGACGTGGTACGAGTCGCATCATTTTCGAGTGTCGTTGGTTGGACGATCCTATGGCACACCAGCCAAACAAGAATTAGCATGGGCCCACCGGATAACTTGAAAGTAGGGCTTGAGTCAAGGACAGGGATCCGCAAAATCATATAGAGATGCCAACCTCGAAGTTTGCCCAGAATGAGGACGATCAGCTTGAGACTCTGAATCCCTTTCCACATCACTCGAAGGGCTCTTCCGTCTCCTCGCCTCTTGCTTTTCCTCCTTGCCGTCTGATCGATTTTCGGATCCGTTATCTGTTCGGCGACGTTTTTCCGCTCGTGTCATTTCTTGACCGTCACTGGCCCCAACGGGGTCTGTCGCGGTCGCTGTGCTCAAGGATGCAATCTCGTCCTTCGTGTACGCTCGAGCGACAGGCTTGCGGCTCAGCTTGTTCCAGTCAAGCGTGTGGGTGCCGTCCCTGTAGAAGGTGTCTAAGGTCGACGATTGGGAGGTCCCAAGTCTGTCTTTCCAAAGATACTTGATCCTTTGTTCGACCTGGGATGGCGACAGGGCTTTGGAGAACGATTTGTGGTCTCCAAATTGCGTACGCAGGCTTTTGGTCAGCTCTGCGATTGCTTGTTTGTAGTTCTGAATCAATGCGCTTTGAGGCCCTTTTTGATCATCAATCCACTCGAGTAGCGCTCTCTGAGCGAGGGGTGGCCAATGGAGGGATTTCGCCATCTTGAGTGTCGTGAGAGATGATAATTCTGCAGATGTGCGAAAACAGACGGATTGGGCCCAGGGTTCAGGATCAGGATCGGGATATATATACCAACAAACAACAAAGACCATTCAGGCGAGGAGAAATTATGCGGCATGTGACAGCAAAGCATTCCTTCCGTTTGGCACCCGTCCGGGCCTCAAGGAAGTGGGCCTCAGTAACAGGTCCTGAAATGCGGGTGGCAGCCGTTTCATTGTTTGTTTAGGAACCCTGCCACATTCCAGGCCCATTTGTCTTTGTCATATTGGCCCAATGCAGCATTGAAATGCCGAAAGCAAACTTTTTCAACCAGCCTTTGGCCGCGTTCGATGGTGTTACTCTGAGCCAATGTCGCGGAAGGCAGGGAGAAAAAGCCATGTCTAGGATCTGTGGCGAGCTAACCAGTGGTTGAAGGGCAGGCCCAAAGCCGTTCCAATATCGGAGGAAATGGAGAGGTAGATGTGGTGAAGTCAGCCAGATGTGTCCCCTCGATATGAACAGTAGATACGCAGCGTGAAGAAGCCACTGCCCTGGAAAGGTCACAGCTTCTGCTGCCTTGATCTCTGCCTCCAACTCACAAGACCCGCGTCCGACAGGCTTCGTTTCCTGTTACATGTCAACGGCCCAAAACCATCTGGATGGCAAAATCTCTGATCATCTCCACAAAGGAAGCCGGTTTTTGTGGCAAACATCCCGCAAGATCAAGGTAAACAAGAGAAAAGGCATAGCCTGCTTCAAATTCGGAGATGCCAAACCCTCTGTCTCTTCAGTTAATTCTCCGGCACGGAAATTGAAGTGTTCACTCTTGACTTCTCTGATCTCTTGTTGAGCTGCATTCAAAACAGAATGTCTGCCGCAGTGCCCGGACAGGCCTTGAGGCCTTCCACCAAGCCAAGTCATCTTGCAGAGTACCGACCGTATATCGAAAATTATCCTTGGACTCGTGAGAAGCGTATCACATTCCTTATTGGAATAGATTTCGGAACTATCCATTCAACCTCCGTGGTGGCAGTGGCCGACAAAGGTCACCAATTGCTGGCAGGGAGCGCCAAGCTCAAATCAACACCTGTCGGAACAGGAGAGTACAACTCTCACCGTATTCCATCGAAGATTGCGATTTTCCACTATCACGCCGAAGCACTTGGGAGAAAGCCACGATGTGCGATGCTGTTTGGCCACGCAGTGGACCACGCTCTGGAAAATGGCAAAATCAGAGACAAAGATGTGGTGGATCTGTTGAAATTGTTCCTGTTCCCCGAATACGCTGGCAGTGAGAACGGAACGCATGACCCGCTGATGCGACAGACTCGGGAAAGCCACGAACGTCTTGTCAACAAAATCAAGACCAAATATCAAGGACAAGTTTTATATGTCCAACCCGAGCACGGCGAATGGGGTTCAAAAACAGTCAACAACACGGAAGATGTCATCGTTGCTTACTTCGAATTCATTTGGCAAGAAACCTTGGGGAGAATTGCTGAGCAAATGGAAATTCGACAGAATTCTGGTAAGGCATGGGAAAATCTTCGCAAGATCCTCAAACAAGAGTCACACGTCGCAGTATCTGTCCCCATGAGTTGGGGGGAAACAACTCAGAACCGTTTCTTGGAGCTCTTGGGTCGTGCCGGCCTTCCAAGCTCAACAACAATTGTCCCCGAGGCAGTTGCAGCCGCCCTGTGCCACTTCGACAATACCTCGGAGTTGGGAGACGACAAAGACGAGCCGCTCAATATGATTGTCGCGGATATTGGTGTAAGATTCCGGGTCCGCCCCGAAGCTGGCGGGCGTTTCAGACTCGTTTTCCAAAGAGTGTATTGAATGAGTGCTGATGAGTATGCAGGGGGCCACGGTCGACGTGGCCGGAGTTAGCAAGTACTTTCTGGATGGATCGGCCCGATTCCGAGAGATCGTGAAGCAGAAGGGTATACTTCACGGTTCCCTGAAGCTGAATGAATATATGGCTCGACATGTCGGCGAAGCATTCGGCGTTTGGGGCTTGGAGTCTGTCCTTGTCGAACTTGGTTGGACCAGAGATAAATGGTTCCGGCACATCAAAGACGGCTTCGAAACGGCAAAGAGATCGTTTGACATCACCGAAAACGGCAAAGAATATTACCGAATTGAGCTTCCCCGTATTGATTCATCAGCAGATTTGGATTATGCCAGGTCGTTTGCTCAGCATGCAAACTTCATCCTCGATGATACGGGCCTCTGGGTCAGCAGTGGCTTCATCAAAGCAGTCTATGACACATGGCTCCAAGAAATCATCAAGGTCATCCGAGAATCTTGTGACGAGTACGCTGAGAAGTTTCCAAATGGTGTCTCGCCTCTCCTTGCTCTGTGCGGGTATGGGTCTCTACCACCGTATGTTTTGCGGAAGTGCAAAGAAGAATTTCCCAAACAACAGGTCGTTCTCGTCGAACGTGGGGAAATCCCTCTTATTGCAATGGGGAATATAGTGACCTTGCGCCGCGCTGACTTGTTCTATGACGTCCTCGCTCGCTATAGTTATGGCATCAGAGTTGACATACCTTGGGAACATGTCGACGCGACATCTCAAACAGATGGACAGTTAGACGCGGATCGGGGAGGCGACGGGAAATACCTCCCCGATCGTGCGGCATGGATCATCAGACAAGGACAGAGTTTGGTGGGACCAAAAAGACTCTTCTTTCTCGAGGGTCGCACCCGCTTAACTGGATCATATCCGTTTCATTGGGATATCGACATTCTAAGCAGCAGTCATCCTGAAGTGGTGGGCGCCGAAAAATATGCGGCTGTTTCAAGAGCAATCGAGGCCGAGAAGATTCAGGTTGTTGAACGTTACCCGGTCGGGCTTACGTACAACATTTGTGGGTGCAAGAGCATGAAATCACCCCCTGGGATGCCTGGCAAGAAAACCATCGAAATCGAGTATCGGGTGAAAATGGACTGTACCGGAATTTCCCCAACACTCAGCCTATACATCCCAGCAAAGGACGGAACGTTCAAGAAGCGCCTGGATGAAAATTGGGAAAAAGAAGACCGGTACACTAAGATACTGGACATTTCTCTGGGTCCTATCCATGCCCATACGGTGTTTGGTGATCACCCTCGGGCACAACTCGATCGTGCTTGAACAGGAGACAAGAAATGATTGATTTCTGAAAGATACCAGAGGAAGAGAGCAGGTGATTGCATGGCCAACGGTGGACAGGTATGGAAGACCGAGGTCCGCCAGGCAGGCAGTCGTGCAGGATTGTGTGAAGCTTCAGAGAGCCAAGGATGCCAAATCAGCTCTGGCGGAAACTTTGCCGAGAAGATGACGATGTGTCGATCGGCGGGAAGAAAAGGGGCATTGGGTTGGATGTTTGCACTTGAGTTGTACTCGAGATTACGCGTTTGGGGAATTCTGATAGACTTGAAACGCACCATACGGTGTACTATGTATTGTGGTTTTGATGGCTCAAAAAGCCCAAAGAATATTCCCATAGATGAGGATTTATTCATGCCAAGAAAGGCCATTCGTGTCCTCTGGATCCCACCCTTACCTCTCGACGCACAGCATACATCCAACAGAGAATCCACCGTAACTGGCAATGAGGAGAAGAAATTCAGGTGTGATACGTTACTCGTGCCAATGACCCCAAAGTACAACAAGATGTGTACAGCTTACAGACGCAGGTAGAACCAATCCCCCTCACTTTCTCTGTTACGGTAACTGTGCTCATTTGATACCAAGAGTCTGGAATCCACCTCTTTTAGAACCTGGTTGATCAAATCTTGAATTGCTTGTACCCTTCCACCAGTCCGTCCGCTCTCTTGGTGAGTGCTGCCCATGCTGGGATGTAGTGCATCGCCTCATCAAAGGCGGGTATCACGCCATTCTTGTTCACGTCACTCCATAGACATACCACTCGCCCGGACATCGTGCTGTTAGCGATGGGTCCTTCAGCACTGATAGCCGGAATATCCCAACCGACGTCCACTGTCCAAGCTCTTCCCCACGAGCGGCTCCATAGTCTGATCTCCTGGCTGCCGCTTTCGGGCACGGGGGGAAATCGTGTATCTCTCGGCGCCTGCCCGGCGACATGGAATTTCGTAATCGGTGCTGTCTCAAAGATGAGTTTGCACGCACGGGTGTTTTTCCCTAAGAGCACGAAGCGGGCTTTGTATCCACTGTCACTGTTATTGAGGCGAGTGACATTGAAGGTGAGCCAACTGTCGTACTGTTGCCTGGAAGAGACAGAGGTGGAGGAAGAGTTGGCAACATTGGGTGGGATACCAGCCCATGAACAAGTTTGCATATTACCGGAAATTGAGGGGTTTGCGGGTGTGCAGACAATGTCCTGTCCGGCGGAGCTGGGTATATCGTTGACGGCATGGCGAGCGTACGGTGTAACGCCGGTCAAGCAGACAGTGTTATTCCCTCCGACGAGGTCCACTTGTTGTTGAAAGAAAAGCTTCAGTCTGTTGTTCATAGAGAAGGGGAATGCGGTTAGATTGTAAACCATGGTGCCGATGAAGACGAGGAGAAGAAACACCGGTATTTGCCAAGTGAACCGGTGCAGAATGGGCACAAGCGGGGAGAAGAGGAGTATTGTGCAGCCAGCCACCATAATGTATAGTAGAAACATAGAACTTCCGTCCTGTCCTGTCTGGTGTAGACCTTCGGTCAGTAAGAGGCCGATCTGACCGACGACGACGAGATTGATGGGGACAAGGATGAGCATCTGCCAAAGCCACAACCACGACCACTGGGATTTGCTCCAACCTGGTTCTTCGACAGCGTCAGTTTTGTCCTTGCCGGCTTTGATGTCAGGGGTCGGTTCTTCTCTCCCTTGGCGGTATCCCCTCCGCAGGAGACTCGACCTTTCCGTAGGCACATCATCATTGTCATCATCAGAATCCAGACGATCCCCAGCGTCTTCCTGTCGCGTGCCTGAACCGGCATGCGGGTGGAAGGGGTCCTCTTCAATGAAGCGCTGGCAATACACCGACTTCCTGGGCAAGGAAAATAACTCTAGGAAGGCCAACCACGTGGTCAGCCATACAAGAGCGGCGTAAACCAGGACAAAGTATAGACCGACAAGGTGCAAATGTTCTTCAAACACCGTGGCAACGACAAGTAGCACCCACCACGCACCCCACATCCATGAAAACCCGTAGACGCGGGTGAGTGAAGAGGGCCGTGTGTAGTCCGCAGCTCGGCAGAAGAACCACGCAACAAAGACGAAGGAGCTAATCATCATGGTCCACACGGCCCATTCACTGCTGTGAGCAATGTATTGGTTTTCCTTGAAAACCAAGTATGCCAGAGCAATCGGGACTGCACACGCTACAAGCAAGATGAGCGGGAAACGGAAAAAGCCACGCCATCCGTAAAGCTTGATCTTCTCATCTCCATTCTGGTGGTGAAGGGGACGAGACCCCGAGAAAAGATAAAACTTGTCGACCCGATACAGCAGGGCGACCGTGAGGAGGATTACCACAGGCCCAGCGACAAGAAGTGTGACCGAAAGAGCGAAAAAGGTGTGGGCTTTCAAGATGGCAAACGTGCGGCCGAAGAGGTCAAACCAGAGTGGCGGACTCCCAGGGTTGCTCTCTGGGTCCAAGTTTGTCTTCAGTGAGGCCGATGTCAGGGCTTCTGTTGTAGCTACAGCCGCAGAGAGCATGTGCCAGAGAGAACCTTTCCCTGTGTGCCGTGAATCGTCTTGATCGGTGTGGTATCTCGCCCGCGGTCCAATGAAGGCAACATCCAATCCACGATAGCCCAGCTTGCCATTGAATACGACATAGTCTGTCTGGCTCCTGACCAGACCTCGATTGAAGCCATCCGCCGAAGTAGACGAGCCAAAGGGGTGCTTGGAGTGAGCATAGGCTTTCGTGACTGCTTCATCGGTGCTTCGAAACAGCGCAGCTCGCCCCCCTGCACCAGCTCCTTCTAGATTCAGGAATGAGCTCACGATCAGGGACATGGGATGCTGACTGAAAACGCTTGCCCCATTGAGAAAGTCTTCTTCACCATTGTTCAAGAGGAGGACCACTCCATTTTTTGGTTTGTTCCTGGGTGTAGTAAAGTATTTGAGCAGCTGTAACACGCAGACGACTCCAACGCCGTCATCGGTAGAGCCGAAGCCCGTCGATACACTGTCATAGTGTGCATTCACCAAGACTGCGTTGCGACTTGATGGTTTTCCGTCTGAGTCAAGCCACCATTCGGTTTTATCATCTTCTACTCCTGGGATATAGACGATGATATTAGTGCCCTCAAAGTAGACAGACACGCCGGGACTCGAGAGCACTTCCCCCGAAGAAAATGTAAGGTTGGAGGTATTGTCTGCGAAGACATATGGAGAGGCCTTGTTTTCATTCGCTATCGAGTTGATTCGTTCGAGGAGCCACTCGTGAACCTGGTCATTGCGACGGCTGTTGTAAGGATGGTAGGATGCGGTGAGAAGCTCCAGGTCCAGCCAAGCTTCGGTCAGATTCAGGCCGTGAATGGGAGTGGGCGAAGTTGGAGGAGAAGGGACCGTCGTATGGATGATGAGGAGGGCAACAATGACGACGAGGTAAATAGCGGACGTGATGACGGTGACAGGCCAACGAGTGAAGGCGAAAGGGTTGGAGAGCCTCGCCATGGCAGACGGACACACACCAGCCGTCAAGGCATTAGGAGAGAGTAATGGATACAATAAAAAGGGCGTTCACCAGGCGCAGAAGAGAGAGGCAGGGAAAGGAACTGGTGCAATAGAGAATGGGAAACCATGAAAGAAGCGCAATTATTGGAGGTCGTCTACCCTGCGGCCCCCCGCCATTACGACGATAAGCTCTGCACATGCAAATCATTCTCGCATGGCAGCCTGCATCACCCAATAGGAGATTGTTCGGCTGTCGAGCCACCTTTCAAGACCCAGCGAGTTATTTCGGCTTTCCCTTTTATCCCGATTGATGAAGGTGCTAAGTCAGTCGAACTCGACGGAAGAGGGGGTTTTGGTACATCTTCCATTTCTTCCACCCTAGTGCTCTCTGTGCTAATCAGAAGTGGTTTATGTCTTTATAGTGTGGCTCTACCATAAGGCGTAACTGTAATCGATGTCGTTCCGGTATCCAGAAACATTGCGGGAAATCATACGTAGTGATATTGAAGGAGCATAGGAGCCTCTTTCCAGACAGGGTCCTTGCTTATCCAGGCTATGGGTTCTCCTAGAATGATCTTACCGTTCGTAAGGTAGAAGGCCGCGCCATACCTTGATGGCTTCCTACCGTTTTCATAATGGTTGATTCAGAATCGTATCTTTACCTCTTGATACTTATGTTGTTCGGACTTAAGAAGCTCCTTTAATGTTTTAATGCTCTCCCGTTTCCCTCGTCTAGTTCGCACGCGTAGGAGGGAGGAAGTGTCGTTATATCAATTGCTATACTGTTTGGGACATGTTATTGTATGGAAGAGAAATCAGATTGAATAATGAGGGGCAGCAGGGATATAAAGGTATGTATATGAGGGCGTTATATACTGCGTACCAGGTACTTGTTTCTACATTCCGCAGTCGTAGGCACGTGAGAGCACGTGCAGGTTCACATGACGTCCCTTATTGGGCTTGTGTTGCTGAAATGCCAACCTTGGTGTTGTCTTTCAGGTATGAAACCTTGTTGAGCCGAGTTAACAAGCTGAGTAGTCAGTTCTCGGAATCCTTCGACCTCTACCAAGGGCAGGAGGCGCTGTACACGGTGGTAGTAGACCGCACCGGTAGTTCAGGAATGTCCTCATGAGAAGGACTACGCCGTGACCGTGGCTGATCTCGCATTCGCAGCGGTAGACATAGTACGGAGGCTCTTCACGTTCCAATGATGTCTCCGTCATGAGTTGCGATTTATGCAGATAGTTGGGCTGCCTACTTAGTGTTCTGCGTCATTGCCTGCCTCTGAAGCGCGACAAGGCTACCGAGCTCTTTGCAGTGGAGTATTCCCCCTTATCGGTGGAGAGGATGGTGTTCTGCCAAAACGGCCTCGGCAACCAATGAGAAGATCAACGCTGTGGCCTGCACGCCCTTTGTATGGTCATGTTGTCCGTGGAAATACCTGCTTGTCGTGAATGGGGAGCTTTCAGACACATGTGTATTCATTCTGTCATGTCCCGAGTAAGGACCGCTGCGACGGGCGACGGGCGACGGGCGACGTGCTCTGCGAAAGAGAGTTGGTCAAGCAGAAGGCTTCGGCTCTAACGCTGTCACCCTTTTCGCACCCCGAAAAGAAACTTGATCAAAGATGGAAAGCGATGTATTCTGTAAATGAGGAAGTTCAGACGATGGAACATGCTAGAAGCACATACATTCTATCGTAAAGATGGTTGGGCCTGGGATTAACGACAACGCTGCTCGTGATGCCGCTCCGGCCGTGGCAAAATCCCTCGCGCTGCCTCTGTGGTCGAAGATAGAAACAAGTCTCTGATCTGTCACTAGGGCAGGTCAAATATAGAAGCACAAACTTCTTTTGCTTCGGTAGGGAGGAGAAAGAGAAGGAATGTGCGGCATTCTCAGGCAGTGAATGTGCCTTTCAGCTTCGGGGGCCCCTGACTGGTACTTAACTGGCGGACATCCGGACACGGGATCCATTGATGCATGATGTATTCGATCTGCTGTGTGAGTATCTGCGAAGCGAAGAGGTCCCGTCTCACGGGAGCATTGCCGCGCAACATGATACCTCGGTTGAGCGTCCCGAACGGCGCGAGGACGTGCACAAGCGTGGTTTCTCAAAGCTTTGATGCGAGCTCGGCAACGACGTTATATTCCATCGGAGGGGCTTCCGAATGCATTCCTGGGTATAGGTGTCACGGATCAATTCGACAGCTTTGAGATATCGGGCCTGGAATACTCCACAAAGTCCGTTTTCGTGATAGTCACATCGCAGTCTGCCTATCACTGCACGCTGAAGAACATGCAGACGACGTCGGGGAACCCCCCAAGCTGCAACCAGGTTCGTGCTCCCAAAATAGGTCAGCCTGGGTGCCGCAGAGGGTCATCAACAAACCTCTAGCGCCACCTGGAGTACATCTTGTCGGTGGATATCGGGATTCAGCCGAAGACAAGGAACGGCATACGCCCTGTGCAGCCTTGCTCCCACATTTGCGTGAAGCAGAGGTGTGGGTATGGAGATCGTTCCCGAAAGGCGGCACTCTCTGGGGAAGATGCGATGGAATTGGGAACATCTCCCGCGCTCTGCAGTCAGGGCAGTCTGCGGGCCGCGTTGTCACCGTTTGATCCACAGCCATATGTGCTCGATTCGGAGCTTGGACACCGGGGCAAAGTCATGGCTGCCACGTGTATGGCAAGCAAAGGCTTGGTGAATTACTCAAAGGATTGTCCTATCGCTAGAACTCAACCTCAGAGCGAAGCTTTTGTACTATGTCCTCACATCAAGGTCACGACAGCATGGACGCTGAAGCAGACTATTGACAAGCCGGGGCCAATCCTGGGCCACGAGGGCTTTTTGACTGGGCGGGTGAGAGGGGTACCAATGGACCAATCTGACAAGCTGCTATATATACATACACGATACGGCGGCGAAGGGACTTGCAGATCTGTATGGCGATGGAGATGACTGTGCCGCTCGACGCATCGTGTCATCATCAAAAACTTCTCGCAAAATGGCCGTGGCCAAGTCGCAGAGAGCAACAGACATCCTCAAGAAGTAATACCGATGATGAAGGAAGTCAGAGAAATGCCCGGAGAAATTCTGTGTGTCGGACGGAAAACCCCCGAAGCTCCGACATGCCGATGGCGCACGCAAGCAGTTAGTGTTCCCTGCGTCCATGGCCTCGTCTCTACCAATCCTTCTTTTCAACTCGCCGTCTCTCCATCCAGCTTCATGCCTTGGCCTTAGTAAAACACTTTGCCCTTGGGCTCCTGCCCCTGAGGGATCTCCCCCTTATCAGATCATAGGCCGGGTTGTCGCTTGCCAGGCATCAGTCCACTCACCCTGCTTCACACTTGGGCGGAAAACCAAAAGTTCATGCATCCTAGCCGATGGCTTCCATCTGGCTCGCCCAACCACGCGTCTCCATCAAGCCTTATTCCGTCTTCGGTAGCTGAGGTGCCAACCTTTGGGGTGATCTGAAGCTCTTCACCTGAACAGTCTTGCTTCAAATCCACGCAAAATGGAAAGCCAGTACGGTACGCGTCATTCCCTGACCACTCTGCTTCGTCCTAGCCCGCCCATGTCTCCTCCAACGAGCCTTGGTCGGAGTCTTGGGTGGTGGAAACCACCGATAGAAAGAAAGGCAAAAGTATAAAGGTAGCCGTGAGAAGTTGTCACTCGTTCACATCTACTTCAGGCATTCGATCAGACCGTGATTTTCACAGTAACAAAAGAAGCTCGTGGCACTCTCTATTTCCCGCGTCCTGGTCTCGTGTCCCTGACTTACTCAGATCTCCATCTCGTCAGAGGCCATCCCGTAACAATACAGCCTACCCAGCATGGCCTTGCACACACCAGCTCTTTGGGCACCCAATCTCTTCTATGTGGCCTCGTCCATCCTGATCGGGTCCACCATCGTCACATATCTCCTGAAATTTATCAAACTTGACATCAAACCCTTTCTCTCCACAAAGCCTGGCAAAGCCCTCGAGGCCTCGCTCCAGACAGCCTTCGAACGCTTCCTTAACATCCTGTCCGTCTCAGACCCCCTCAGCCCTCCATCAAGCCCAGTCACCATGTCTTCACGAGGCTACCTGGAAAGCGTCCCTTACCGCCGTGGCTCTCGCCCCGAGGTTGAAGGCATCAGCAGCCCCATCCAGAGGACGCAACTACCCCCATGGGAACAAAAGGACGTGGAAGACCGCCTCCGCAGCCTCATCATCGACATCCCGGCCCGGTATCCACAGTCCACCTACCTCGGCCGTTCGACCTTTGAACCTGAGTCTCCCACCTCCCTCTATGCCCGCCACCGCGTCTTCAACGAAACCAAGTACTACGGAGAGATCCTCACTGCCAACACTGAAGACGGATTCATCCACTCAGCACTCCACCCCAGTGACGTCAAGACGGTTATCGAGAAGGGTTGGGGCCAGAGACATCCTCTGTCGGGCCGCGTCGGGTCTCGATTCATGCGCCTCTTTAACGCCAACCAGCCGAGCCCCGTCGAGGGCTCTCAAGTTCTGCTCTACGCACCCCGAGACCAGGAAGATTTGGAGGTCATCAAAGAAATCATCAACGCCGCAGTCTGGTGGGTCGGCGGCATCGACAACAGAGTCGACGACGAGAACTTCTGAGCCAGTTATGATTGCTACACGGCATGCTTGGTCATGCTGTGCTATGGCATAACTTACGACCGGGGTGGGGTCTTTTCAATCAGTCGAGGGTGTGGGTGTGGGTGTCTGTGTTTCATGGCGCGGGACAAGCTTACTCTATGTTGATGGGAGGCGCAAAGCAGGGAGGAAGGAGTCTGGAACTGAAATGGACCAGAACTGTACTACAGCCACAATATGAGCTCAGGCTTTATGGAGCTTTACAGCGTGCATGTTACCAACGACCAAAAATACAAAACCACAAGAAAGGCCTAGGATAAATAGCTAGAAGAGTTATACTGTCTCTTATGGCCCGTCAACGAAGAAACCTTCTTGACCACTCTCCCTTTCGCACCCTCATCTCTCTCTCTCTCTCTCTCTCTCTCTCTCTCTGTCTGTGTGTGTGTGTGTGTGTGTGAAAAAGGCCCAACCGAAAGCGCCACGAAGCAGGCAGATAATATTCTAATCATAGACATACCACTTGAGCTGCGAATGAATCGTTGGCTAGCTGTTTTCGGCAACTCCGCCGCCCCTGCCTGCTTGTTTGAATCCTCCGAACGACACTGTGGCATATTATCGCGCCACAATCCCGCTTCCTCCTCCGCCTTCGTTCGGGCTTTTTTTGTGTGGCGGCCTTAATGATGTTTGTCGCGGGTTTTTTTTGTTATCTGTCCCTCTGTCCACCCTCCCACCTACCCATATGTCTGCATGTCTGCGTGTGCCCATTTGCATATTCTTCTGCCTGTCTGTCGTTCGAACTAGTCGTTGGCTGGCTGATTGACTGGCTGGCTGGCTGTGTGTGTGTGTGTGTGTGTGCAGGTATGACTGCTTGGCGGCATGGGTAGACCGCGTTCGGGGGCTTTCCAATTCCCTCTCCTCCCCTCCCCGGTGCATTTCCGTCTTGGCACACAGTGCGCCATGTCTTATCTATTAGAAAGGATTGGTAGGTATGCCATGACAGGGGCGGAAGTAAATGAGGAACACAACGGAGGAGCGCACGTGTGAGTTGTCATTTGTGACTTGTCGTCGACCGTATCGTCGTGGCCAGCGCTCTCGGCGGATCAAGCTTCCCCTTTCCTCCAGGACAGCAGCATGCATCTTCTTCCACATTCGGGTATATGGTGCGCGACGCATCGTTTGAGGGATCCAGGATTGAGAGGCCAGGAACCTTTTTGGCGACTGGTGTCGGTCATCTTCGTTTCTTCGTACAGTTCCATTCAGTCTGGTCGACGGGAGATCATGCATGCCCTTCGCGGCAAGCAGTTGCATCCACGTCACCACCCATCGCCCTACAGCATATCGTATCATGTCAAATCACACGCACCATAAATACCATTCCAAACCACGCGGTCCGGTGTCCATCCTACATTCCCCCGGAGGCCGTACCATGCCAATCAACGCCCTGCCATCCATGTAACCGCAGAATGGAGCTCATTTGCTCAATAGTATGTGGCATACTTGGACGTGCCGTTCAGAACTTGGACGAAATTCCGCGCGATGATCCGGTCGGTTTGTTCGCTGCGTGCAGGCATGCTTGTGTTAGTCATTTGTCTCTGAAGGTCTCAAAACCCGAAGGTTATGTCTCCTATGCCTCCACACTCCCCTGACTTCCCATGGTGGGAAAAGTGAGGGGAGACGCCGAGGACAGAACACGGACAAATAGATCAAAAATACAATGACTCACCTGGGATGCAACTCGTCAAACCACAGATACCCATCGGGATTCGTGCCGTTCTGTCTCTTCACACAGGTCTTCTGGTCCACGGTACAGTGATTCTCGTAGCCCCAGACGCACTCGCCGCCCTTGACCACACCTGTGCCGTTCAAGTACATGGCGGGGGCATTGTAGATGTCGGTTATGAGCGAGTGGGTGTCGAAAAGGGCGAAATGGGCGCCCGGGTAGCGGTTGGCCACTAGGAGCTCGTAGGGGGTCTGATACTTGAAGACGTTGTTGACCGTGGTGGTGAACTGCTGCATGGTGTACGCGATCTCGGTGTGATTGGTCGTCTTGTTGGCCCAGTACTGATTGGGGCCGACACCGTGGAGCGAGTCGTTGGCGTACAGCGGCGCCAGGTTCAGTGGAGCGGTATTCATGAGCACAAAGTGCCGGGCGCCGCTGGCGTAGAGCTTGTCGAAGACGCTGTAGACGCACGACGTATAATCGGAGAGCACCTTGCCAGGGATTTGCGAGTCGGTGAGGAACGCGTACACGCCGAGATCGTTAGTCCCAATCCACAGAGCGTAGACGGCGTCCTGGGCCGTCAAATTTGGCGTAAAGAGTTGAACGGCCGGTGTGGAATTGACTCGTGTCGTCGGGATATCAGCCACGAAGGCCGGGACTTCGTACTCGAGAACGGAGGGGAAGGGCGCGTCGATCGCTGGGAACCATCTGGAGAAGGAGTCTTATCAGAGAGGCATTCACAAGCAAAGGAAACGTGAATTTGACCGGACGAACCTCGGCGTGATGTTGTTGGAGCAGACAGCCCCTGAGACAGCATAGTCATACAGCGTCATCTGAGGAGTCCATTTGCCCTGCACGGTCGATCCGGTGTACTGTACCACATATCTAGGCCAGGTCCGCCCACCACTGGGTGCACTGAATGTCTCTGGCAACAAAGTGCCAGCCGGTGGGGCAGAGCCATTGTGGTTGATGAACCATCCCAGGCGAGACTCATCAGTATAGCTGTCACCGAACGTGAGGAGAGAGTTGAAATTCTCAATCGACCATGGCCTGCTGTTGCTCTGTCGAGGGACAGCTGAGCTGATGGTTGACGAGACGAAAAGAGAGGCACCCAGGACAAGAGGCCCGGGAATGGAGGAGAGCTTCATCTTGAAGGAGTGATCCTACTTGTATCAAGAGCTGTTTTTTGGTCGAGGGGTTGAACAAGGTCGAGAGAGTAGCCGAGCCCTTTTATACCAGTTTGCCTGCGGAGTCTGAGCACCTCCATTTTGCCTTTTTTTTTCCTTCCCTTCATCCTCTGGAAGAGCCGGACCTGGCTTCCTGCAGACTCGAGCTGTTCAACGTCATGGGAGCAGCCACAGCGTCGTCCAAATCTAACGCGGAAGCCTGTTCGGGTAGGACAAGACCGTCCAGGAACAGAGAAGCCTTCGATCCGGCCCAATAACGACAGACGGTGAACAGGAACCCCATCATGTGCATACGGCATTTGAACGGTGCTGGGGAGAGCTGGGACAAATCAATGGCTCGACTCCGCGTCATTGATGTTGAGGCGTCAACGTATTGGGAAGTTCATCATAGCGGCGTCGACGGATGGAGGAGGGTTTGAGAAATGCCGGAATTCAGCCTGAAAGGATACGCGGATCGTCGTGTCTTGTCCCCCCGCAATCTTTATGGGCAAGTGGAGGTGTGGAGGATGCCAACATCGGGTCTGGACCTGTGTCTTTTCTCTCGAGAGATGTCAACTGTAACTAGTGTGGTGTAATTGTTTGATCCTGGTGTATGAAGTGTGTTGAAGGAGGAAAAAGGAGGGTGTTAGCCTCGCGAAGTCTTGGCTTCTCCTGCCACGAAGATCAATGCAATGGCTGGAAGGATGACGGGAGAAGGAAACCTGGTTTCATTCATGCATTTATCAAAGGGTCAGGAGACGGTATCGATCATCTCCTATCTATCAGCTCCTCTAGAGACCAAGGCAGGCGACTGCGGGCATATGATATCCTCGAGACCAATATCCAAGCATTCTAGCGTATTTGGAGGAATTTCCCTGTCCAAGTTGCTCTGGCCAGCCTTGTTGTATCGAGATTTCTTTGGAGATTTGCGGGCTCTTGTGTATCTCAACTTCATGGTGCCTCCGCCAGCTTTCGAGCTTGGGCGGGTGTGATGCGCTCCCCCGTCTTGTCATAGTGTTTCGACGCCATGATTTGCCATTTCTTCTTGTCGTAGGTGTCAGCCCACTCTTTGAGACTGTGGGGCGATGAGCCGGGCTTCTGTGCGTTACCGTTTGGAGTTGTGGGCTTGTTGTTGTTGTGCTGAGTACAGTCAGTCCAATCGGGAGGTTGGTTAAAGCCCTTTTGGTGGCGGGCATACCTTCTCGTCAGATTTGGTGCTATCGTCTGTCTGCTCCTCCACTTTCTTCTTCTCCTCTTCCTCCTTTCTGGCTTGAGCAGCTTCTCTTTCGGCTTTCCTCTTCAGGCCTTCTTCGCGATACCTCTTGATTCTCTCTTTCCTCTCAACATCTTTGTCCTTCTTGTCCTCGTCGATATGGTTCCTGTTTCCCGCTTCCAGTCGGTGGCTGATGTGTTTCCAGCGTGACTTGAGCTCGCCCACATGGTTGAAGTGCTTGGTCTGTGCGAGGATGTCTTTCCACTGGGCTTCCGGGTTCTCGCCTTTCATGCGCAGTATGATACGATCGTCCTCGGTAAGATCAGAGTCGACGTTCTTGTCCTTTCCCTTTGTGTTCTCGTGGCCACTCTTGTTCTTGTCCCTGTCATGGTCATCTTTCTTCTCTTCACCTTTGCCATCCTCCTTGCACATATCCTTGGCATGGGCTTTTCCACAGCAAGAGCACTAGAGATAGTCATCAGTAATCTCTGCGCAATGCAGATGCCCCTTAGATCTGCGACACAGCATGTGACGTGCTGGTTAGGTTTTCTTACCGGCTTTGGTTTTCTCGGCTTCGGGTCCGGAACACCTTTCATGGCGTCCCAGATCGACATTCGGATTGGGATTTTTCGGCCATCAGGCTTGGTATACCACATGGTAAAAGACATTGTGGCGGCAGTGAAGGCGTTGTCGCGTTGAAGCACTCGTCACAGCCCTTGGAATCGCGGTGAAGACAAAATGGAGGAATTGATATGATGGAATGAATAAAGGAAACAAAAGAATGGCGCGGGAAGTCTATTGTTACCATTTCACATTATCACAAGCCTCAGCGAGATAACTGGTAGTGAATGTGTCACGTTAATGATACGATGTCAATGTCACGGTTGCCGGGGAGAGATACAGTTACAAGTTAAACACACTGCCGATGACGGTCAACCGCCAAGCTATGAAATACCGTGGTAGGGCTGGTGATCTAAGTAAATAAATTCGAGTATACCCGTACTTACTCTGAGCTAAGAATAAGACTTTAGGTGTCTATAAGTTGCCAACTTGAGCCGACTCATATGCTACTAACATTGCTACATGGCAAGGAGACGGCATCTTGAGCTGAGTCAGAGAGAGACTGAGCCATTCTCTGAAGTGGTGTGTTGGTCCTTTTTTCCGCTCTGCATTCGAGCCTCCTCATATAGTGTCTCCTTATATTGCGTGCCTTTATGTAAATGGTGGGCGTGCACGGGTCAATGGGAAGTGCTTGGTATTGGCCCCTGCATGCATTCCTTCTTTTGGTTCACCTAGCAGCTCGAATCCTCGACATGGGTGACAGAACGTGGCTTCGTCGGGTGAACTCCAGATATCTTCAATTCGAGCACGTCGCCATGTACCAGGGTGCCATCATACTCGTGGGACTGCCACGCATGCCGAATTTGGAGGTAGAGCTCGTCCACCTGCTCGAGAGAAAGGCCCTTGGTTTCGTAGATGCAGAAGTAGACAAAAGCCAGACACAACAAGCAGAAGCCGCCCCAGACAAAAAAGACCTTGGCTTGGAGATTTGCATTCCCTGTGCCTGGATTGACCATGTAGGGTGTGGCATAGGCAATGGCCAAGTTGAGAAGCCAATTCGACGCAGTGGTGAGGGCGAGGCAATTGGCGCGCGCCTTAAGAGGGAATATCTCTCCTGTCACCACCCAGGCAACCGGGCCCCATGACGAGCAGAAGAAGAAGACGTAAATGCAAACAAACGCGATCAAGACTTGATTTGAAGCAGGATCTGTGGGTCGAGCAGTGCCGACCGACGCGATAATGAGTTGGCACATCGCCATTCCAGCTGCCCCGAACAGAAGTAACGGACGACGACCCCATTTTTCGACCAGATAAAGGCCGGGAAGCGTGGTGCAGACACTGACGACGTTGACGATGACAGAGATTGTGAAGGCATTGGAGATACCTGACCTTTGAAAGAAAGACGTGCCGTAGTAGAAAATGAAGTTGACACCGGTGAGCTGCTGAAGGGCTTGCAGGCCACAACCTGTCAAGAGCCGCTTGAGCAAAGGCGGACGGAAGCAATCAACCACATTGGACTTTCCTATCGATAACTCGTAGTCGTGGTTAGCTCGAATCTCGGAGACCTCCGCGATGATGGCGGGGTGATCGACGGGGAGACGACGCAGGCGACCGAGAGATTTAGCTGCAAGATCCTCTCGCGATTTCTTGACGTAGTAGCGAGGGGTGTCTGGTAGTACCAGCAGGCCACCGGCGAGAAACAATGCAAAAGCGAATTGAACGGCAATTGGAATCCGGTAACATCCGGTGTCGTTCCTCCCCTTGGTAGCATTTAGGACAATCGCCGCCACGAACAGTCCGATGGCGATACACAGTTGATACGCGCCCACGATCGTGCCACGGAGCCATTTTGGGGCTGTTTCTGATTGGTACAATGGGATCGTGGTCGACAGCATGCCGACTCCCAAACCTGCAAAAAACCTTCCCGCAACAAACAAGGGGATTGCCGTCGAAACGGTCTGCAGGATGACTCCGAAAGTGAATATAACATTGTCGACCATCAGAGCCCAGCGTCGACCCAAGGTGTCGGCAACTGGAGCCGCAAGTAGCGCTCCGAAGAACGTGCCAGCTGACAAAATTGACACTATTTCCGACGTCTGACTGGCTGTGATGTTGAGTTCTCCAGTGTCATCGACGTAGCCGGTGGAAAATGTGTTTTTCCAGTATTTCATGGCGAGGATGCCGCTGATAGTGCCAGTGTCATATCTGTGCCATCATTGTCAGAAACATCGTAATAAAGGGAGACAGGTCTCAACGCCGTACCCAAACAAGACGCCCCCAAATGCAACAAATATGCCAACCAAGATTGCGGCGCCCGAAGACCCAGCCGAGTCCACGGGTTTCTTCAACGACAGCTTCATAATCAAGCAGTTCGCGGGACGAATAGACGCCCTACTTCAAAGTCGGGTTGACCAAGTATGGTATTTCCAGAAGGAGAAGCTGAGGTAAGACACCAATTCTAAGGGTTAGAGGTTAGGCAGGGCGGGAGACTGACTCTAGAGAGAGGCTCTTGTGGTCGACGCTGTTATATATACCTTGACCCCATGGGGGGATTGCCATCCCAATCTATGGGGTGCCGGACCCCAGGGGATCCCAGTCTCTACCTGTCCTGGGAGGGATACTTTCGTGACATGCCGCCTGTACCCCATCGTCTCGCCGTGACTCTAGTCCTGCCGCTCAAAGAATAAAGGGAGTGAAGAGCATCGTGCCGCAGTCCAAGTCAAGGAAGAGTTGATTGTTTTTCGAGAATGGTTCAGCCCAAGCCGGTCACGCATGCGTTGCTAGCGACAAAAGGCGACGGGGATCGGAGGGAGTACGATGTAGACGTCTACAGGTGCTCTGGCTATTTATCCCAAATGAGTAAACTTGCCGGAAGACCCAATAACCTTAATCCAATATCTGTGAAAGGCGATCGGTTGCGCTCGTATTACAACGGGAATAGCCTGTATCACTCGGCAACGTCCTCTCTCGACGACGCCGATATATCGTCTAGTTATGAGATTCTGGACAATAAACCGGCCCCCCCAGTCCGCAAAACCACGATCCTCCAGAACCCCAGAAAATCAAGGCCCCTCAACCCGCGCGGCGTCTGGCCGACGCTAGTTTTGTGTATCGAGCGGCTGATTCTCTCCAAATGTCTGGTCTTTGCATGGCTGGTCTTCATACGTATGCCTTCTTTGGAAGCTGGATGTCGGGGCACCTTGCCGTGAAAACGCGAAATTCGCCCTAGAAACGCCCTGTCGCTAGAATCTTTTGGGCAATCAGGCGCAGTTCCGTGTGGAATTCCACCCATTCGCCCAAAGTGCCATTCCGGGCGCGGCATAGGCTGTAGCATGGGCTCTATAATCAACCAAAGCGTGTTGGACTCTACCTTGACCTCCTTCTAGCATGAGGTTGCTATGGTCAGCTCCGGAATCTTTACCATGAGCTTATTTTTCGAGGCCTGTAGACCTCAGCAGTGTTCATACCCTAAGAAGAATACAATGGAGAATCGAGGGCATGAAACTTCAGCTGCTGATAGGTGCCATAACAATCCTCTGATTGATTGACCATGGATATCGGAGCTGAGCCATCTTACACCAGATATGTACACCCTGCCCAAAGACCTTTTCTGTTCCTTCAAGCGTCGACTCTTGAGGTTTCGCTTTCTTCTTTTCTTCCGTCGACGTGCCAAACCAATCTCAACATAAAGAAGTCATTGTCAATATGCCTCTGGCCGTGGAAAACGGCAGGGAGAGAGCAGTATACTGGCTCTACCAGGTGCTCTACTCCTCCTACGCCTTACCATTTTCGCGGGTTTCGTCGATATTACAATCCTCGCCCTCACACACAACCTAGTGACGCAATCGATCGCGCAGTGCCTGTCCATCAGCGAGATTTCTGTCAAAGTGATACAAGGGCTCGAGCTTGACGTCTTTCTTGAACAAGATGTAGCGCTTGACGGTGTATGGGAGGGTTTGCTTGAGCTGGTATGCCATGTGTCTTCGTGTAGGGACGGCAAATATGTGGTCCAGCTCTTCGAGAGTTCGCTGCTTGGTCTTTTGGAGGCGAATTATTAGTTTTCTCTCTTTCATGGCCCGTGCGCGCAGGAAAAATGGTTGAATTGACTCACTTCTGGAACCCACAGGAATATCATCACGAATGCCACAATGTTCAAAGCGCTTTTCAGCAGTCAGCAACAGGAATTTGTGTCTCTAACAGAGAGCATTACTCACGCATAGAAACCAAAAGCCCCCTGAGGAGTCAAAGCGCCCAGCATTCGAGGAAATGTCAGACTCAGAACCGTGGACCAGAAGAAACATGTCGCTACACCCCACGCCATACCAACCTCTGCAGGACGTTAGCAATTAATCTCCCCTGAAGGAGATAGCCGGGGACGAAAAGCTGGGTACACACCTCGGTGAGATAGTGGAAAGGCTTCTGCTGTGTAGGTGAAAGGCACAGGGCCTTCTCCGCAGGAGTAAAATGCCGTGAAGATGTAGACGAAGAGCGCCACCAGTCCAACGTGAGCCTTGCTTTCCGACGGGATCCAGTAACAGAATCCAGCAGCCAACAAGGTCCACGCCATCTGCGGGAAGGTAAATAGCAGAAGCGATCGACGACCAAAGGTGTCGATTGTGAACACCGCCGGCCACGCGAAGACGAAGGCTACCAGGCCAAACCCCAGTGATGCAGCCAGGGCGCCTGTCACCGAAGCACCTGCCTGCGCAAATATAGTTGAAGAATAGAAGGCTACTCAGTTATTAAACACATGATCCAACGACAAATATACAAAAGGACGTTCTCTTACCAATGATATTGATACCGCAAAGTTGTTGGCCAATCATGACCACAAAGGACGCGAGGGTAGAGCGTCTGATGCGCGGAATGGTGAAGAGCTCGGTGAATCTGCGCAAGTAGGAGGATGAATGGGCACCGAGAAGCTCTCTCTCCAGCTTGATCTGGTAGCTGATGTAGTACAAGTCCCGAGCAGCCTGCAACTCGGTATTGCGGAGACGTACAAGAGAGTTGTAGGCTTTGCGGTACATCTGCTTCTTGATATAGTACCGAGGAGACTCTGGCACCAGGAATATAAATGCCCACAGCGGTACGGCTGGAATGAAGGCCGAGCCCAGCTGCAAGCGCCATGCGATGCGACCGACATCTTTCACCGCCATGTTGGCGGCACAGCCGAGGAAGATCCCGAAAGCAGTCCAGAGTTGCCAAGACATCACAAGCTGTAGACTCATTAGTGTGGTCACGCAAAAGACTTTCCGTCTGGTGCGTGTATCGGGTGTGAATTAGGAAGACGAGGCAGGGATAAAAGGCAGAGATGATGGTCAAGAGAGCTTACCGCGCCTCGAATTGGAGCAGGTGTATTCTCAGCAGCAAAGATGGGGATGGTTGATCCCTTGAGTCCCATTCCTACCCCGAGAAGAAGTCTCGTCACAAAGAGCTGCTCCCATGTTTGAGTGACAGCGGAGCCAATGACCGAGAAGCAGCAGAAAATGGCCGCGACGAAGATGACAGGACGTCGTCCCAGCCAATTGTTCAGAGGATCGGACAGCCAGCAGCTGAACAAGGCCGAGGCCATATACGGAGCCGAATTAACCACCCCGACAATCCACTGGTTTCGAGCGGCGTTGGGGGAACCGGCAGAGTCTGGAATGCCAAACTCGGTAGGGAAGGACAAGTTGGCCCCGTTGGATCCAGTCTGATCCCAGCCTTGTACTGCGGCGCCGATAGAGCACAGTGCGATGGTGAGATACAAGGTCCACGGCTGGCGCCATTTGCGCAAAATTTCGTCTTGAAGGGCTGTCCTTTCGTCGTCGGCGATGCCGGCAACGGTGTCAAAGGCAGCAGGATCTTGAGCGACCAATGCGCCCTTTTCGAGGAGAGGGAGAATGTCGACCAGGTCATTTCTTTGCGCAAAACTCTTCACATCTTGGAGCAACTCCTCTGCAGGAATGCCGGCGAGCGGGTTTGTGATCCTGAAATTTGTGAGCAGATCGAACACCCCGGGGAATGTGGCATTGTTCAAGGCTCACTTTGCAGCAGTGTTGTGATTGAGGTCGATACCGGGGCCATTCGCACGTAGACTCTTCTCGATGTCACTACCATCCCTGTACAGTCCTCATTAGATGCTGCAACTAGGTTGTATTAGATAGGAAAAAAAACTTACGAATGATGCTCTTCGTGGGCCACCACTTGATCGAGTTTGTTCGCCATTGTCGATCTTGTGCTCTGAGGGATGCTCAAGGAAAGACCACAGGCCAACCTCCAAATTGCTGAAGTCGCTCAGAGTGTATATATACTTTCTGCACGTCTCTACTTTTCGTGGAGTCCCCATATGGAGAAATCTCGTGTCCGAGAACACCCATAATAGTGTAAGTCCACCTGCATCCCGAGCAGGCATGGGACTAGACTTCTGCAGCATAAGCCTAAGCACGAAGAATGCACGGCAATATTTCCCATAACGGGCATTTAGTCGTCAGAGCAGCCTCGATCTAGTAATGGGTTGGCTTTAAAGTAGCGTTTGAAGGTTTTGGAGCACCACCAACTCTGTCAGCGGCCAGTGTCTCTCAAAGTTTAGGCAATTACTCCATTTCCAGGCACTTACCCGGTCGGCCATGGCTTCTCCTGGAGCAAAGAAAGTCTTCCCTATGGAGGCGGACCCGTCAGGCCACTCCCCGCCGTTAGATCAGCTAGGTGAATGTTTAACGGAGACCCGAGGCTAGGCAAGCTCAAGCACAAACGGAGGGAGAAATACTCGTGTAAACTGCCTAATACGGCTATATAGACGATCGATTCGTATTGTGGGGTTTCTGGCCTCGTTCTAGGCCAATCACATGGTCAGGAAGTGGATAGTTGCAATCAGACACCGAGTTCTCGCCAGGTATTCTCAAAAAGGAATTCCTAGCGGTCTGGGGGGAGAGAGATGTCGTCGCTGGGGTCTGTGGGAGGGGAGATCTCTTTGACGTTCAGGCGCAGACCACGGTGGTGGTTACACTTACGTCTTGTCTGCCTTTTCAGAATGCTTCGGAGCAAACATATAACAGCAATGCTCTCCAAAGATCACTTTCACTAACAGCAAAAAATCACTGTATCTCCTTTTCTGTCTCCAGATAACTCCTCAAAAATGATTTTCCTGCTGCTTGTCCCTGGATGCCTGGCCGTTCTCCTCCTCTTCTTGGTCGTGGAGCACGTCGCGATCTATCTCTGGGATTCCAAAGGACTTCGGAGGTATCATAATCTCAACTTCCTTTGCGGCATCACCAACCTAGGGTACATTATTCATCTTTGGCGTGGAGATGCGTTCCGAACGCGTGAGCTGATGGCAGCACACCGCCAGCATAAGGTCGTCCGCCTGGGTCCAAACGCTCTTTCCTTCGCAGACTTGCGAGCGATCAGAGACATCTACGGACACGGCACCCTCTGCTCCAAAGGCGACATGTACTCCACACCTGCTGGTGAGCACCGGAGCATTCTGGACAGCGTGGACAAGCAAGAGCATGCAGCAAAACGGAGGCGCTTGGCTGCTGCATTCGCAACCAAGCATCTCGAGGCGTGGGAATGGAAAATCGTCGACAAGTGTGAGAGGCTCGTGGCACAATTGGATCGTTTTTGTGTCCCCAGCCTCGAGAAGAGTAATGCTGACACCACCGTGGTCGACTTGCGGAAGTGGACGAATCTCTTCACGGTCGAAGCCATTGCAGATATTGCTCTGAGCGAGCACCTTGGGATGCTCGAGGCTGGCCACGACAAGGTCCTAGCACTGGAAAAGAACGGGATGACTCGTGAAGTGAGCTTTATCGCCAGCCTCCACGGGCTAGGGCGATCAATAGCCCCGATCGTATGGTCGAGCCGGGCGTATGGTCTCTTGAAAAGGGTTGTTCCGTTGTTCTCACGGAAGTTCCAACAAGAGCAGGATAACAACACTAGCTACGACGCCATTGTGCGCCGGCTCGTGCAGAATCGCTTGCGGAGACAGATCGAGGGGGAAGAACTGGATGACTTCTTCGCCTCCCTCTGGCATGACAAGCAGGGGAATGCGACGAACTTGCCAGTCGGTGAGATCGAGGCCGAGGTCAGCGTATTCAGTGAGCCACCCCTTCTCGTTGTTCTACTCTCGACAGAATGTCTAACAAGTACAGTGAATGCCGGGTCCGACACTACCGCCATAGCGTTGACGCATGTCCTGTACTATCTCCTCAAGAACCCCGACAAGCTCGAAAAACTGCGAAAAGAGCTGGATCATTACCTGATACAGAGAGAGGCCATAGCCCCTTCCTACGGCGCGGTCAAGGATCTACCATATCTCCGCGCCTGCCTTGACGAGTCCCTACGCCTGTCGCCGCCTGTGGCTTTTGGTCTGGAGCGCAAGACGCCCGCCGAAGGGACCACGGTCGCCGGCCAGTGGATCGCCGGCGACACCCTGGTCTCTGTGCCGGCGTACGTGGCGCACCGGGATCCCGTCGCGTTTCCCGAGCCCGAAAAGTTCGTGCCGGAACGATGGCTCGCGGACGAGGCGAAGGAGATCCAGAAGTACTTCATCTCATTCAGCGCCGGGGCGCGAGGCTGCATCGGCAGGAACATCACCTACATGGAGCAGTTCATGCTCGTAGCGACACTGATGCGTCGGTACGATTTCGCCTTGCCGCACAGGGACTGGGAGTTGACGTGGGAAGAGCGTTTCAATCTCTGGCCACGCGCCTTGCCGCTGAGGATATCACGTCGGTGTGCTGCAGAGGATGATTGACGTGGTAGCTAGACGGTGTGAGGGAGTAAGGTGTAGTAGACAGAAGTGAACCTCCTATAGATCAAGTACCACTCCCCGTTGCTTCTTCCTTGCTCCTGGAATCACCGTACCAGGGGCATATCTCTTGTCGTCGAATGGGGTATTCAACCCTCCTCTGGTGCCGTCTCATGCTGTCTGGGTTAGCAAACTATTACTTCCCTAGTCACCACTTCTGGCACGTAGACGGTTCGCTTCCGACCCTCTCATACGCATTACAGCTTTCACCAAGAAGTTGGGGATCCAGGGACGTTGCATGGATGCATTTGTTCTGATATAGTTTAGTTTCTATTGTGAGTTATAGCCAAGGCGCTAGGAATAATACATACCCCGGATATCTTATAAGACAAGCAGCCCCAGAACAGCAAGACATATGATTACCGCTCATTGTAGCTAGTTCCAATAGAGCACCTCACAGGGGCGCACAAAGGCTTGATTGAACTCAAGAGACGGATAACTTACCTAGGGAGTACACATGTTCATGTGGGGATGCTAGGAGAATCACAACCTGTGCGAGGGGTTAAGGCAAGAAGTCGACGTGGTACGTTCAGCTCATCTCCTCTCGTGTCATCATAACAATACGTACACTGACACCACTTGCAACAGGCTGGTATGCGTCCCGAGCACAGCCGCAGCGCCCATGCTGACGCCGTTTGATCTATAGTCTTACCTGTCGCGCCCGTCATGTGAAGTGTGACGAGGAGAAACCCATCTGCGCTGTGTGCCGCAAAGCACGGCGGCCATGTCGTCAACCCGACTTTATCCATGCATTGCCTCAAAATACCTCTTTGAGTATCCGCAGCGACCCGAGGCCAGACGGTTCGTCCAGTGGTCTTTGATGATAAGCGCCGTTGTCTTCTTTGATCATATCGCTAACTTGAGCAGAACCCGGGTTCAGTTCCCAGCGTCAGGAGCCCTCGAGTTTGTATTCTGAGTCGTTGAATGTGTCGCGCGACAACACGGCGGCTGATACTAGAGGAAATAGCCTGGCATGCAACCCTGCACCCTGGGGCACTACAGCGTTAGACGAGATCTTGCTACCAGCGTCCGACAAGCTGAAGTTTGTCTCTGCAAAGCAGACCGAGTTGCCTGTCCCCAGCGCTGGTTTACCTCTCCTGGCTGCGTCGATCACGCCACGCACGGCCTTCCTGTTGAGAACCTATGAAACGGGGATAGCGACATGGATGGATGTTTTCGACTGCTCTTTGTCATACCAACAGGGTCTCTTGCAATTAGTACCCCAGTCGCCACTATTACTCAACTCCACCTGTGCGCTTGCGGCCCGTCAGCTCAGCCTGATCACGGATCCGCAGACGTGGACCCCGGTGGCAGAGCAGCATTACGGAGAGAGTCTGAGCATGTTGAGGTCGACACTCGAGAAAGCTTCCATGAACGCCGAGCATGCCCTGGTGGCAACCATTTTGCTGAGCAGCTATGAGTTGCTAGCTTTCCCGGGTCTCAACTATCACCGTCATTTCCGGGGCGCCAAGTCGTTCGTGGAAGCCCTGGAAGCGTACAAGTCCCCGAAGCGTATGACGCGTGCATCGTTTTGGATCTATGCCCGCCACGAGGTTGGACAAGCGCTAAACTTGGAACGTCCACCCATGCTGGATCCCACAAGGTGGCCGAAGCAAGATCTGCTCCATACGGAGAACGTCGGCGAAGACGTGTACTGCAATGACGCTCTAAGGCTATGTGCCGAAGTCATCCACCTGATTTTTGGCTCGCAACCCCTGCGGCGGGGCAAGAAATGGGTCAACCAATGGTCATGCTTGCACGAAGAATGGGAAAGCTGGATTCAAGAAGCCCCCAAAATCTTGCTGGGGCAAGAATATCTCGACCGAGCGTCCCGCCGCCGGTACTGGTTTCCGAGATCTTGTTTCGCTTCGGCCCTGTGCTTCTATCACGTGTGTCAGGTCTTTCTGCTCACACACCGTCCCCAGGCGCTCCCGACAACGTCTAGGCAGACTTCCGGCGTAGTTCTCGAGCAGCAGATACAGCAACACGCTCAAACCGTCATCGATGTTGCCCTGTCAGACATGCCTGATGGTGTGCAGGTCGTCATGATGCAGCCAGTCTTTCATGCTGCAAAACACGTCCAGGATGTTACCCGAAGGAACGAGGCCATCATTCTCCTAACAGATATTCAGAGAAGGACTGGGTTTCATACGGAGTTCAAGGTTGATATACTCAAAGCCATACCGAGCTCTTCGTAGTACAGTATTTTATGTCCAGCATGTTTTGGCGGCTCAGGTGGTTCGGTTGTTGCAACCAGAGCACAATTAGTCGGGCTCAGAGAGTGATTTCTCGCCGTTATATGCCGATTCCGCCTTAGGGGAAGGCGAGGCACAGCCTCCGTGCGGAAGATCCCTCCAGATGATGGGAGGAAGCCTGCTAGATTCAATTAGACTGAGGTGACTTGGTGAGACCCTTGGGACTGGTCTCGGTCGGCATCCTTTGAGCTCTTCAAGGGCACGAGACTGCTTTTTTTTCCCGCAAAATCGTCCTATGCCCGTCGAGAATAGAGGCCTGGAGATATGTGAAATACTCGCCTTGATGGTCATTAACGTGTCAATAGGGGTAGAAGCCGACGGGGGTGAGTCGCACTGTATAGATTATGCCAAGCACAGATCTGATTGGCCATCTTCCCAACCCCTGAAAGTCAGGACAAAAACTGCGGAGTTCAAGCCCGAGTCGGTTGAGGACACTTTTATTTGGCTATGGTGTATCTCAATCGTGCCCTGCTCAATCCTGCCGTCAACACCTCTCCAACACGCCTTCCTACCTGACATACGCCTCTCAACCTCGCCAGAGAGATTTATTTCGACTGACTCGAAAAGAATGCGGTTCAGCAGAGCGGCAGCCTGTGCCGCGTTTGCGAGTTGGATAGGGGCAGGCCTGGCACACAATATCGCTCTGAAAGCACACACAAGAGAATGTTTCCACGAGGAACTACACAAGGATGACAAGATGACGGTGACGTTCCAAGTCGGCGACCGCGAATTTGGAGGTGCTGGGAACTTGGAGATTGATTTCTACGTATGCAATACCTCACAGCGGCCCGTCTTGCCCATGGCGATATTGAGACGTCTCCGGCTGACCATTGACGGCGCATGCGTCTAGATCACGGATCCTTCAGGCTCTTATGAAACACAGCTCAACTCCGTCTCGTCGGGCGACTACTCGTTCGATGCCCGCATGGATGGGAAATACGTGTACTGCTTCAGCAACGAGCATTGGTCTGCCAACAGCAAGGAAGTCTCCTTCAACGTGCACGGCATTGTCTACGTTCCCGAATCTGAGGCGCCTCAGGATCCGCTGGAAAATGAAGGTTCGTGCCAGCTTTCCCGCGGTGCCTTGAGACCACAGCAGGAAACTAACAGAACTTTGCACGCTTAGTACGCCAACTCTCCGACCTCCTCGCCCAGGTGAAAGACGAGCAGGCCTACATCGTCGTCCGTGAGCGAACGCACCGAAACACCGCCGAGAGCACCAATTCAAGAGTTAAATGGTGGTCGATATTCCAACTGGGTGTGCTGATAGGAGAAGGAGTGTTCCAAGTATGGTGGCTGAAGCGGTTCTTCGAGGTGAATAGCCGACCCCTTCCGTGATCCCATGGTTTTCGCGCCTCCTTTGAGCCTGGTTGGATTTTGTTGGAGCGGGACACTATGAATTTGCTTCTGGCTGGACCAAAAATTACACACAAAAGTGGGAAACTTTGGCTGACGGCTGTCTACGTCACAGGTCAAGCGCGTTGTATAATAGTTACGAGGTCTTACGAGATGAAAAAAGTTCTCGGTCCATATCATTTTACTGCCTGTCATCGTCTTTGGGGACTCGTCGCGGGAAACATGGGTTGTTCGAATATGGAGCCCGACGCAGATATGACATCGTGAAACTGACAGGAAGACTATGCCACACGAGGTTTTACAATTGTGTGTATACTCACTGTCTGGCAGCAGTAGTGAGTGAGGAGGTGTTGAGGATGGACATGCGTCACAATGTCATTTATCGGCTCAAGAGGCTACAGGCTCGAGGAGCAGGTGAAGGCCCTGGTGGTACGAGCAATTGAGGACGAAGCAAATGCAAAGACAAGCAGTTACAACCTTTCCGCATACAACAGAAGATGAGGTGTAGGCGGAACCAGCAGAAAAAATGCCCTGACCGAGTGAGGCAGTTCACATATATCACCTAGTTGATATATGCACACACAATCACCCCTTTTCATGCACACACAGGTCGCAAAAAATACCCCCTTCATAGGCAACAAAAACTCTCAAATCGAACCCAGCTGAGTAGGGTTCGACTTGAGAGAAACCACTCCGGGCCAGGCCTTGCGGCCATCACTTCGGGAGGTTTTTTGGGGGGCAGAAGGGGGTGTTGGCGTGCTGTTTGTTGTTGAGTGTCATCGTATGTAGTCTCTCGTTGCAAGTCACACCCTTTGTCTCTGCCGTCATCTCCTCCACTAACTAGGAGGGAGGGAGAGATAGAGCAGACACTGGAAGACCAAATGATATTAAGACAAGCCGATGTTACCACCACAATCGAGCTGGAATTCGAATCCAAGTCAGAAAGTTGAAGGAAAGTCGGGTTCACAAAAATATATCCTTTGATTTTCCTTACTCGAAAGTGAATATCTCTCCCTGAGAGAGTGGGTGGGTGAGGCACAGAGAGAGAGAGAGGCAGAGAGGAAGTCCAGGTACCGGCCCAACGCGACCATCTCCTATCCTCCTATCCAGAATCTTCCTCACCAATATACTCTCTGCGTGTCTTCCCTTTCTCGTTATGCAGGCTGCATGAGGAAACCATCTCGACAAAGCAGTCGAAGTTCAATTTAACTCCTCTCAGGGCCTCACCAACTGTTATACTGATGGATGGCGCCATGTCACCGCAGACGCACAAACACCGGCCCAGCGGCAATCAGGATGGCGTGATGGGCTAGCGAATCCGAAATACGAGCAGCGCCATCGTGTGCTTTGCCTGATCCAACCCCTGCATGGTGCCGTGGCTTGACCTCGGCTTCGCTTGTGGACTCGTTCGTTCGCCCACCGCCTCCTCTGAGTGTCCCCCACCTTCTCCTCTCATTACACGATTACATTGCCGGGACTGGCATAGTATACGAATCATTGGCAAGGTAGGGACAATCCTCACATCGCATCGCAAGCGAGCCCGGCTGGTTGGCTTTGCTGGGCGGTCAATTCCTTCGCCTGGAGGGGATCGCTCCGTACCATTGGCTTGATGGCGTTGATTTCCCATCGAACGGCGTCGAAGCTTCAGTTCGCCCGTCCTTTTGCCTTGCCGAAGTCACTGACGGTACCTTATGGTGGCCGGATAGTCTTCTTCCCGAGAGAAGCTCGTGGACGATCAAAAAGTGTCGTGATGTTCCCCCAGGTTTGTCGATAGCTTTTCTTGATGTTGTGCGTTTCACATTGCTGCTATCTCAGTATGCGTTCATTTGCCATTGTTTGGTCAAAGCGTATTGTTGAGTTGGTCGTGCCACATTCTTGAGCGAGTTGCTCTCTGCTAATTTCTTCACCAACGCCACTTGACTTTGCGAGATGAGGTTCCCTTGGTCAAAGACCGGAGCGGTGGACAAGCCATCAGACTCGGGCGTCCGAGAAAGCCATCCCAGCACACCTTCAGAGCAACCAGTCTCGACAGAAACCCTTGACCCCGAGAAGAGACCAGTCCCCTCTGATGTGAACGGAGCAGAGTCCGGTTCACATGAAGCCCCATCAAATCCGACCACCGCGCCTGGAGAAGATGTCCCCGATTCGGCGCCGGCCGATGAAAAATCTGCGCGTGAGGCAAACGAAGAACTATCCCGTAGAGACTCAACAGCAACCTCCGATGCAGGCGAGCCCGGCGAAGACGACGAGTCCAAGTATGCCAAAGGGCTGCCGTTACATCTGTTGACGTTCGGCCTAACTCTCTCCACCTTTGTCATTGCTCTGGACAACACCATCATCGCAACCGCCATTCCCAGGATAACCACCGTCTTCAACTCCCTGGACGATGTGGGCTGGTATGGCTCCTCGTACCTGCTCACGACGACCTCGCTGCAGCCGTCGTTCGGCAAGATCTACACCTATTTCAACGTCAAGTGGACCTACATGTTCGCTATCTTCATCTTCGAAGTCGGCTCCGTGCTGTGTGGCGCGGCCAGGAACTCGACAATGCTGATCATTGGCCGGGCCGTTGCTGGGATTGGCGCGGCGGCGATTTTCTCGGGCGGCATGACCATTGTTGCATATTCCGTACCGTTGCGCAAGAGGCCGATCTACATTGGTCTGCTGAGCTCCATGTTCGGTATTGCATCTGTCGTGGGTCCTATTTTGGGAGGAGCTTTCACCGACCGTGGGTGCACTGGTTGAGCCACCCCAATGAGACATGACGTGCTGACCTTGCTTAGGTGTGTCATGGCGTTGGTGCTTCTACATCAACCTCCCCATCGGCGCGATAGCCATCACGGCGGTTTTTTTCTTCTTCAAGAACCCCGAGCGCCGACACAGCAACCTGACCATGAGGCAGAAGATCGGCCAGATTGACCTGCTCGGCGCGTTCTTCTTGATCTGCGCCATCGTCTGCCTCCTGCTCGCTCTCCAGTGGGGCGGCGTCACGTACCCGTGGTCTGACTCGAAGGTCTGGGGCTGCATCCTAGGGTTTGGGCTGTTGATCATTGTCTTCACCGGCATCCAGCTGTGGAAGGGCGACCTGGCCACGCTCCCGCCCCGGATCATGCTCCGGCAACGCACCATATTCGTGTGTGCGTTCTTCTCGGCCTTCCTCGCCATGGGCCTGTACACGCACATCTATTTTCTCCCGTTCTACTTCCAAGCGGTCAAGGGCACGACGGCGGAGGGCTCCGGGATCCGCACGATTCCCTACCTGGTCAGCATCACCATCTCGTCCATCGTCGTGGGCGCCAGCATCACCACCCTGGGGCCGTACGTCCCCTTCACGTGGTTCGGCTCGGCCATCTTCGCCGTCGGGTCGGGCATGCTGTACAGCCTGAAGGTGCACTCGTCGACGGGGACGTGGATCGGGTACCAGATCCTGGCCGGGGTCGGGGCCGGGGCGTGCGTGCAGATCCCCTTCATCGCGGTGCAGGTGGTGCTGAACAAGAAGGACATGCCGGTCGGCAACGCCGTGGCCATCTTCTTCAACTCGCTGGGCGGCGCCATCTCCATCTCCATCGCCCAGAACATCTTCTCCAACACGCTGGTCAAGGAGATTCCCAAGTACACGAAAGGCGTCAACCCGCAGACCATCATCATGGCCGGCGCCACCCACATCCGCCAGGTCACCCCGCCCGCGCAGCTCGCCGGCGTGCTATACGCGTACAACATCGCCGTGACACACTCGTATATCCTGTCCATCGCGTGCGCCACCATCGCGTTTCTGTTTTCACTGGGCTTTGAGTGGAAGAGCGTCAAGGGGAAGAAGCTCGAGATGGGCGGCGCGGCATAGCCTGGGGGGAAATAGGAGAAGATAAAAAGCGCCAGATGTAAGAAAGAAAACAGGCATCGTGAGAAAGATGGGACTTTTCTAGAAAAGAAACCCAAGCAATAATACACATTATATTCCTAGAGTCAGAGGCACGTTCATCCAAGCGCAGTGTAGAACTCATCCTTATACTGGACCAAAGCCTGCCGGCAGGGTGAATGCCGGGTCCTCCTGGTTCCAAAACGCCATAAAGTCAAATTTCAGAACAGCACGGAGCAGTCCGCTCTATGAGGCTGGTCAGTCTGTCTGTACACACACGCGCACACACGTATAGCCAGAGCAAGAGAGGGAAAGGGAGAGTCAGAGGCAGAGGGAGGGAGGGGAAAGTGGAACTCACCGCATGTGAAGGCGCCTGGGACGGAAAGGCCCAGTAGCACGCCTGCGTCGACAGGACGGTATGCTCGAGCGGGACAACATCTCTGTCGTTGTCTCCGTCTCCGTTTCTGTCACCGCAAGCAGTGCGGAAGGGGTAGCGCGTGAAGCGCAGGACGTAGGAGCCCGTGCCGGCGTCGTCAAAGCCCACGTTGACGACTCTGACGCGGTTCGCGCTGGGGACGTCGGAGCCGACGATCGGGGTGGCGAGGCCGGTTTCCTCGAGCCGCACCACCCTCATGGCGATGCTGTCCAGGATCTGGCCGTCCAAGCCGCACTGGCGAAGCATGCAGACGGCGCGGCGGCGGAAGCTGGCGTTGCGGTACCGCGTGGCAACGAAGAACAGGATGGGGATCAGCCGCGCCGGCCGGCGCCGGATCATCAGGCTGCAGCTCACCACGATGTGCTCGAACGCGCCGGCGTACGCGTCAAAGGCCGTCTCCTGCCTGAACGGCCCGCACCGCGACAGCACGTGCAGGCAAAGGTGGTACGTCCGGAGCAGGGCCAGATCCGTGAGCATGGCGACGCTAAGGTGGGCGTACATGCTGGATTCAAACGTCGTCAGCTGGTCGATCCAGGCGTTGAGTTTGTCCGTGAGGTCGGGCACAATCTGAAATCTCGTCTTGGGCGCCATGCCGTCGAGTTGCAGTGCCGTGCAGTCAAAGGCGATGGCTTGCAGGGCCCAGGCTGCCTCTTCCATGCATGTCCAGAGATGTCTCGGCTCGAGGTGCAGGGGGAGCGGGAGGTCGTTCGTCGCAACGGCTTGGGCCTTGCAGTCCGGCGACCACCAGGCCATGGATTGCGGTCTGGCGATGTGGTACAGCTCGCTGGTGTGCAGCTCGAGTCGGGAGAAGATGTGGTCGAGTTCTGCGATGGCCGCGTTGCCGTCGTTGTACTGGGGCGACGACGGCCGGTACGTGGCGAGGATCTTCCTGCCGGCGATGAGATGCTGAATGGCCGCGAACGAATTCTCCTGGAACTCGTCGCACAGCACGAGTAGCAAGCAAGCCATGAGCAGCAAGCTCGGGTCCGGGTTCTCGCTTCGGCTGAGCAGCCTCAAAGCTCGGCCGTAGTGCGCGAGGAAGACGGTGTCCTTGTCCGACGGCGCGGCACAGGGCTGACGCAGGCGCAGCAATCCCAGTCGGGAGGCTGCGATGGTGAGGTGCTTGATGCTCTCGTCGACATGGCAGGCTTGCAGCACCAGCCGGTTCCAAAAGTGGTGGCTGCCGTAGTTCAGCATGTCCGGGGCACAGAACTGGGTGAAGAACTGGAACGCCCTCAAAGCTTCATGGTCGCATCGCGTAGGGACATTGGAGTCAATGACCATTAGCACCGCCACGGGAGGCGGATCTCTTCCGTTTTCTCGAGGAGGCGCCGGATAGCCATCGCATTTGCGGCCTGTGCTCAGACATCGGTTGCAGGATGGAAGAGAATAGTCACACTTGACACGGCGGGCGCGGCAAGTGATGCAAGCCTTGCCTCGCTGTCTCCTCGGTCTGGTCTTGATGTCGCTGTGAGCAGGATCCAAGGCTTCGATCATATCGTTCGCTTTCAACTGTATGGGCAGGACTGATGACTGGCCTTTTCCCGTTGGATCTGCCGTTGTGGACAATTGTGCTCTGGAATCGAATTGTAACAGTGTTAAATTTCGGACAAGACAAGGACGTGCTCTGAGGCGCTCGACCTTCTGTCGGCCGAATATAGAGTTCAGGCCCCTTGCTGTCGCCACAGAAGCTCAAGTCGGCAAGGGAACTGCCAGTTCAATAAATCCGCATCTTAAGCCCGTGAGATGCGATTGGTCTGCTCGCGAACTAGCCGTTAGTTGCATATCGCGACCCAGAGTCTTTCTCCGCTCTTGGGTCACCGCTGTGAGGCCGCAAGGCTCGGCAAGGGGCAGACGATGTAGAGAGACATTTCTGAGGACGACCGATCGGACGCAGGAAGTCCGACGGGACACCAGCCAAGGCCTGGTACAGAGTATAAAAATGCTGGAACCACCACTGGTTTAACGGACCAGCAGAGCTATCGACATCTCGACCCAGACTGTATACTCGACATGTCGTCAGTCACCGCAGACGACACCATCGTCCTCATCACAGGCGCAAACCAGGGGATTGGCTATGAGTGCGTCAAGAAGTTGGCCGCTGAACAAGCCAACTATCACATCCTGCTCGGCTCCCGAAGTCTAGCAAGAGGGAAAGAAGCCGCCAGCAGCGTTACGAACCTGGCGAAAGGCACCACGGTCGAGCCTCTCGAGCTCGACGTTGACAGCGACGAGTCCATTGCTCAAGCAGCCAAGCACGTCGAAGAGAAGTTTGGTCGGCTGGACGTCCTGCTCAACAATGCCGGCATCAGCCGCGTCAAGGGCGTGGGTTTCCGCGAGAACATGACGCGAGTGCTTCAGACCAACACCGTCGGCGCTGCCTGCGTCACAGAAGCGTTCGTCCCCCTGATGCGAAAGGCCTCAGTTCCGCGCCTCATCTTCATGTCCTCTGGACTCGGCTCCATCACCCTCACGCTGGACCCGTCGTTCTCGTATTACGGACTGGGAAACCCGCCAGAAATTAAACCGTACATCGTGTCCAAGTGCGCCGAGAATATGATCGGGGCACTGTACGCGGTGCAACTGGGCAAGGAGGGGTTCAAGGTCAACATGGTCTGCCCGGGCCATAGGGCCACCAACTTGAACGGGTACAACGAGCACGCCGGCCCAGCTGCTGACGGCGCCATCGAGGCTTGTCGATTGATTGTGGACACGGACAAGAACGGTCAACATGCCACGTTCACCACCTCGCCAGAGACCCAGTATCCGTGGTGAGGAGGAGTTTTGACATGTGGCGCGACCACTCAAGGGAAGCAGAGAGCTCTACTAGTCCAAAACACCTAAAGAATTCGTTATCCCTGCTCTAGGTAAACGATAGCGAGTGAACTCTGACAGGCTTCAGGAGGTCGATAGATCGACCGCCGAGGGTACGTAGCGAATCTGAGAAAGAATGTCAACGGAGTACTTGGTACTGGTGTGGCTTTTAGTGAGAGATACCTACCGAGGCAGCGCTGGCAAGGTTTCATCGTGCTAGGGGCAAGGGAGGCCCATTCCCATCACTTTTCTTGCACTGAGAATATCAGAGACGTAACTCTGTATGTCCCGGATAAGTGTTCCAAACGTAGCGGTCCAGAGCAAGTGTGAAGAGTGCCTAGACAAATTGCAGATAAGCAGGAGAGGCGCCCAAATATCTCACAAGGAAGCCTAGAAATATCCACAGAAACATACAGATATAGTTTATGATTGCAGAATTTCTTGCCAATTAGACCAAGACACTATGGCCGAGCGGTTAAGGCGTGTGACTAGAAATCACATCTCTTCGGAGGCATCGGTTCAAATCCGATTGGTGTCGTCAAGTTTCTTCTTACCTTTTTGCTTGTATCGCGAGCTTTTTCTTTTTCTTTTTCTTTTTGGGATATCTCTTGGCCCTCAGAGCATTCTGAATTATTTATTTTTGTTCTTAGCTATTGTGGTGGTGTGGTAGCCAGGAATGAATACGTGCGCATAAAACTTGGCGTGGCGCCTTGGCACTTGAAGGCAAAGGAATTACCCTGCACGAGTAGTAGTACTTATGGTAGATCGGTGCCTACCCTGTATACCGAGTATATATTCAGCGCATTAGCAGGTCCAATTTACATAGGAACAGAGCCTTAAATACTCGGTGCATTATCTACTTAACGGCATTCTCCTCCATCAACTTTTTTATTCTTGTCGTAGTTCCAGATTCCTCCTTCCAAGACTTATTTGTGTCTCCACAGTGGAGGATGCAGGCACCTCGCTCAGAATCGTGATTGATCGGTTTCAGCAGGGCGCCAAACGGGGGCTAAATCATCTAATATGAATGGTTATAGGTGAGTGTTAGCAAAACCACTCCAAGAATTCGTCTTCTGACTTCCCCGATGGTGTAACGGTAACATCGCTGATTTTCACTCAGCAGCCCCGGGTTCAACTCCCGGTCGAGGAATCATTCTTTTTGCATTTTTTTTTACAGTTTGTTTTGTTGTGTATTTTGCTCCTCTGAAGAGACACTGTTCCCTCTTAAGGTAATATGCTGTTGTTTCAGGTGAAGCGTCAGTTTTTCAAGCCTATATTGTCCGTCATGGAGATACTCCAACAACCAAAAACAGCGACATGAATACCTCAATTACGCAATGATATCTTTCTTTGGTTGATGGCGCTTAAGAATGCAGTCATCCCGATCCCTGCTCGACCCTTTTCTGCCTGTGTGCTGCTCTGGAATGTGCCTGGTGGCTGGGCAGGCTGGCTACATGCATGGCAGCTGTTCTAAGCCTTGTGCTCCCGTGTTTGACGTTGTCCACCGACAACTCACGAAAGCGCACTGCGTTCTTCCACACGCAGGAGACCATTACATCTGCATAGTAGGACAGTCTGTACCAAGGTGAGCACCGACAGTTATCTTACGGTGGAAAGGTGAGAAGACGGATGTGCTGTCTGCCTTGTCAAAAGCTTTGCCCTCTTCCACACCTCATCCAACGCGTTGATGAGAAAAACCACTCACAGTCGCACACAGCGAGGCTTATTTTCTCCTGCGTGATCCTGAATCGACTGTCCGAAGGGTTACACACGGGAAGAGAGACGAACAAACAGGGACCCAGAACAGGCATCCAAGCCCCGTCCGTGTCTCCCAGCGCACGTTCAAACCACTTGGGCAGAAGTGCTTCCGTGCAACGCATGTCTATCTTGACCTCCCTTCGGCCTTCCAACGGTTTTCCTTTCTTTTCAAACAAAGAACCAAGCAAGCAAGCACGCCCTTCTCTCTTTCTTTCTGATTGCTCACTCACCGACTGTTTGATTCCGAGTCACCCCTCCGGCCATTTGCTGGCTTTTACCCCACGTTGACCAGCCTGCCTGCATTCTTATGTACGTATAAAAGAGATAACAGAGAGGAAGAGAGGAAGAGAGAAGAAGTATCGACACAACACACGCACGGTAGACGGATACCTGAAAAAGCCCATCTATCAGTCCATCTTCTCCATCAGAAGGGGGCTGGCTGACGTCCAATCCAGCACCGATCACAACAACAACAACAACACGAACAAGATCGACCAGAAGCGAGCAACGCCCCAGTTCATCTCTATGGAGATCTGGCGCTACCGCCCAGACGGCTGGCACGAACCGATCCTCTTCACGCGCGAACGCGGCCGTGGACGCAGACGTGACGGACAAGCGATCTATCTGGGACACGGCATCGGCGCTACCTTCCATGTCCCTCCATACATTCGCCCTCCCGGACCACGTCGAGGCCCACGACCTACGCCTTGGGACTATGACGACGACTCCGACTATTGGTAAGTAAAAACAAAGAACATCCAATCTCACAGGAATGGAACTGGGGCAGGTCTTGCAGCAGAGCTGACTGGGTATCCCTCCCGGTGGGAACGAATCATTAGGTCCGACTCCGACTCCGACTATAGATACCGAAGAGGCATCAACTGCTTCACGCGCAACAGCCCCACGGCCTTCGCCCGGGCGCTCGCCAACAATCGGGTCGTCGTCAACAACATTTACAGGCCACCGAGATATTATTACTGAGAGATGCCGACGGATGCACCTACAAAAGGAGGGTTGTTCTGGACGTCGTTCCGCTGATGGAAATGGTCCCGAGCGGTAAGAGGATGTGAAAGGGAAGAATGCTGACCGGGCCGACTCGGGCTGGTGAGGGAGGTGAAATTGTTCCGAAAGAGATATGGCTTGAAAATTACTACACAATATGAGTTCATCAGACATGCTCAGCCTGTTCTTGGTCCAGCACGACTTTATTCTCGGCTGGAGCGCCTTCCTCGTCGCCCTTGACATCTCGCCTGTGGCTGAGCATCCATCGATACAGGTCTGGATTGTTGTACGTCGGAGTCCAGCTATCGTGCATGAGATCCGGGTATCGCTTGAACTTGACTTCCTTTGCATCTGCCTTCTCCAGCGCGTTGACCATCTGGATCGACGCCCGTACAGGGATGATGTCGTCGCGATCGCCGTGGAAAACCCTGTGTCAATTAGCATTGGCAATGTCAGGCATTCATCCCGTCAACGGTGCAATTACTCACCAGTGCGGCACATGTCTGATATGACTGGCTCGCAAATGGTCCCCTCCACCACATATTGGAGCCAGCGTCGCGAATCGACGTGGCGAATGCATGGCCAGATCCCAGGTGCCGTACCCGCCCATGCTGAAGCCCGTGACGTGGATCCTGTCCACGTCCACGCGAAAGCGATCGACAATCTCGTCGAGCAGCGCGGACAAAATGGCTCCGTTCCAGCCGTACCCATTGCCCATGTTCAAGGACGGCGTGACGGTGATGAAGTTCTCGGCCAACAGTTCGCAGGTCTCCCGCGGCACCGGTTCCGAGGACCGATCGCCCTGCTGTGTCTGCTTCCCTTTCCGCAGCCGCGGGGCAATGGGGATATCGATGGAGGGCATCTCATTTGTGATTGGATTCGACCTCAGCTTGTCATAGCAGAGGATGACCTTGGGTACGCCGTGGCGGATGGAAGCAAAGGACTCGTGCTCGCCACGCTGCGACTCACCCGCGCCGTGCAGGAAGAGAACCAGCGGCCACGCCTTGTTCCGATCCTCGTCGTACGCTGGTGGCAGCGAGACGAAGTGCTCGTAGCCGAAGGGGGCATTCGAGGCGCGCTGGTCAAAGTATTCGAACCGGATATGTCGCGTGCAGGCGTAGGCATGGCCTGGATCCTTGGGCACAGTCTCTTTGGGAACAGTGGTACTTGTGCCCGACACCGGCATAGACATGACGACTACTGGGACGTTCTTGGGCCCTCGTTTGGCCGTGTGGAAGTCGTGCAGCGAGTTTGGATTCTTTTCTGGGTCGTCACGAACCACCACGGGGGCGCCGGCCGCTCTATTGCTCACCCGTGGTGCTTGTAGCGGTGGTGTTTTTGGCGTCATATTGACGTTTTATTCGCCGTCTGAAGATAGGCCGGAGATTGTGTCCGATCTTCGAGATGCGCAGGGGTCAAAATGAGGATTTGTTAGGATATTGAGCATTCCACTTTTTTAATATCCTGTACGCTGAGGTTCTACCCTCGTTCATCAGCCTACTAAGGACTCAAGACATAGACGGGCTTTGACGGAAGGATCACAGTAGCTTGCCAAACCAGTCGATACAAGGCAGATCGTTCTGTATGTGCACGGGGAGACAAATGTCCTCCATGTGGCGAGAAGATGTCCGGGGTACCCTTGTAGGATCCATGCGTGCCATGGTTGGTAGGGTGAATTGTAGATCGCTCTTTTTGTGACTATTTGCGATTGAATCGAGACGAATCACCATGTCAGGGTTGTTTCATTGCCAGAGATCACCGTCAATGTAGAGTGCAGCTGAGCAGGAGAAAGGACTGGCGATATGAGACGCGGGGCCTAACCCAAACAAGCAAATTACGTAGTTCGGTCCCCCGGGAGAGCAAGGTGGGCAGGCCGCCCTTTTTTCAGATTGACCTCAGCAGATAACCCGAATATCTCGCCCAGATCTTAGATTCAGTCCGAGTCTGCAAGTCAGACTGTCCTCCGTGCGGCGCAGACGGCCATGCGGGAACCATGGGAAACTCTCAAAGCGCGCACAAAATCTCGGCGCAGGATAGGTAAGGTGAACCCACTGATTGACTGACGGATTGACATGGGGAGAACCAAAACCAACCAGCTTTCCCTGTTTCAGCACGCTAACCTGTGTCCTTCTCCTCGCAGGGCCATTCTGGATATGAAAAACCAGCGGGACAAACTGCGCCAGTACCAAAAACGAATCACCGTCATCACGACCCGCGAGACCGAGATCGCAAAAGAATGCCTAGCCAAGGGCGACAAGGCCAAGGCCCTCCTCGCGCTGCGCCGGAAGAAATACCAAGAGTCGCTCCTCTCCAAAACGGACGCACAGCTGGAGCAGCTGGAGAAACTGACCAGCAGCGTCGAGTTCGCGCTGGTTCAGAAGGACGTGCTGTTCGGGCTGCAGCAGGGCACGCAGGTGCTGAACATGATCCACAAGGAGATGGGCGGCCTGGAGGGCGTGGAGAAGATGATGGGCGAGACCGAGGAGGCGCGCCGGTACCAGGAGGAGATTAGCCAGGCGCTGGCCGGCCAGATGTCCAACGAGGACGAAGACGAGGTCGAGGATGAATTGGAGGCCATGGAACGGGAAGTCGTCGGTCTCCCGGACGCGCCGAAGAAGACCATCTTGGGCGAAGGCACACTCCCGGAAGTGCCAAAGACGGAGCTGGAACAGGAACAGCAGAGGATACAGAAGCAGAAGGAGAGGGCGCGGCAGAGAAGAGTCGCCCTGGAGGCGTGATGATTTTACAATACAACTTTTATGGTTGCGGTCATGGTAGTAGTACACTTGACGATGCCTTCTAGCGTTGCGACAATACAACACATGCCTTCTTGGAAATCCTTGGGACCCTTGCTGATGCTTTTGGTCTCACTGTCCCGGCATGGTCTGGTTAGTATTGACCAGTCCCTGAATCAACTTATGATCTTGAGGATTTGCCGCCGCTTCGTACAGGACGTGGACCGGTTCGCGGTTGAGTGGCATGAAGTCTCCCTTGAACCCGAGGTAGCTGATGCGCGTGACATCCTCCTCTCCCCCGGAATGGTTGTCCTCGAAGAAGAGGTCGATCGAGGTGGTGCCGTTCCACAGAGCCCGGTTCAAGGGGATCTCGGCCACGTCGTTGCTTTTTGACAGGGTCAGCCGTTGGGTGGGTTTCAGGTCGGACGCGAGGCTGAAGTCCATGTCGTCTCTATTTCGAAAGAGCTTGACGGTCTGAGGTGCCGAGTCGGTGTCTGACGTGCGCACGATGATGGAATAGAGCTTGCACGATCCCGTAAAGGGTACATGCATCAGTAGCTGTTCGTCCGCATCGCTTTCGAGGATGGGCTGGTCATTCAGGCGCTCATCCCACGTCTTTTGAACGATCGCCGCACCCGAGCGCGGTTCAGCCTCGTTGAGCGTCGTAATGCCTTCGAAGTTGATCTGTTTGTAGAGGTTCGATTGGAGGGCCGGCTCAAGGTCGTGGGAATGGTCGTGTTCGTGACCAGCGCCATGGCTGTGGCCGTGGTCATGATCATGATAGTGGTCGTGAGAGGACATGTTGGATATGACACTGTAGTTGCTCCGTGACTGCTGAAGTAATATTGGAGTGAGTGTTTCTGGGGATGGCTGCTGTTGGATCAATCAGTCGTCTTTTTGTACTGCCTACCATGTGTTGAAACACCACTGCACGAGTAGCGTCCTCGTCTATCAGTGGGCAGGCCATCCAGTTGCCATCGAATGTTCCAGGATGTATGACGGGCGTGATGAGACCCAGTGTCACTGCTTAAGAGGGAAAAGTGGCGCTGCTTAATTGTCTTGGCCACGCAATCAGCGAAAAGGACCTGAGAACTGCATGGCGCCGCTTTAGAACACCACTCAACCTCTTCTCTTTTGTCTATCTCAGAACTGTTCAGAGGTCATTGGACTTCAGGAATAGCTCGAACCCTGCCTCATGCGGGTCTATGAACTTGCGACATGCCAACAGAAATTTACATTGCCTCCTCAGTTCGTCATGATGGGCAAATGGCACACTCTGATGTTATATGATGGTTTGGGAAGTCTAGCACAACCTGCGTCACGGAAGGGAAGCGAACCAGTTCGTTAGCAGAGAGAGCCACTGCCCGTTCATCAGCACTCATTGTCTCATTGTCGTTGTTGTTCCTGTGAGCTATGGCTCCATTGAGTGCTTTTCCTTTGTGTTCTTCCACAAGTCGGACACTTGATCAGAGAGGTTTGGAGTCGTCGATGGAGCAGTCTTGTTACGTGGAATCGAGAACTGAGCAGTACTCCAGAGTGGTCAATAAGTTCGTCTGTGCATGTAACCATGCTCCCTCTCGACGTCGACGTCGATAAAGTTCGCGGCACTAGGGCGCCGCCGTTACGCAAAGCGTGGGGCCAAAACTTGGCACCAGCACGTCCGTTGTTAATTTCCACTCGCGACCCTTGATGACATCCTTATCCATGCTTCCTGACTCACCTCTGTTCACACCAAGCAACAACCTGGAGCCAAGCTTCTGGAGAAGCTCAATGACACTTCATCAGCTTGCTGGCGGTGGACAGTTCTGACTAGTATCCGAAGCTGGCTAGACTTCTGGTAGCATCGACAGCTCAGACAACAACATGTAAGACCAGGGCATCAACACCCCAGCGAACAGAACCCATTTTCCCAAAACAAGCCAGATCCAGATGAGTTTGCCCTCAAATGTGACCCTTTAGCCATTATAAAGAGACAGGATGGAAACATGGAGCCCATGACAGAGCTCGGTGGAGGGCATGTCAAGCAGCCCCAGGACATGGCTGCGCACATGGGCGGCCACGGTTCACTGTTGCGTACGCAATAGAAGCAAGCTGAGGCAGAATGGAGACAAATGGACAGCCAGAACAAGATATCTTGCCCATTTTGTGAAGATGTCTCTTGATGCTGTGACCTGCCGACATATCTGATGTTCAGCGGTATCCTGGGCACCAATGCTCTTACGGGCCCCAGACGGAGGGGAAAGCCATGGGCCCAACGGTGAGAATACTCTGACCCTTTCACTTACAACCTGGTCGAGCCGAGCCGGTATGTGACGACTTGGTTGTGACATGTGCACACTGAAGTCGCCCAAGGATCTGGGGCCTTTGTCCGGCAGCCCGTCTATCCCGGTGGAGTGTGGGATCTTCTGCATTTGAGGCAGGCCTGTCACTCTCCAGATATTGGAGTTTGGCTGTGTGCGGCTTTCTCTCGTCATTGCTCAGGGACAAGGCTGTGAAGTCATGAAGCTCTATCAGTGGCCTCAATACACGATGTGGCACAGACAGCACCAAAGGACTATCGGTTCCCTTGTCTGTTCAAAAGAGGAAAGACAGGAAGAGTCTCGATCCTCCCGTCAAGACGTGAATATCAGTTGCCCAGCCAGGAACAGCAGGTCATCCGAATACTGTTCATTTTCGCGCCAAGGCGAGGCCGTGAATTCGCTGCCGGTCCCTATACAAAACCCACATTCTCCCAGTCCTCCGGTGTTTTGATTTCATCCCCAAAACATCTCTCTTCGTCCGTCACCTTTCGATCCTATTCATCATCAAACACTCGTTCCCTACGCTTTTACATTCGTTCAGACGTCCCTGTTGCCCATCATGGCGACAATTACCACCTGGGACGCGATCATCTTCATCGCCTCCTACGCATTCGCCGTCTTTCTGACCCTTGTCGACGCTCAGTCCTGTGAAAACATGACCACAACTATCTCAGTCTTCAAAACCCTCACTGTGACCCAGCCCTTGGTCACTGGCCCGGTGACTGTTACTTTGACTGAGCAGCCCTTCGATGGTTTCAACTTCACTCACGTCTCCGGCACAACCTACCCTGGAGTCACTGCGACTACAGCCACAGTCACTGACACAATCACTGTTGGAAATGAGACCAGCACCCAGTCTACTTCAGGTATGTCACTCCTCGCCACCGCAAGACCCTCAAGAGCCCTCAGCTAATTTGTTGCGCAGTTGTTGATACTGTTCGCTCAGGATCTGCCATTACTCTGATAAGCACCACCAAGATCACGTCTTATGGTAAGGGAACAAAAAACACCTTGAAACGCGTCAATATCGGAGAACTCACAAAAGCAATAGTCAACAGTACTGTCTCTGCTACCGTCCCTGCCGTCTCTGGCAGTGCGACTGGAAACAACATCACGCGTGGTGAGTGACTGCGAACTGCGAACTGCGAATTGCGAACTGCGCACTAGCGCCGCATCTCTTCTCTGTTACATGATGCTAACCAAAGACAGCATCTGTCCCTGTCTCTTTGACTTTGACATTCCCTATCATCACTGCCAGTCCCCCCTGCGATTCGGGTCTTCCGAACGGAACATGCGGACATGGTAGTTTCATCTCGGTCACTGAACCTGCGACTCAGAACTTGACTTCCACCATCACCGTGACCAGCACTGCACATGTCACACGTGACACCATCACATCGGTTGCTCTGTCCACGGCTACTGTGAACACTTCAAGACCATACTTCGTCAACGGGACTTTCGAAACCAGCTTCCCCTTTTCGCCCCCGCCACTGTCGTCTGCTATGAGTGTCGCGACGTCTGCCTTTGACAGCATCACTGCAAACCATACTGTTGTTGCCACCACTAGCACACGCACTACCACGACCTTGACCACGGTTACCCTAGCCGGGAGTTCGTCCACTGTTAGTACTACCAACTCCACCCTGGATAGTGCCACATGGATGGTGTATACAATCACGACCACCTCCACCGTCGAGCCAGTCAACTCGATCTTGAGCATCGCATCTTCTTTCCTCGGCAATGCGTCTTCAGAGGTTGCAACTAAAACGGTCACTACGACAGCCACGGGCACACCTCTGGAGACCATCCTCAGCGATGCCTCTTCCATCCTCAGTGAAGCCACGTCGGAGATTGCAAACAAGACCACAGCCACACAGAACGGAGGCACCATTACCACCACAACTGTCTTCACCACCGTGGAGGCTACCGAGACTATGGCGAGCAGTGCTCCTGTCACCTTCACAGTGACTATCTCCGAGTATGTCAATACCACTACAACCTCCATCGTCGTGGATAACACTGTGGCTGCGATTGGTCGCTTCAATACCACGACTACGACCACTGCACAACAGGAATCAACAACCATATTCTTGCCTGGCACGACCACAGATGGCGTGTCTTTGTTGTCTGTTGCCATGCCTAGTAGTGAGAGCCTCAACGTCAGCGCATTCACTGTCTCAAGCAACGCGTCGGTGTCGTTCCCTACCATGTCCATGTCCGCATCCGTGTCCGGGTCTCCATCAGTCTCGCTCTACACTCCGACCATGACCGGCACCGCATCCTCCTTGCGCGCGCCCGGTGTCTTCGGTCTGATCGCCCGCTTCATGATGGTCCTCGACCTGGTCAAGCCGCAGACCCTGGTCCGAGCCATGCCTGGTCTCCCCCAGCCTGCACCGGAAATCGCCCCGCCTCCGCCGAGCATGACCACCACTCTTGGCATCGAGGTCTCAGTCTCAGTCTCCACCGAGACCGTGCCGTGCAACTGCACCGGCTACTCCAACGAGACGACCACCACTACGACGACTGCTGCCATCACCAGCAGCGGCGCCGTGGGAGGACCAGCAGGAGCAGACTCGACCGTCTGGCTCACCAGCACTGTGCAGAGAACCTCGACCGTGACATCTACCTTGACGACAGACGTTCCTGGTCCACACCCAGCCAACTCCTCGTCGTCGTCGTTGCTCTCGCTGACAACCACTCCGGCCGTTGCCACGATGCTGACTGCACCCCTTGTGGTTTCTGCCACGAGTTCCCAGCCTGCGTCTGAGACCAGTGCCGCCGTCGTCGGCGTGACAATCACTTCTGCCTCACTCGTTGCGAACATCACGTGGACCTTTGCCCATCCCAACGGCACCGAGACCCCTGCGTCTGTCACCGCATCTGCTCCTGCTTCGTCTTGGCCTCCCGTGTCTGTGCCCGCGGTCACCGTGAGCAACGCCACAACACCGATGCCGTTTTCCAACATCACCACGACGCCGACGAGCAGCACTGTCATGAGTGACAACAACGCCACCACCGTCAACAGCAGCAGCACCACCGTGCACCCGACGGTGACGAGCTTCCTGAGCACCCACTCCACGGCCCCGTTGGGCGGCAGCGTCGAGACAAGCACCCAGACATTCACGCCGACCACGATCACGACGGCGGCATCTTCGTCTTCGTCCTCGTCCTCGCCGCCGTCCTTCAAGTCGGCGACCCCGCTGACTGTGCGCACCGTGTCTGCCTTGTTGCTCCTGGCCGTCACCGCTTGGTATGTCTTGTGAGTGAAGTGAAGCGAGCTGAGGTGAGGTGAGGTAACGTTGATCTGACCCTGGCGATGATGATTCGACTTCAACATGCAGGAGTGGATTTCAGAGGATTGGTCGGAACCGTTGTCGCCTACTCGCAGGATTCAGGATATCTCATGCATGGATTGCCATCGGACGGATATGACGAGCTTTTCGCACGCAGTTGCACATACGCATCATCCACAATGATGGTGACACAGTACGACACCAAAGGTGTCACTCCATAGTCGAACATGGGAAAAGAAATCAAAGTGCTTTCAATCTCGTTGATGCCTTTATGTCTCTGTATTCTCTCTATCGTCGACACGTGCCATGCCATACTCCCGTCATCTAACCTATACTCACTCACTCATACTAAGTACCTCTACTGCACGGCATGCCCTGTTTGTTCTTGATCAGCCTTCGGCTGAGGCTCTTGCGTGAACATCCAATCGCTCCTCACTTTGGTCCATACACTCGATCTTGCGAATAAGCCCCTCCTTGACTGCCTCGTGTTCCTTCCCAAGTTGATGTTCGAAATCGACAGTGCTGTCCCTCAACTCGTCGCTCTGCAGACTGTCACTCGCGAAATGTCGGTCGCACAGTTGATCGAGCCCTTCGCCGAGACTGCCCAACTTTAAGTCGGTATCGCTTTTCAAGGCCGAGAGGCTCCCAACACAGTCCTGATATGTATGAGTCCAAGGTTGGGTATCCAATGGTTCTGGAGAGCGAGCTTGCACTCGATTCACCGCTTCGGTCGCCGCAGGTCCATCCATATTCGGTCGCCAGTCAAACGCCTGAAACCCAGCAATGCGGCGTTCATCCCCGGCTATCACCTCGAGCTCCGGATATTCGACACTGGCGCCCACGCTTATGCTACTTCGATGTCCATGAGTGCGCGCGTATGCTCTGAATTCAGTGCTGCTGCTGCGGTACAATCTTTTCCATCGCCCAACAAATCCTTTCCGGCTCCTTTTGTGCCGCACGCCCAGAGATTGCGTCCCTCGCACCCCGTTGTTGAGGGCTTTGTCAACGCCATCTTTCTTGACAAACTGTAGCATCTTCCAAGATCCAGGGGTGTGTACACCTCGTGTCGTCGTGGGTTTGGCCCAGGGCGTCCGGGGAGTTAGAGATGAAGGCTTATTTTCGTCTTGATAGTCGAGAGCAAAGTCTCGTGTGGCAACGCCATCTTTTGGCCCCGCCGAGCCGCATCTCTCCTCTCTTGTGTGACTAGGGAAACGTCCCCAAAGCCCGAAGAGATCCTTCAGTGGAGTGCTTGCCCCTGAAGCCTGCTCATTTTCATTAGATACTCCAGTGATCGTGAATCGTCTTCCGATATCCAATATACTCTTTTTTCTGGAAGTCTTCTTGCCTGATAAAGTGTTTGGTGTCTCCTTCCCGGCATCAATGCTGATCATGCTTCTTCTGCGACTCACGGCCGGAAGAGGATCAGGTTTCTTCATGCACACCTGAAGTCGACGGTTTTCTTCAGCCCTTGAAGATTCATCTCGGGTTTTCATTTGTTGCAGTGAATTCAAGTCAAGTTCTACCTCCGGGTTGCCGTGGCCCTCATGAGGTAGCTGTACCGCACTGATGCTCGACCTTGTACTTCTCCGCCGACCGTCACGGTCAAATCTTGGCGACGTGAGAAAACCACCCAGTGTATCGTTTTCAGGCTCTTCCAATGCTCGTCTGAAAGATCTCTGCCACATATTGGTCGCTGACTCTTGAAACTTGGTGGGGCCATCGTAGATTGATCTTGCCTCATTTCCATCTTCTGACTTGGAAGGCCGCCCAGTAACAGAGGCTCTCAAAAGTGGTGGTGACTGTCTCGTATGAGATGTGACGAATGACTGGTGGCTATACGAATCTGGAAGGGTTGCAGTGATATAACGGCGGCTTAGAGGCTCAATTTCGCTCAACCTTTCATTCTGTATGTCACGAACGGCTTGCACGCTGATTTCCGTCAATTGTTCCGTTCTAGCGTCTTGTAATTGATCAGTGCTGACCTCGCTCATTGATTCATTGCCTTCGGTTGAATGCTGAAGTTGCCGGCGAGGCACAGTCAGACGTGGGCAAGAACCAACATTTCTCTGAGTTGGCATGCTGACACTTCTGTTCCTCTTTGCGGGCCCATGAGCTCGGCCTTCTTGTTCATTTGTTTGATTCTGCATTGAAGGCCTCCTGCTAAACCAGGCACCTTCCTCCGCAACTGACATGTTGCCGAAGCTAGCACTCGAAGACCCTATAGGTAAGCTAATCGATTCTGATCTCCCACCGATGGCGATGCTGTTTGGATTTCTTTTGCGTGTGCCTCGCCTGGACGGTCTTACATTGTCGAATTCCTCGTCACTCCAGTAGAATGACGAGGCATCCTCGTTACCGGTAAGGGACCTGGGCTTTTCAAATGCAGTGGCGTGAGCCGGTGAGATAGCAGATCCCCGACTGGAGCAAGCCCGACGTCTAGCCAGATCACCTTCAAAGAGTCGTTTAGTTTCAGGATCCGAGGGTCTTCTGTTATGCTCAGCCGTAATAAGACCCCCGATCTTGGTAGCCATAGACATGTGCCCGGTGGATAGACCGGAATCTGGAGAGTTGCCTCTTGGCTGCCGTATCGTCGTGTGGCCTGTGTTCGGTCTGGAGGAAGCAGCCATAAAGGAGGGACTGGCGAGACGTTGAGAGATTCGCATGTTGTATAGATGCACTGAACTCCGGTCAGAACCGGCAAGCGAAGAAAGATCCTTCCTAGACACGCCTTCTCTCCCAGGCATTGTAGGATCCATGTCAGCCATGGCCGTTTGATTCAATTCGATTGCGAAGGCAGCGGCATTATTGTGAGACGTTCTTCTTGAAATATCTGCCGATGGGCGCTCGCCGCATTTCGAAATGAGATCGAGCAGGTTTGGATCCAGCTCCGACACCAAACTGGCTCGTGGATTCGTCATATTGGAGATTTGGCTCTCTCTTTTGGCCACAGGGACAGTATCCCCCGTCATTCTGAGCATCCCCATGAAATCTTTGCCATCGTGTCTGGAGAAAGCATGGTCTTTCGACGGAGAACTGGTGAAGGGATCGTCTCCTTGAGTCTCAAGGGAGGCGAAAGCAGGCGTTATCCTAGATTCGGATGCATCTGCGAGCTCAATGGTACTATCCACGCCCCGGTCGTTGACACGCTTCGCGACTTCTGAAGGTGACTTATCTTTCGTACCCTGGACAACTCTTACAAAGGAAGGGTTTGATGGGGTGGAAGGAGCGGAAGATCGTTTTGCGTTGTCGACTTGGGTTTGAGACGCCTCGAGAACGTGGGTTTCTGTAGGAGAGGGCGGAGCGCCGTCGGTGGCAATGGGCTGGATGTCAGCCGGTGAGGATAGGCTCAGTACCCTTCGTGGACTCAATTTAATTGTGCCGTCGCTGGCCTTCAGTGCAGCTGTCTGGATGCTTTTTGCGTCGCTATCATAGCCGCCCTCGCTGGCAGTCCGCGACATGAGAAGCTCGAGGAGACCAGTGGATCGCTGGCTCAGTGTCCCCTCAGGGACACTCATTCCCATTTGTGCATTTTCACGTCTTGCCGTATTGTGAGGGGTATCCTCTGATGTTATTTGAGGTCTTGAACTGCTCTTACTCAATCTCGACTCCGAGAGCTTCTGCTTGATGTGATTACCCAGTTGCTCTAACCGGCTGGGCTGTTTCTGATGTTGACCTTGCGACCCGAACTTGAAATCACGGTCCAGAGATGGCTCTCTTCTATGATTTGATCCTGATGGTAGAGAGGCAGTTCGGTAGCCGCGGACGGAAGAAGAGGATCGGAAAAGCTCGCGGAGGGCTTCTGTGTCTGCCCTCTGTGCACCTGGTTGACTGACAGCGTGCGGGATCTGCGTAGCAGGTAGTTGCACCGAAAGAGCTGAAGGAAGGGTCTGAAGGTCAGAGGCTGTGTGTTCTTCAGGAGGGCCAATGCCGAAGCAGCAAAGGAAAGGCGAAAGAAGGCGTTTCAGGGTACACATGCTCAATAGCAAAAAGCAGGTCACACCGACGGAATGAGAATGCAAAAAAAATGTAGAGCTGGTAACTTGTGTGCCATGAAACAACGGGAAAACATCTGGAGCATCAAAATGGTAAAGGAAAGACTCGGTATGGGTCAAGTGCCAATGACTCTGACATGGTGAAGACAAACTCAGAGAAGCTCGACTGCGAACCAGGAGGATGGCAACAACGACCGACTACCTGGAGAAGGAGCCATGCCGGCTTCTCCAGACCTGCTCCAGCCATCGGTATCGTTTGTCCTGATACACATCAGCCCAGTTATTTGGCTTCTGGTTATGTCTCCTCCAAAGAATAGGTGCAGCCGGTTAAGGACAGATGCAAGGATATCCCAATATTGGCCTTGCCCTGGCCTTCAATGCAGCGATTGGAAATGGACATAGTTTCATAAGACAACCAGAGTTACGACGAGACGGTCGTGGATCCAGCGCATGGATATTGGCCGGTCAGTCCATGAAGCAGAGGGTTGAAAATTATTCGACGACGACGCTGCAGACGCCGAAACGCTCGTCGCTTCGATATCGTGGCGCGAAGTCACCTGTGCTTCACAGTAGGCATTGGACGGTTGAACCGGAAGCCGACTTGCCACCTTTCCATCTCGACAACCAGCCATCTTGCTTCGTCCCACACTGAAGGCATTGATTGAGCTTAGCTGCACCATCTGGCTCTGGAAAGGAAGAGTAGACCCGTTATATGTACCTTTCACACCTACGATAATTGTCTCTACGGAGGGTCAAGTCGCTATCATTTTTGCCTGGTTCCTGAGGCGATGGCCAAACAATCAGTGCTAGATCTCGAGGTCCAGGACTTAGATCCAGAGGGTCACACAACAGTAACACTCAGATATGACCCCGGAACTCAGAAGTTTCAGGTTCACCATCCTCAGCGAACGTTGTCGCCCAGCACATCGTTTTTCACGAAATGCATGGCCCCGTTCCTGCCAGCGGGGTACCCTTCTTCCGTACGATCGGATTACACTCCGTACCAGATCTACGATTCCGCCCAAGCATTTGCTTCTACCATTGCAGGTTTGCTAGCCTCAAGGGCTGTCTTTGTTGGAATGGGCGTTGGGTCTGAGGATGCCTCGCTTGTGACCACGATGTTACTGTACGTTGCACAAGAAACCATTGGGCGGGTTGCCACTATTCTGTTCGCCTACCAGTTTTCGCAGAAGATCGAAGCAGAAGTCAAGTTCTATCGCTTCTTTGCCGACATTGTCAACGATATAGCCTTCGTCCTTGACTGCCTGAGTCCAGGTCTGCCGCTGCTGGGGCGAATCTGGACTCTGTGTATCAGCAATGCGTGCAGAGCTGTCTGCGGAGTCTCTGGTGGGAGCAGTAAGGCTATCTTAAGCTCTCACTTCGCCAAGGAAGGCAACATCGGAGAACTCAATGCCAAAGATGGCAGTCAGGAGACTGTCGTCAGCTTGGTCGGTATGTGGGTTGGAGGTTTACTTGTCAGCAAAGTGCAGGGCACTTTCGAGACCTGGTGCTGCTTGCTGCCCTTGCTAGCAATGCACCTGTGGGCAAATTGGAAGGCTGTGAAGAGTGTGCGTCTGACTTCACTCAACAAGGACAGAGCCACTCTTTTGTTCAGTGCGCTCCTTCAGGGCAAGGTCAAAGGTCTCAATGAGGTAGGCGAGGAGGAATCCATCTTGGGGCTAGGAAAGATACTACGTGTCTTCAGTGACCAGAACGCCTTCCAAGTCGGTGTTAGCGTCAACAAGTTCCTGCAACACTTACCTGGCAATGCGAACAATTCCGCTCGAAAATACGACCATTTCGCTCAGCTGCTGAGGGTATTTCAGGAGGAAGATTATCTGCTCTGGTGGGATGTGCAATCAAACCAAGGATTCGTGCTGCTGAAAGAATCGGCCACGGCTGAAACACAGGCGAGGGCGATCTGCCATCTACTTCGAATTTCGATGCGCATGAAGGCAACCACGAAACCTGTCAACCTTTCGCAGCAGCGGATCCTCGCGCAAAGCCGGCAAGAGACCTCCAGTACCACACCGAGTCACGAAAGCCCAGAGGAGAAGTCAAATATCCACGGTCAGTCCTTGCACTCGTACGACGGGCTTGACCCAGTCGTTCAGTCAATTGTTGACACACTCCATGAAAATCGACAAGAATGGCAAAATATGCACGATCTCGCCCAGCGCGTCGGGTGGGATCTCAACCTCACAAATCTCGTCAGAGGACCTTGTCACCGCCTCCGAATAGGGGACGCTTCACATGAGAACAAAAAGAACAAATGAGGAAGTCAGTCCTGGTGAAAATTCTGCGACAGTTCCACCGACAGCGACAGTTTGTCCTCCCCTGCTACCGCGACCCGGGTAAAAACCATGTGGCCCATTAGAGGCGGGTCAAACCGAGCCTGGTTTGTAACGTTCACGGCGGAGCATGGGTGACATGGGTAGGCAGGCTCAAAAGCCACGACATGACGGCGGTCGCTACGGAGGCGCCATTGACTACGAGGATATTGCTGGTTGGCGATCATCCGGGCACGAGCCACCGCCCGTCTCTGGGCGATGGGCCTGCTGCCAGTGGTCGGAAGCAGCATCGATGATAGATTGCTGTAGCATCGAGAAGTCCACGTGTCTGCATGCGCCCGGATGTCACCCCAAATGCGGAAGAAGGAGCGGAATGGGTAGGTTTCTCATCTAGGCAATTTTCCAGAAGCATGGGAGAAGGCCGCAAGCGGAGTCGCCGCCACCGCGATCTAATTTTCCGGAATACTGGAGGAAGTAGATGATTTTGAAGTCCGAAACGAGATGAATGGTCGTTGGACGTGTGTTCTTCAGTGTCTGGTGGAGGCGAGGAAACACCTCATACAACAGGTCACCCTAGCCATTTTATTTACTCGTCCTCCGTCCACCACCGGCCTTTCTTTCCAAAAGTGGAGTAGTGACTTCAATATTCGTCGCCAGCTGTGCTTGGCATTCGATCGAAGCATGACCGGACCTGTTCGTTTCGAAGAGATCTGCAGTGCAATCAGGGCAGAAACCTATACGCACCGACAAGTGGGAAGATAACTCGATGGATAGAGAGCCTTTCGTCCGTAGCCGCATCCTCCCTGCGACTGGTGTCAGGGGAAATTCGGTGACCGCTCTTATTCGGGGGAACAACTTCCACAAATGATAGCCGTCGCCACCTGCCAAAAGTAAACACGTTGCAGCTGACCCATCTTTGTCAATGGCCACCCGGCGCATTTGTTAGATTGGCAGCCCAGCGATGGCGAAAAACCTAGCATGTGGACGGTCGAAGGCAATAATATATCTCTCGTACGTCGGTACTAGTAGATATTTTCATTTACGGCGTCATTGGGGCTGGTTTGGGAGGGAGCGGTGAGGCGTTGGATAGGCCCAAGCGAGAAAAAGGCGCAAGCGGCAGGCCTGATGAAGAGAAGGATCAGGCCCAGCTTGTTTGACGTCGTTTGATATCCGGGCAGCGAGAGAAACGGATCTGAGGAAAGGCCGGGTAAGGGAGTCGATAATCCTTGGGGGCAGCGAAGCCACCCAGCAGCGGGCCACGGGACTGAGAAACAGACTGGACTATCCCCGGAAGGCCATCGCCAGAAACTTTTGCCAAATAAGGGTCGCAATAATTGCGGGTGAATTCAATTATTGTCACCGTCACCGTCGCCCAGGTCGCCAGAAATGGAATGTGTGCTGTTGCGGGGCAGGGTGAGGGACAATGTTTTTTTTTCCACCTTCCCTCTGAATCGGGGGGGCAATGGGCAATGGGCACAATGGGCACAATAGGCAGGTGACTTCTCAGGCCGGAGGGCGGAGTTCTGGAAAACGCGTAGAATCCCGAGGGAACAGAGTGGAAAGATGGTAGAAGCCGGAAAGAAAGCGTGTGGAATGTGCATAGAAGCCTGAGCGAATTGCTAGAAGCCCGCAAGGCCGCCTAGAAGCCAATCAGGCCCGGGCGATCGGGAGCGGGCTACGCAGGAAGGAAACAGGTACGTAAGAGCAAGGACATGAGCGCATAGGTTCCCTGTAGGCATTGTGTGATCGGCTTCTTGCGCACGACCCATGCCTACAGGTAGGTGGTGAGCACTCGCAGCCCTATGAGTTGGTCGACTTGCCCCCCTTCGTCAGCATCATTTAGGGGACGTAGGGGCATAAGGGCAGCCGCAATCTCTTAAAGTTGTGCCCGGCATCCTTCGCATCTTGGTTTGTATGCCTCAGGGGTGGTAGGGCACCCCTCCCCGTGGGCATTCATTTGATCATCATCCCATCATAATGCCCCCCAGTTAGCCAATCCGCAAGCTTGGACAGGGGCCCATTAAGCTGCAGGCCTGATTTAGCCCAGGCAGCTAGTGGTGCTTAAGGCAAGGCTCCTTGGGGCTAACGAACAGCGTTGCAGCAGCTGGGCCGAACCTCTTGGTCTTCCTGGACTCGTCCTCTACCTGACTGATGGTGACTTTGACTGCGTCTTCGGGTTTGTTTTTGCCTGTGCCTGTGCCTGCGCCCTGTGCCCTTGTGCCCTTACGCCCTGGCTGCCTGTTGTCCATGCGCGTATTCCCATCCGCATCTTTCAAATGCATGCTGGCTCCCATCCCATCCACTACCAACCACAACCCCCCCTTGCCCACCCCCTGACTGCATGTCCTGGGTCCATCATTCCGACTGAACCAAACCCTCTGACAGCCCAAGAGGAGAAATACAGCAGCCTGTCAAAGCCTGACTCGAAAGGACCACTAGCAAAAAACTAAAACCCCCCATACCACGTCGATTGAAACCAGCCGACCCAGAATCTTCCGGGTATTGACTCTGTTCCTCATCTAATCCACCCATCGTCTCGCCTCCGCCTGCGCTGTGCGAAAAACCTCGACACTCCGCGACAACAGAGTATGACTCTTAGCTAAACCTTCCACAGAACATCTTCTGGCCTCTCCACTTTCCGGATTCCTTCTGTCACCCAGCATCCTGGGCATCCACATCTATCATCCACCACACTGTTACCTTCTTACCATTGTCCTCATTCCACCGCCCCGTCACTATGACTGTGCCCGGGCCTTGATCTCACTAAGCCCAGAGGCAAAAGATTCAGACAACGCTGCCAATCACTCGCACAGGCGCCATTTTCTTCTTCAGCTTCCCTTTGGAACATTCCAAAACGCATCTTGGAAATCAGATGTTTGGGCTGAATTGGCATTGCGGCTGCGCTGTTTGCCCTTCTCCTGTCGCTCTTTAGGATCTTGAGATTGTTGAAATATTGTCTTACCGGCACGACTAATTGCACCCTCACCGTCTCCGTCCGCCGCCTGTTTGCATCTCGCCGGCCTTCACTTCAATTGGACGCTCTGATCGCCCCGTTGACGTCTCTCCAAAACGAACACCGACCGAGCACACAACGCACACCCTTCCGCCACGTTGGCACCCACAAAAGCCGGTTCAACCAGCCAAATCCAACACTTGTTATCGCATCAAAGGCCACGTTCCAGTCCGACATTCGGCGCTTCACCAGTCGAGACCTTTCTGCGGAACCCCTGTCGTGGTTACACGGCCTTCTTCTGTGACACGAAGCGAAGCTCGGTGGCGGGAAGAGTCTCGGATATACACAGCGGAACAGCCTTCTATCTCGCAGCGTCCCTGTACTACTCACGACCATACCTTTTGCCCCCATTGCCGTGGACAAGCTACTGGCGCACCGAAACCTGAATACACCGATTCTATCCCAGGAAAGTCTCAAACCGAAATCCCGAGTCCAAGCCGCCGCAAGCATTTCCTGCAACAGAGTACAACTCTCCTGGCAAAGATTGGGCACCGGGCGTGTGACATAACACTTCAGTCTAGGTATCTTCAGTCAAGCAGCGGGCAAGTTAGGGCGAAGTCCAGCGCAATGGTTAAGAAGAAATCGATCTCAATAGCTTGGCCATATACACCCGAACCTTCACCTCGTCTGGAACCTTTGGTTTATCCGTTGGTAGACATTCCTGAAGACTTCACCATGTCCGAGGAAGAGTTGCCTCGGGCAAGGCCCATCAGTGTGGCAGCTCGGAAAGAAGGGGCCCTGTCGCCAGGAGGAAGACCGACCTTGGACGATGTGCTCAACAATAAGGCACCCTCGCCTTACACCCTCGCCGCGTACACAGCATTCCTCTCTCAGCAACACTGTCTGGAAACGCTCGAATTCACGACAGAGGCCAAGAGATATTCGGACAAATATGACGAAGCATCAGCCAGCATGGGAGGCATGCCTCTCACAGTAGAGACGCAGGAAGGATGGGAATTGATACAGGACTGGACACGGATTCTCGAAATCTATGTCAAGCCAGGTGCTCCGCGGGAGATCAATCTGCCGGCAGAGGAACGAGACGATTTAATTGAACGATCCTATGATTTCAGACCGCCTCGGCCTGACTATCTGGATCCTGCCATCAAACGCATGTACGACTTGATGTCGGATTCGATCTTCATTCCCTTTTGCAACAGCCTCAAACAAGTTTCCCACGCCCAAACATATACGCCTATGTCGGAATTCGCGGACATGGCTGAACTGGAGCCCTCACGGCTGACATACGACGAGCGAGGGTTGCATCGCCGGATGCCTTCCCGCCGGCGGCGATCTCCTCCACATACATCAGCAGTGTCATTTGAAGCTTCTCGGTCTCCTCTGCAACAGCATCGGCCGACACAGTCCTCGTCGTTGTCCTCGGCATTAGGTCGGCAGAGTGGGGCACGCTTGTCGACACACGTGTCACACTCGTCTGCGGTCTCAGAAAGTGCATTGACTGACAGCAGCGGAGGTCCGGATAGCCCTCCTGTGGGTGATCTTCTAGAAGCTGAATCAGTTATAACCCCACCGACAACGCCGCCAACGAGCGAGCTGGGTGGGACCATAAGTCATGGGAGTATGAGCGGATTGGCAAGCGTCAAATCGCATCGAAGCGAAAGTGGCGGCTGGAAGAAGGCGATGAAGATCTTCAGCGGCGGCAAGAGGAAGAATGGCAGCAACGAGCACGACTGACATGCACTAGAGGAGTCCTTTGGGGCTTCTCGAAGCACAATGATCTCTTCGTTGAAGGCTTTCTGCCTGATTAGGTGATAATGTGGCTTTTCTGCAACGGGATTACGAATGGAATAGCGAATGGGCGTGTGCCAACCGGGGACAAAAGCCGGCAGCATTTCGGATCGTGGGATGGTAATGGAGTTCGCAATGCGACTACGAGATATGATTTGGCATGATGGCGTCGGATGATTGACTTTGACTGGAAATATGCGAACGGGTTCAGCACTTTCTTCTTTCATCTGGGCAGTTCTTTGGCCTGGTCCGGTCAAGAGGCCGGATCGTCTCTTCATATAAGAATTATTGATGCTGGGGGGAGTAGAGCACGATATCAGAGGAAATACCTGGGTCAGGGATATGAGATGAGTGGAGTCCGCCAGTCTGGGAGCGGAGCAGGACAGAATTGGGTATTTCTCGATGTACACAACAAGTAGTGGGGACGATGTTTGGTGATATGGCTTAGTGGATGCTGATGATATGGGATAATCAGGAGTAGTGAGGGAGTACCTCGAGTCGAAGTACTGTTCGCGAAAATGAAAAATGTGTCGTGAGCTCCCCTGAAATGTCGATTGCTCCTGATCCTAACCAACTTTTACTCGATTGTGTCCAAGTCCATTGAATGCTCTTCCATTCCCAAAGAAACCCACTGTGTCTTGACTATGGTACAATGAGGAATGGCTGGGCCATCAATCGGTCAACAAGCAATATGGGTGAGAATGATCTGCTGGGGGGACACGGCAGTGCCAAACCGCATCCTCTTTCGAATGGATGAGAGCCACCTCAAACACACGGACATGACTTACCCAGATGGAGATCGAACAGGCCGATGCTGCCCGAACATCATGCTTGAAAGCTGGGTGAGGGTGGTGAATGGATGATGAATGTGCCGGCAGTGGTCGGGAGCTGGCTGTCCTCCCTCCCAGTGCTGGTTGCTCCTCTCGTCCTGATCGACCATCACTTGGACCTCTTCGTTGGATGTCCGCCATCACCGGCTTCCACCATAAGTAAACTCCATCATCAGCACCCCGTCATCGTGCACCAAGGCATCAGCACATGAAAAGGCACCCTCGTCAGGCCAGCCAGCAGAGGCTCCCACAAACACAGCCCTCCACCGACCGACTGCGCGTTCATGTGTTCCACTACCTGGCTTTGTCCATCCTCCCACCTCCTCTTCATCACTAAATCCAGCCGCATGGGTGACACCAATTGACCTCGTATCAAAAACCAGCCTAAGCCAAAGAGCAAGGATGATGACGAGCGATGACGATTACGCCCCTCAGCGGCACAGCCAAGTACGCCTCGGGTACTTTGTGGCTCACAGGGTTACGAAATCAAGACATGAAACACGGCATCGCAAGGAGTGATCACGACCTGGTTCAGCCCAATCAGCAACTCCTCCTGGTAGCCATCTGCAAAAAGGGGCCAGCGCGCCGGAGGATAGAGTTCGATGAGGCAACTCACTTGTTCATCTATCCATCCTCCTCGTTCCTGGACCAATCGATAATGCGCCATGTCTCGCCTACGAGGATAGCCAAAAGCGCCCCCTCCGCCACAAGAGATCTATCTATCCAACTGGGACCCCTGTCCCGCGCAAAAAGCCCCCTGCCTCTCAGTTGCTGGTGCTTCAATTTTGATGTCAATGAGCACGAGGCGCTGGGGTTCGTTTCCACAAGGAATCGGTAGACTCGATCATCTGGCATCCGTTCCCGGAACCTCCACTTGCTGCTTGCGAAGTGTTCCTGTTCCTCGCCTCCTCATGATCGATTTCACTGAGCGCCTCCGGGGTTGACCATTGTCAGGAGTTTTTCCATCTGCTCAGTCGCCAGATGTGCGAGTATTACCCCTCGCTCTTATATTTCTGCGGTGCAGTCTCGTCTTTGTATCTACCTTTGCTGCTCCTTCATGCTTGTTTCCCCGCCACGACTACAAAAGTTTGTCGTAAACGCCGGGAAAGGGAGCTGTCAACCTAAACACGGATTCAGCCGAAGTTTGCTGGTCCCACTGATGACCGCTCCTCACAAGGTAACCCTATTCTTTCTTCTATCTCTTTGCACAGACCCTTTTCTCTTTTATCAACTCAAGAGTACTTGTCGTGTGTCATGTCTTTAGACAACATCAATGCCGAGTAAATACTCGCACAGCGTCGTCCTGGCTAATTACTCCAGGCGGGGCATCATCAGCCTGCCGAACGATGAGAAACCGGAAAACCAGAAGGCGTTTAGGGCTCCACGGATTCTCCCTGGTAAACCACCACCTCATGAACCTATTTTCAGCGACTATCCTGGTGCCAGGGCTTCTTCTGGATCTTCGTATCAAGCCCGATCCTCAACATGGCAGCCGAGGTTCCCAGGACGAAGGTTGTCGAAAGGACAACGAAATAGCCGTCCTGGTGGTACACCGACTTCACAACGGTGTCCACAGGACGAAGTTTCCAACAATATCAGGGTCAAAGGAACGGCTGACGGCACTCGTCCACATACCAGTGAACGAAAGATAATCTTGGACTCGGAGACTGAGGGGACTGTGAATGGCGTTCGAACTGAGGACTTCTGGCTCCGCAACTCTGACCCATCCAACGCCGAACTGCCAACTGGTTCCCGCCTAACCTCACCCTTTGACGAAAGATGGGGGCTTGCCCTTCAGTGCGACCTATCTGGAGTAAAGACAGAAGCGATAGCTCATACCAATAAGGGTATCTTGAAACGTGACAAGAAACTACTATCGCCGGTTGCCGCACGGAAGTACGAGTCTGGTAGAGGTTCCAGAGTTGCAGTCCAACCTCCAGATGCGGATGATCAACCACTACATCGACAACCACGAGCTCGACAGCACGATGATGCCGTGCCTCTTCTTTCCGCACGGGACTCCAACGTCTTGCCTCGGACTCCGGAAATTGGGGACGCTGTTCATTCCAGGAGACATCCCATTCCTCGAAAAATTGTCCAATACAGCGATACTAGACATCACGTGCCCGTGCTTGATGCTGCAGATCAAATTTCGAAGCCTCAAAAGCCTCGTCGGCCGCCACTCAGCCGAGCCAATACGAGCTTCATTGATATGTCGGATGACGAAATCAGTAATAAATCCCGTGGACACACTCCTCACACATCAATAGGGAAATCGCCATCTACATATACCTTGATCTCAGAAATTGAAGTTCCAGATTCGACAATCTTAAATCGAGCAGACGACCTCCACGGCCTCCATGGGGGCGTTGCTTTTGGAACAAGGCAGGGGAGCCGGAACAGGTTGGAAAAGGTCCCGACATGGAAAGCTGGTTTGGCTGAACCACAAGTCCAAAGACGGCCTGTCAGCATGGGTAGCAATCCTTTTGAGACCACGGCTCTACCGAAACGCGCTGCCCTCCACAGAAGACAGACTGATGAACCCATAAGGCATTCAGTCTCACGCAGTCCAGTTCTAGAATCCCGCAGTCTATCGTGGTTGCTGCTAGACGTGGGATTGAACAATCAAATGAAAGACGACCGCTACGACGAAGCCCAAAACTTTCCACAAGTTACCTTGCAATTGCCAAAATCCGAAGCTCGTGCCAAAGTCAGCAACGCGAGCCTGAGATCTAGGGCCACCCTGCCCAGCCATCCAGAGTTCGAGCCTACCGAAGCTGACCTCTCCAAATTCATGGATGGCAACGACAAAGGGAAAGCCAACATCAATAATGCTATGAAGAACGCCTCCTTTCAAAGGCACGACGACTCGGTTAACGTGTATCCTCCTCAGCACGACTCCAACGGCAAGCCGTCAACACCACTCAGGCCTCCACAGTCTGGAGGGGGAGGAGAGGAGCCACGATGGTTACCTAACTCAGCGAGATCAGAGCCAACGTCCGCGGGGAGCGTTAGCCGCCATCAGCATACATTCTCGAACATTACTTCTTGTTCAGTTGTGCCGGAAACCCAATCCCAGCCGCAACCGGGCGCGAAAAGTTTAGCATCGTCGGGGCACCTCAAATTAAAGTCTACACTGAAATCCGAAGAGGAAATGAGGATGAAGATACCCACTCCTATCCCGTCTCCTGCTACGTCGTCAATGTCTCCCGAGATGTCAGGGAGGAGGATGGTCTGGTCATCATCAGGATTGGTTCATCAGGCGTCGAGGCCAGCAAATATACCTGAATTTGGCGTCCCTTCGCTTTTTCGGTCCGGTGATCAAACAACGGACATTCATGGACAGACAACTTCGAGATCTGCCTCGCAATTGGGATCTAACACCCCACAGAACCGGAAAGCCGGACCGGAAACAATACGGAAACAGGTATCATTCCCGCGATTTCCCAAGATGGCAAGTGGTCCACCACAGGCCAGGGACGCAGCGCCTGCCAGTACGATGGAACGCCATCAACGAGACGACGGCGACGATTGGATATTCCCCACTGTCCCTGTTTCAGAACTAGCTGCCTCGAGGGCATGTCTTCTGGACTTAATGACAACAGATGTTGAAGCTGAATCGAGACTCGAATCGAGACTCAAATCCAAACCATCGAATACCTGGCATGAGCAGTCTCCGAACCTCGGCAGGCAGTACCAAAGTTTGCCCAGCCAGATAGGACACAGCGGCGATATGGACGATATCGTTTCTCTTTTCTCTAATGACCATGAAATCTCCAGCGACGTCCGGGACTATGCACATCAGCAAGTCACCGCGGGGGACGAAAGAGATGACCCAGACGCAGCTCTCCCACCACCAGACATCTCGCGTTACCGAGCCGATCGCACCAGCTCCTGGAACAGGCAGTTTCGTCGTTCAGAAGCTTCTCTCACCGCGCTCCCTCGCATAGCAAGTACAAATGTAAGCATAAATCGACTGTCCCGTGCCAAACGGGAGGATGCGACGCAACCGCTGTTCTGGGCTTGGAATGTCAATCGACCTGCACCTCTTTCTGTCCGAGCCGACATCCATCAGGAAAGGGAGGAGAAGAGGCCGAGGATGAGGACCGGAATGAAAGAGCTCTGGGGACGATTGAGGCGATGCATTGAGAGCTGAAAGTGCAGTTTGTTTATTCTTTTCTGCCCCTGTCTTTTTATATTCCATTTGCTCTTTCCTCAACACTTGTGGTTTTTCCTTTGACTTCTACTTTGAAAGGCTAGATCCGGAACACAGGGCAAGGCACACAGGACAATGTGATGAATACATGACGTGCAGGGCACGATAAAAGGATGCAGGATCGTCCTAGGCGGTTTGACACAAGATTTCACAACGTATACTATGTACTACATACTTTTTTCCAGGCATTGTCCGCCTTTCTATACAATGGGGTATACATGGCCCAGGATGGTGGTACGAGATGATGGACGGGTGTGAGCATTCGAGGCGCACGAAGACACACATAGATGTATATGACAAACGAGATAGATGAGTGGATGGAATGTACGAACGTATTATACTTTTATGCAGCGGTCGACACGGAGTACAAAATGGCGACGGGCCTACCACTACCACCAATTACGTCCGAATTGATGGACTACGACCATTCCTTCATCGCTGTCACGACCTCCCCTCCCGTTCCGTCGTCCCCAAGTCGTCATTTCCGGACTGTATTCATAAGGGTTTGGCTCGTGGAATTGAGGTAGGAAGGTGATGCAACAGATGTTAAATGTTATTGGCTTGGGAAAGGTTGAGGAAGTGTTGAGGTTATTTATGTACAGCCTCGCGCTGGTGATGTTTGCTGCCCGTTCCAGGGCCATCTATTCATCCGTGCTATACGTAAACGTCTAGACGGTCATTGAGTACTGTCGGATGATGGTCCTTTTGCGCTTGGGGTTGTTCTGCCTTTTCATCAATATCTTGTCGTCGGTGAGGCGCGGCCTCGACGCCGTGTGTCGTGTCGGGTCGTGTCTCCAGCCCTTCCTCAAAAGATGGCCCAAGCAGGGGATCATGGCTCTGCCACCATAAGCTCCACAGCCTCAAGAAACCGAAAAGGGCGAATGAAGACAAGTCGTTGTCCACAGAATCGAATTTCCACAGTTTCTGTACACAGGGGTCCTTTTTTTGAATAGCAAAAATCTCCCAAATTCATCGCTCAAGAATCCCAAAGTCGCCGTTGTGCTCGAACCTCCTGCCTGCCTGCCCTCCACGTTCAACCAAACATGCTAGCTCCGCCACTACTCACCGCCTCGATCTCCTCTTCCGACCAGGACTTCCGTCGGAATCGGGCGGGCAGCTCATCTCTGTCAAAGAATTCTCCCTGCTTGGGCTTGATTGGTCCTAGTGCTCGTCCGGGCGTGCCGCCAATGGCACCGTACGACATCGAGGAGCCCGACGAAGCTGCGGCAGAGAACGACGAGGAAGGTACACCACCATTGCCGCCGCCACCGCGTAGGGGACCGTGTTGCTGGGCTTTGGAGCGATAGGTAGCGAAGCTCTCTGGGAGGCTGTGCGTGGGCGAGGCGGGGTGAGCGTGAGGAGTATGGTCCACCGATTCTGCAGGGAGGGGTGTGTCAGTAACACGAAGTTGTTATCTGGGAGAGAGGTACGTACTGGGTGGTGTGCGTTTTCCAATGAATTTTATGAGGGGGGTGCGCTGGTGTGTAGCGCGGAGGACCAGGGAGGGGCGCATTGTGGGTTGTTGAGCTCGGGTTGTCAGACTCTGCTGGTCAAGGAGGTGTTTGAGAGCTATAGATAAATAGCAGAGTCGCTCTGTTTTCCCCGTGGAGAGCTGGACTGGACACTTTCTTATCCTTCCTCAGATCCGGGCTGGAATTTCTTTTGCATGCGGCCCTTCGCGCGCCCGAGCTCGGACAAACGCAAATAGCAAAGAAGGAAAGACGTGGGCTAGCCCTTTTGCGAGTGGGAGGGTACCGGGATACAGGGACGATCTATATACTGGAGGGTGGATAGGTCGAGACGGTGTACACCTTGTCGAACAAGAGGATTGCGTGCTTGGTCGTCGATAATTTCGAGGGCAGCGCCAGCTCGGGAGCTTGCGAAGCTCGAAAATGTTTCTGTTCGGAGAAAGGCGTGACGGCACCAACGGAGGCTTCGCCCTCTCGCTAATTAGCCATCATTTTGCCGGTTCGGGAACTTGTTCATTGTTCAGACTTCTGGTCCGGCCATTGCAGTCCTGAGTGTCTCAATTCGACTGGTGATCGACTGACTCGTGCCGTTGGATGTCACTCCTTGATCTTGATCTTTGGCGAGAGAGGTGCTCACCTTGACCCGTCGCCAAGTCCCACGCTCTGTGCAGCCACTCGAGAACATGTCCGCTCATCCCCCAGCAACAGTAACTCAACCACCCGTACTCAGATGATGTGTCTCCTGACAGACTCCGATTGCCACAAATGAGACACGTCTCCCCCCCAGCACGACATACCGGCAGATCGAATCACAAAAACTATTCCCCACCAAGTAATCAACTCCCTGAATACCTCGGATATCAGAAAGTCGTGAAACCCCGGCCGCCATGCACGAGTTCGCCCTCTACGGCCAAGTGCGAAAGGATGACCACCATCGAATGCTCCAGCAACTAGCCGGATTTGCACGTATGCAACCCCAAGATGCCAAAGAGATCCACCTGGTCTTCAAGGCCCGCCAGCCTCCTGGAGTCGATCTTGTCCAGTCTATTGGTGCGTCGCATCTCGCCAGTCAGTCACAGCAGGACAACATCCAGCGTGTTAAGAACATGCTCAATGCTGGCTTGTACTATGTCCAACTGGTTGGGGAGGTGTCGCCAGGGACACGGGCTGGAGTCTCAGAGAATGGTGACGTGACCATGACAGATGTCAACGGTGGCCAAGGGGCGGAAAAGTCCAGTGTGAAGTGGTCCTTTGAATTTAAGGACACTCCAGACGCAGGCAAGCAGGCAGTCAGCTCAAGACTGATCTCCCGGACGCCGATGGAGGACGGCAACTTTGTCCAGTTTCTCGATCATTTTGGCTATGAGTATGACCTCTCTGTCCTTTCTCTTAGTGGGAAGGACTCTGGGCTAACGAAGTGACAGCTACGTCTCGCGCTACATCGTCGTTGGGTCACGGTTCTATGACCATGATACAACTCTTTTCCTCCACAAGGTGCTACGACTGCCCCAAATCGCTGCAGACCAAGCTATTTCAGACGAATCATTCTTATCCAAGCTTGACCATCTACCCGATGTGGATGGCTCTGGTGGCTATATCCTCCAGGCATCCATCGATGTAGTTGATGGGAATAACCCAGAGCTTAAGGAGCGAGCAACGCGGCAATTATTGGCTATCAAGGAAGCGTTGAGGCAGGCAGTCGATTTGTCGCCGGGCGATAGATTGGCACTGGATACGCGGCTGCCTATCACTTCACGTAGAGCTTGAAGTCATAGAGTAATTAGAGAGCAACATGCTTGTGGCAGCCTTGCACGCCTGGCTGCTGCTGACTCAGTCACTTCCACGTGACGTGTAACAAATAGACAAATGACGTCTTTTCAAACGCGTATGCCGCGTCGACTTTTCGGGACGCTCACCTTTAATTCCAAGCCCAGGTAGGTAGGAACGTGATTACCCCAAGTAGACTTGTCAAGACTTCTTTTTCCGCTGAACCTGGCTCCTCATTCATGGCTGGCACCTCTGAGTCGCCGTTGTCGTCCCGCTTCCTGTTCCCGCACCGCTCTCCTTGACGGAGATATCTTGAGGCGGTCCTACACCATGAAACGATCGGCCCCTACCCCGGCTGGCTCTGTCTCTCCACCACTGATTAGACGCAAGATCGAGTCGGCTACTACCAGTATGACGGGGAGAGTCTTTTCCTCAGGAAATTGCTGACCGTGTCTAGGTAAGGCCGTGGCTAGTTTCTTCAAGCCAGCCTCACAAAAAGAACCGGAGAAGCTCGTATGGCGGACCATTGACCACAGCCTCATCATTGGGCGGTACAATGCTCCCCAGAATCCGCCCCAGCCACGCACGCTGCCTGTCAAGATTGCGGCTTTTGATCTGGACGACACTCTCGTGGCTCCAAATACCGGAAACAAATGGGCAAGATCTGCAGTGAGTTGGAAATGGTGGGATCCCTCGGTCCCTGGCCGATTGAAGTCGCTTCATGATGATGGCTATCTCATCGTCATCCTCAGCAACCAATCAGCAATTAGCCTGAAGGACAATTCCAAGTCCAAGACGCTTAAAAAGGACATGGCTAGCCTTACAAACTTCAAAAGCCAGGCCACTTCAATCCTGAGACAGCTCGACTTACCAATCAGTATTTATGCCGCGACTGCCCAGGACCGATACCGTAAGCCTCGATTGGGCATGTGGGAGGAGATGTTGGAAGATTACGATCTGCAGGCCGAGGGGGCTGTGGACATGACAAACTCGTTCTACGTGGGCGACGCTGCCGGAAGGGACAAGACCGACAAGAGACGAAAGGATCATGCGACGTCTGACAGGTACTCGCTAAACTCATGGCATTGGTAAATAGTATGCTCACTGCCATCAGGGATCTTGCGGCGAACATCGGCATCCAGTTTCACACCCCAGAAGAATTCTTCCTCGGTGAGACCACTGAGCCGTATGAGCATGTCTTTGACCCGTCAAAGCATCTTGAACTCGCAAAGCCTTCTGATTCTACTGTGAACGGCGCAGTAGAGCACACGGTATCCGCACCATTCACCAAGAACAGCCCCCACGAGTTGGTCATTTTTTGTGGCTCACCAGGCGCTGGCAAAAGCACTTTCTACTGGGATGTCCTCCAGCCCCTTGGTTATGAGAGAGTCAACCAAGATATCCTTAAAACGGTGAGTCCCATAATTTTTTACGTGGCGGGCGCTTCATGCATGGAGGTCACACAAAATCCTGCCGTGCCATCCCTCCATATGTGCTCTTCCTCTGAGGAAAAGTTGTTTGAAGCTGAGACATTGCTATTTCCGTACAGCGCGACAAATGCATCAAGAAAGCGAAGGAGCTTTTGGGGGCAGGGTTATCCGTGGCGGTTGGTATGTTCAGCTTTCTTGTTGCTCGAGGCGTTCTTGCTCAACCCCCCCCCAACCTTTCCTCCTTTCCTGCTTTCCTCCTCTACGGTGACACGCCCGTCATTTGCTGGACAGGGACAAAATGACATGTCATGCAGAAATGGCGTGCATACGGCTGTCTCCATCAGATGTCACTCCTGTACAACTCTACACAACATCTCTTGTTACTCCTGTCCTACCACCAGTCACAGAACTTCCCCAGATTCCGTTGTAACCACAACGACTCGATCATCTTGTGACAACATCTACTCCTTGCATCATACGCCAGATTACCATCTGGCCCAACCCTCCCCCTTCCGCTCTTCCCCGCCTCGTCCCTCCACCTTGTCAACCTCCTTTTTGAAGTGGCACCGCATCGCGCCATCCTTGTACTTACTGACACTCGTGCTGGAATGACAGACAACACAAACGCAGACATTGAAACCCGGGCGTACTGGATAAAAGTCGCCCGTGAATTTAATGTCCCTATCCGCTGCGTCCGCTTCACTGCCTCGACTCGCCTGGCAGAGCATAACGACGCTGTGAGGGCAATGAATCCAAATACGGTGTGTGCCAGTCCTTTGCGTCAACCTTGATACTTTTTAGAGCTTGGAGCTGTCTATCTACTATCTATCTGCATGAAGTACACGGGGCTGACGGCTTCGCCATGTTCATAAATAGATGAATCCTGAAAATCGGACTCAACTTCCTGGAATCGCATTTCGGTCCTTCGCCCAAAGGTTCCAGGAACCTAGGCTCGAGGAGGGTTTTGAAGATATCTACAAGGTCGACTTTGAGGTAGGTCTTCTGTATCCTTGTGCTCGTGCTACCTCCTCCCACTCCTTCAGCCAGGTTCTTGCTTCTCACTGACACGATGGGATTTGTAGTTCAAAGGCACCGAGGAACAGAAAAAGCTTTGGTCAAGATACTGGGTGTCGAAGTTTTCAACATAATTGAAGCATTGCAGGATGACTCGGATTTTGCGGCTCGGTCACGACTTCGACAGCTCCACTGATCGGTGTCTACAATGGCACATATACGTCGCCTTGCCCAGGAGCTGGTCCAGGTACCAATTATGTTATCAGTGAACATGAATCGCGGCATGGGACATTGCAGGTAATAATGATCTCAACTTTGCGGCTCTACCTCTCACTTCCCGGCTCGCTCTTATGAGTGCAGGAGAACCAAAGTATGCTACATCTCCTGTCAAGCCTTTCTCGAACTATGAGGTAGACTGCGAAGTAAGTCACCTGGAGACAGGCCTTTCTACCGTTCTCCATGTGACAATCGATCGCTATGCAGATGAGAGAGCGTCTTGATCGGATCCCCATCTGAGCAGCGGCAGCCAGCCATGCTCAACAGCGGATGTTCACCAACACACCTCAAAAAAGATGCTGTTGGAGAACGGCAGTCGAATGGCGCTTATGAGTCTTGATGTGTGAAAGTTACCATGGCATTTCTTAGGACAATCAACAGCCTATCAAGCGTAGGCGGGTAAGAGGGACACTAGGAGACAATTTTATTGGCAGAGTACCACTATTGACGCCTTTGAGGCCCAGACGGCATGTTAAATGGTGACACAGTGCAATTACTCATGCACCATTGTGACTGTTATTCGGCACAGGTCTTTGTGGACTTTTCACCACCTTCGGCGACGAATAAACGATACACATTCGCTCAAATATTGCTGTCACAGCTCTGATTGAATCGTATGACGACCGGCGGTACGACGACAAGATCTCCAGAGATCCAACCGGACTTTCCCTAAACAGAAGGAGAGGAACTGCGATACGGACCTGTGGAAGCTTCTAGCAATTGACGCCATGCTTCCCAAAAGTCATTGTTTGCTTTAGCGGCCGCTCCCCGGTCAGAGGTCTTTGCGCTGTGGGGATGGAATAGAGTTTTCCTCCGTTAGACTATTGATTGCGGCTTTCCCCAACCATTGCGGCACCCTTGCACGTTGGAGAGCGTGGCCCTATCTCGGGGGTTTTCAAAGGCGTTGTGGCTGAAACGTTCAAGCAGGGGATTCGAGATATACCTCCGAAGCTACAGCTGTGGTTGCAGATGGATTTTAGCAGCACGCAGTTTTCAGAAGGAATTGGAAGCACGTCTCGGTATTTGTCTCGTTTCGCGAGCACATAAATAGAGTCATTCCCCATGAGACTAGAGACTGGAGCCAGCATCCCAATGATGCATCTTCTGCATGCCGGAAATCGATCCTGAGTCCGTAGGTATTGTTCCTGGGCGGATACATTCTCCATTCTTGTTGCAAGGGGCAATGATGCCATGCGGACAGAGATGGTGATAGCGGCGATTACGGTGGAGCGATGGTAAAGCGTGAGCTAGAACACGAGGTCGGCCACTTGCTGGAACATCCTAGTCAGCAGCTGATTCGCCGCCCAGCACGTAGCGCCGCAGTTTTGGCGTGAGAGGAGCTCCCGTTCGCCTCGAATCCTCATCCTGCTTCCTCGCGAAGCTGCGGTGCTACCGGTCCGCGCAGTGAGGTCGTAGTACCTTGGAGAAGAGAAGGGGGGGGTGACCAGCCACCTGCATTTCTGCTCTCCCATACGTTGGATATAGCCCAGGGAAAGCCAAACGTACAAAAGATAACAAAAGGAAGAAGAGCCAATGGAGAATTGGGTCTTGTCGCATGCAAATTCTGCGAGCTGGAGAATGAGTTAATGCGTGATGGGGAACATGACCCTAGCTCCTGTACCGGCAGTTTCGTCCACCTGAGTATATCTGATACCGTTCCTGCATCTCCCGTGCGGCCTTGCCCAGTTCCTTGCAGAACAAACTAGCCTCCAGGACGGGCGGAAGCATGAAAGCGGCGCGGGTGAAGGCACAAGCGCCATCTCACAGCATGGGCTGGACACCTGCAATTAACAGCGGCTCCGGACCTTCAAAATCTGTGTCTTGACTTTTTTTGGTGCTGGTTGTGGGACACACCCGCAAGAATTGCTTGCTTGCTTGCTGGAGAGGGCAAAGCATGCGACAACCCGGTCGTTGTCCCTGCAAAGCCGCTGAGCTATCACTTCTCTTAGCTTCCCCATCGTATCTATAGTGCAGAGAAAGCAGCCGTGACAAGTAACAACGAGGGCCAACCGCAAACAGGGGCGGACAAGCCACAAACCTCATCGTCAATGTCTTTCCTTTGGGCTTTGCAGGCCGCATCCCCGGGTGCAGAGCACACCCACCAGCTGCAGCTCACACAAAAAGCTCAGACATGTCGCAGCAGAAGCCCAGCAAATGCTCACAAGACCAGCTCCTTTCTCAACCTGCTTCCGTCTTCTCTCTAGCCATCCGAACTGTCCTCTGCCACCCACCTGATTTCTCCCACCCACGGCTCCTCTCTCGGTCATTATTTGCGAACGGACAGAGGTGCGATTGGAGAGCGGAGGAGAGAGACCAAAGCGCCTCTGTGAATTGAGTGTGTGGGTGAGTGATAGATCCGAAGCCTTCGTAGGGTGGCGGAGGGGACCAGAGTCTGTCTGCTCACCTGCTGTCGTCGGTGGCGCCGGTTCTGGCTGCTGGTGAGGCCGTGATTCGAGCCCATGCACTTGTTGCCCTCTGGTGGCTGGTGGACGGGCTTGACGGGTTGACGCGGGGGCTCCTTAACCCAGGGCGGGCGTGCACCGGCGGTTGCTTGTTGACCAGTTGGTGGCTGCGGTTGGGCGTGGGAAAAGTCTCAGAGCCCAGGCCGAAAGTAACAGGGCAGCCAAGGACATGCAGGGTCAGACCCTGCAACCCTGGTCCCCGCCCAAGCGAGCAGCAAAGGATTGGCTACAAGCGACGCTGCATGGAGTCAGCCCAACCGGTGCCACAGCCAACGAGCCCAGGGCCACGGCACACAACTTTTTCCTCTGTCCATTCACGCCTCTCAACATCCCTCTGCCCTATTCACTCCATTCGATTCCTCTCTGTGTGTACACATGGCACTCGACTGATGGAACATTTGCAGACAGGCAGAGCGTCCTTCCCTCAGCCTCGACCAGTCAATCTGTGCCCGGCCTGAAGCAGTCGCCGTTGACTGACCTAGCATTCACCACCGCCGCCACCACACCACCACCGAACCAAAAGCTGCGAACCGACCTGAGCTGCTGACCCCCAGCTTCGCCAGTCGGTGTTGACCTCACCACCCAAGACACACCTCGCCCGCTCCCCAATTCACTTCAGACCACCTTCACCAGCCCATCATGCGCGCAGCTGTCCGACTGTGACGTGAACGAGACCAGTCTCAGTCCCCTCGATTCCCTCTCACTCTTGTTCCCAAACACTCGATCTAAGAATAATAATTAGCAATCCTGCTATCTGTACCTCACTATGGATCACACCACTCTATATCCCTTCGACACGCTGCCCCCCGCCACTCGATCTTCCACCTCTTCTGTCGACACGCCCTCACCCACGGTCTCAATGTTCTCCAAGGGCCATTCTCCCCGAGGCTCTAATTCCTCGGCTGCATCCTCTCCTGTCCCCCGCGAGTCTCTCGACATGTTTGGAGGGGCTAAGCGGTTGGAAGATGTCACCGAGGAGCCTCAGGAAAGAGACGAGTTTGACGGTTACACGTTGGTCAACGACGGCACATGTGACTGGAGTGACTACGACAAGGCTTTCTCCAGTGACTATGGCTACTCGTCGCCTCCCACCTCCCCGGTACAGCCCGACTGGATCCTGGCAGCACCCAATGACTCTGCATTCACCTCTCCACCATATCACACGGGGCGTCGCAGATCGGCAGAACAGCCCTCCTCGACCCAGGGCCACCGCTTTAGCAGCAAATTCGGGTCACTATCGCGACGATGGAAGAACAGATCGGCTGCTGGGCCTCAGCTCTCAATCGTCACGCACATCAGCGCCTCTGCCTCTCGTTCGGGGTCTCTCAGCTCTTCGCAGATCTGCAGCCCAGCTCTGAGTGCTGTTTCCAAGCATGAAAGCAGTCTGTCGACGTCCTCGACCGTGCTGGCTACGAATGAGGCTTCCATTGACGCAGATGTGAGACCAATTGATATTGGACAGAAAGGATCAGAACAGGACCTGGCGGAGTCGGTTCAAGCCACCACACCTCTCTTACCACCCATGTTTTCTGAGTACTTGAAAAGAGAAGAGCCTGTCCAGTCCCCCCTTCAATCACCGGCCATTGCACCTTCGCACGCCGTCGTGAGCTCACGGCCATCCTTGGATACCCCGTTTTCGTCCCTGCCATCCCCTCCCTTGTCGACAAAACCGTCAATGGTTTCCATGCACACGAGATCCCGGACAAACACCGTGAACAATTGCTCTTTTGGCGATATCCCCCCCTTGCAACTTCTCGAAGACCCTTCTGATCCTTGGGCCGTTCGGCTGGGTCATGCCAACTACACCATACACCCGGAGCCATACACACCCGAGACCCTGGATTTGGATTCTTATGCCGAGTTTCGCAAGAACTGGGATCAGGCCCGAACACACTATGCTAAGCATATAACGAGGACGGCTGAGCATTACGGAACGACGTCCAAAGTCTACAAGCTGACGGAGGAGAAGTGGGCGTCCATCGACGACACCTGGAAGCGACAACATAACCTTATGAGGACCGCCCTCGCGCCGCTTCTGGCCCGTCTCAGCGGTGATTCAGAGACGCAGGACTCAACCACGTCGAGCTCTGTGCTCGAAAAACCTCTTACCAGAGTGGCTGTGCCTGTCATTGACGACAAGAGTGGCAAATTTCCCAAGCTCGGGGATGGCGAGATCGTTGGGCCAATGTCTGTTGCCCCCCCGCGCACTTTCGGCGACTCGAACAAGGGCGCAGAAATCGGGAGTCCACCCATCTCACCACACAAGCGGAATCTCCTCAGAGTCCTATCGGACATCTTTCGCAACTGATATGTACAAATCCCTTACGATCCTTGTCACATGTACACAAACCTTCCTTGCCACCACTGTACACATTTCTTTTCGGGTTATACAGAACCACTTGTCTACCGTTATCATGGCTGGCGTTATCGAGACAGAGATCTACAAAGGGGAAGGGCATGACCGCAAGGTCTCGAAAAGAAAAGAAACCTCGAATCAGGGAGCGATCCCTTGTACCCAACACGTGCTATGCCTCTTTGCCTGGTATCAGCAGCAGCCATACTTGTCAACCTGTCCTCCATTGCTTTACGATGACCACGATGAAAAGTCTAACGCTCCTTCCACAAAATTAACCGCATCCAGCACATGATATTCCAGATGATGACGACTTGCAACCTTCAGCACAGCGAAGCAGACATATAATTTTTCCCTCCTTGTGTTTTCAGTGTTTTTTTCGGCATATGGTGGATCTCGAAAATTTGGTGTAAGGAAAAACAAATTCCGGGTTCGTCACCAGAGGTCTTCCGTTTCATTTAGGGGATGGGTGGACGAATAGATGTGAGTAGGGAGAAGAACACCTACAATGGCGGCTTTCATATATCAATCACCAAACGGGCGTCCAATCCTCTCGCGAGGAGACACGATAGATAAAAGGGTGCTGATGTATGCTAGCGCAGTCGGACTTCCAGTTTTCTGCTAAGGTGGTAGAGGGAGGGAGATTGGAGCTGGGAGCTGGATGGGGGCACTGGCGGGTTGTAGCCAGAACGACAGCTTCGAAGGAAGTTAGACACAGTTCTATAGGGGTGACCAAGATAGTGAGTGGATAGAAGAAAAAATTTGGCAGAATCTGAAAAGAAGTTGAAACCAGAAACTAGGGAGTGAACGTCACGCATTTATTACTCATTTCTTTGCTCATTCATGGACTTTTGCTGGTGCCGTGTTGTTTCTGTTGTCCTTTACTAGATCTATCTATCTACTCTGGCCATTTATTTACCTGCTTTTGAATGACAGGCATTTTATCGAACTTTCAAGTGGGCCAACTAACCCTCACTGACATTTTGCGGCGAACACTGGCTTTCAAGATATAAAAAAGGGGGCTTCTCTCTCTCTCTCTCTCTCTCTCTCTCTCTGTGTGTGTGTGTATGTGCGCGCATTGGAGCAGGCAGGAAAAGCTGAACCATACGGGTGCTTGCTGCAGCCACTCGGGTCGGAAGATGAGTTGTGGAAAGAAAGTCGACGGCGCCGCATTGCTCGAGGCGTAGTCCGTAGTGGCTGAACGATACTGCAAGATTTGAGACAAGACTTGAGGCTGGATGAGAACTGCCCTTTTGAATGCCGGCGTGAAATTGTTTGCACGATCGTGTAATTATTGTGCACATGCTACATAAATTGGAGCTAGTAGATCTTGAATCTGCATTGAGAATCAGTACTTGGACTTCTGCTCGGGACAAGTGGGAAGATAGAGAGAGAGAGACAGGGAGAGAGAGAGGGCACATGAGGATGAGTTACATACCCTTCTATCCGTTTAGATAGACTAGCCAAGGAGCCTGGAGACCACCCGACCACCCTCTTTCCAGGTTCGATGGCGAAAGTTGTGTTTCATGATGAGATCGAGAGGTAATATGCTGAAGCATGGGAGCAGAAGAGCAAACGAGGAAGGGGAAGACTAGAAGACATCCTGCCTTGAGATATGGCAGAGAAAAAGAAGACCTGAATGCCACCCAGTCACCCTCTTTCCAGGCCATGCGAGTTGTAGAATGTCAATAAAGATTATTGGTCGTGATACATTGGTCGTTATCGTTGACATCGTGAGACATCGCTATCAATATTGGATACTAATGTTACAAATGTAGGAAACCCATGCTGCAGAGATAACCATCGTAATGCTTTCGAATGTCCGTCGAGAAGGCAGCCGCATAGCCCGAACCCATCCACCACAAACTGAAACAAAAAATGACAAAGATGATCTGCGAAAGATCCGCCGATACAAATTCCAAAGATGGCTCATTCAACGCCAAATCTGAACGACATGGTGTATCTGATGCCGGCGATCAGCTGTTGTTGGACGAGTGTGAGAACACAACGGAAACTGACTTACCTGAGCTGCGATAAAGGATACCCTCAAGAACTCCTTTAAGCCTCCCTCCACCCTCTTTCCCGGAAGATAGTTGTACATGTTGAGTAGGTCGTGAGTAGTTGTACAGGGTATCTCGAACTTTTGATGCAAGATTGCAAAACATCGTCGACCGTTGTCCAGGATACAGTAGACCTTCATAGAAGATAGCATATGTCGATAGTCGTACAGGGTATGTTGAGGTGAGATTGTAAAGTTGAGGTGAATTGTTACTGTCCGTTGAAATCCTTGGTAACGTGGTGCAGGATTGAATTGATTGGAGATGTTGTAGTCCATGATGAGGGATGAGGTAAATAACTGGAATTCCCACTGCGGTCAAATGAGGTACAATGTTGCTGTGATAGTAAAATAAATTCTGGAAACCACCCTCCCACCCTCTTTCCAGAAGATCTTGTCTTTGAGAATTTGAGTCGTTGGTGATAGTGAACAGAGTGTAGCATTGAGATATTTTGTGAAGCATGCTGTTCTGAGATTGTGGAATGTTGCTTGTTTGGCATAGCACACTGGAGGTTGTTGTGTCATGGTGAACAAGTGAGATGTCGAGATTGCCCTTTGGCGTCTGAAATTGGGGGTGACTTCTGAGAACCACCCTACCACCCGCTTCCCAGGAAGTTGATCTGTGCAGATGCTGTACGTTGACAGGTTGTTGACTGAAGTATTGCACTTTTGGTTGTTGTGCTTGCCATTTGTGTCTTGTTTGAGGACTGTGATGTCTGTTCCGAAAGTCGAAGGTCTCCCTCTCAAGACGACAGAGAATGTGTTGTTGTTTGAACGACAAGAAATGCTGGAGACCACTCTACCACCCTCTTTCAGATTTCATTGGTTTGAAAATGTGTGAGATTGACATTCTCGGTCAACATTTGACGAGAAGGCCTGATGTCAATTGTTGAGAGTTGAGTTTGCTGATTGTAGTTGAGGCTGTCATAGTGACAACCTGAGACGCCCTCGAAAAGAAGTCTTGGAGTCCACACCGACGCGCTCTTTCCAGGATTGTCCAAATAGATTACAGAAGTGTTGTTGATGTAGAAGTGTTGTTGATGTAGAAGTGTTGTTGATGTAGACGTCCGAGAACCATACAGACTGGAATAATAGTGCCGAGCTCTGAAAAGTCTGAAGAGAGGATCGTCAAAAACAACCCAACCGCCCAGTTTCCAGGACGCATTGATAATTGAGGACGTGTGATATAAGAACTTGAAGCCGAGTGTTGCTAATTAAACTGCAAGTTCTTGTTGAGGTGTCGCTTTGCTGAGATGCTGCTTTGCTGAGGCGCTGCTTTGCTGAGGTGCTGCTTTGCTGTAGCATTGGACTCCACTTCGGTGGCAGTGGCACAAGTCTTGCCGACATAATTGAGACGTTATCCACGGAGGCGGATTATAGCTGATGAAGAACAACCCGGAAAACCACCCTGCCACCCTTTTTGCAGGCTTAATAGCCTCATTGGGTTGTTGTCAATGTGTTGCAGGTCCGGATGACGTGGACTGCAAGGAGGTATGTTGTACAGCATTCCGGGCAGGAACTGGCTGAACAAGCCACCGTCTGATCTGCAGCTCAAAGGGTGCCTGTCAGCCTGGTTCTGCCTTTCCCACTTCCGAGTATCGTTTGTTGATGATCAGGAGGATGGTGTTTGGAGATTGATGTCGAAGAGGTCGATGTCCTGCAGGTCGCCGTGGCAGAAGTTGATCATGTCGAAGATGTCGAAGAGCTAGAGGAGGGTGTGTGTTGAAGTATGTGAATGGAGGTGCCATAGGAGATAGAAGATCCTGAAATATCGCTGCGGTGGCAAACATCTGGTCGGAAACATTTTGTTGTTGACCAAAAGAACAACCTTCTTGTGGGTCCAAGCGACTGTCTTCGACTGGGTCAAAGCCACCAGTCTGCCGCCAGTGCCCAATACTTTCTTTGTAGACCGCCCTGGCCAAGTTCTATGCCTCTAGTGCCTTTCTGACGATAGGCTCTGACGTCCTCCGGCCGCCTGATAAACCAACTAGGACAGCGTGGAATCATCGTCGTCCTGCTGTTCAATTACTGGCAGGAAGGCACGTTTCCCTAGCCCGTATGATGTAAACGGGCCGTTGTGCCTGGCGGGGCACTCACCGCCAACGACAACCTGTTGGGTGCGGTTGGGCCGATTGACGATTATATGGGATTGAGGCGCCGCTGTCGGCTCCTCTTCTTGCTTCCAGTAACCGCCGAACAGCGGGTAGTTGGCTGCAAACCACACCGGGTCGGTGGGATCGCCCGGTTCCGAGGCGTCCACGTCCACCTGGGGCGTGACAACAGGCCCTTGAGCCAGGGCGGCCTCTACTGGGAGCATCGCCTGCGGCGATTGCCCTTGCGCAGGAGCCGACTGGACTGCGTGTTGCAGACCATCGACCTGTGGTGGCCTGTTGTTCAGGACGTTGTTGTTCTGGGCGGGTTCCCCTTGATTGACCGCAACGGGTCCTAGGACCCCGCCGGCCCACGTACCGGGCCTGTGAGTGCACGACTTGCTGTGCCGCCTCACGTTGTCGACGCGACTGCTTGTGTGGGTGCAACCGAACCCGTGCCATGCGCACCTAATGATGCTGGCATTGCCGGTGCAGGATCTTCTGTGCCTGCGGAAGTTGGACTTGTCTGTGAAGAGCTTTTGGCAGCCTCCGCAGACTGAGCGTTCGCCCCGGTGAACGCTCGCCAGATGGCTATTGAGTGTGCTCTTGGCCGTGAAGGCCTTGGCACACTGTGTGCAGTTGAATCGGCCGGCCATCTTGACTGCTCTGGTGGTTGAACCTGTAGAGCACTGTCGTGGCAAGTCCAAGTTGTTGGTGCTTGAGCCTGGTCTATTGCAGGCTCCTTCACAACGGTCAGCCTGCAGTGGGCATCAACAACAAGAGTCAGACTATACCTTTGGTGTTTGGGAGGCCGTCCTCCAGAAGAGAATTGCAAGAGCAGGTTGCTAGTGTTGTGCTGAATGCAGCTTGCTGATCTGGATTTTCTTGGAGGATAGGACTGTGTAGTAAAGACTGTATGGATTCTCTGGAGGGAGAGAGGAAGGACAACAGCGAAAACAGGGCGATATTTGTATTCGGGCAGAGAGGGCGTCGAAAAAAAAAGCCATCTGGCTCAACCTTGATGTGTCTCCATCACGAACTCAGAGGCTGCCGTAAACTTACCATTGTATAACCAAAATCAGAACGCAGGTGTGATGGAGTCGCAGAGCTCTGGCCTGGAAAGCAAGAATACATCAAAAAGACAGAGAAAACTGGAATAAACTTTCAGCGCGCATGGTTGAGCAGCCTGAGAGTAAAGCGACCAGAGGAGAACATGCACATGTGAGTCAGGAAGTACACAAGACCAGTGAAGACGAGAACTGGAACGCCATCTGATTGCTTGCCAGTCATATTGATCCAAAATGGATATTTGCTCAAGCAAGGGGAATAGGAACTCCTGCGGGGAATTAGCACTTGCTGCATTTACCGGTTGACGAGAACAACAGCAGCATATCCATCCCCGAACTATCCTGCGCCCCGTTTGGTTAGCAGTGGAGACCAGGGCTGAAGTTCCAAGCTCAGCCATCGCTCAAATCTTGCAAAGACGCAAACTCGATCAATGATATTTGCTGAGATGCTTGCTGTAGCTTGAATGAAGGTAGGTCCACGGGTCGAAACAGCTTCCCCCAGTGCAAGTCAGGTTCAGGCGCTGGGGCTGCCAATCGGTGAAGCTCATTGTGCACAGTGCCGGCCACTGACAGGAGTCCAAAAAAATCCCATATTTTGGTGGCCCCAGGGTCCTTGGTCGTGTCTTTGCCTGTCGTGTTGCCGGTGGTAGACCCGCCACTGGCCATGGCGTCGGCTTAAGACAAAGCAGACAACAGTGGTTCAGATGGGGCCCTGAAGACCATGCGGCAGGATCAGGGTAGAATTTGCAAAGCGTCTCCACGTAGACCAGCAAGTACTCTCCAGGACGTGGTAATTTTCTCTCTCTTCAACCGCGTCGTGTTTCACGCGTCCTACCTGTTTTGGGCGTAGTCGTATTTTTCAGTACGAACCGCAAAAATGCATGAAAACTCTGCAAAGAGAGTTTCTGGTGACTCGAAAGGACGAGCCCGAGGTAGCGAGAGCAGGAGACATGTATCAATCGTGTTATCTGCTGTTGGGTAGGCTTGGTTGAGCAGTGATTGAAGGGAGAGCTGAACAGATAGCTCTGGTGAGGTTGGAATTAGGTGCTTCGTAAATGGGGTGTGCGGCACCGTAGTTCCAGCACGTGCCACCACCAGCACCAACAGTACCTCGTACCAGCCTCACAAGGTGCAGGTACCCGCCCAGCCTGACTAGCCCGCTTATTGTGCTGCCATGGCGCTTGGTTCCCCAACTCCACCCGAACCACCGAAACTGCCAAACGAAGTCCGAAGCCAAACCGTCCCCCCTCCATGCACCGTCTCTTTTCCATCCATTCTTCCTACCCAGCTCCCGTATTCCGCAAGCTTTGTACCTGTGCTCTGGCATTCTTATTCCAACTTCCTAGTCGTTTCTAACCCATCCTGCTCCGTCTCCCTAGAGCCTCGCACGTCGATTTCGGAGAACATCTCCGCTATCAGCCGTACCAGTCTCAAGACCCTGCACGATGGGGAATCTGTGTTCGAAATCGGCCAATCAACCTGACAATTTCGCCACCCCAGGTCATACTGTTGGGTCGAGCACCCAGCCCAGACAGACTTCGGCGCCTGTTCCGCAGAAGATCACAAGCAGCACTCCAGGTCGACCTCTTGGTGGAGGAGATGGGGCCTCGAGTGCTGACGATGCCAGAAGTGCTGCCGCCCGAGCAGCCGAGGTGAGTGTTGTTGTTTGTCTTAGATCTAGCGGATCGTGCCTGGATCAGAAATGTGGTCTTGCTGCCTCTCCTCGATGCTGCTGTGGCCCTGGACGAAGCTCGTGATCTGACTGAGGACACCAGGAGCGCGCCGCGAGGGCAAACAAGCCCGGCGGGAAACTTTCCAGCCAGTTATCGGCACAGAAAAAGCAGACCCAGAATCAACTTCTAAACTCGGGCTCTGAGGCTGAGCGTAGAGCGCGAGACGCCGACCAGGGTGCAGAAGCTCGAAACTGGAACTGAGTCACGGCCTGTGGGTCCTTGCAGCTTGACGCGGATTCTCAGGGTTGTACTGTTCGAGGACGACCGGAATGCTTCTTCCTGCACCGCTCCTTAAGGTTAAAACATCCTCCCAAAGAGGGATTTCACGGTCAACCGAGCTTTCCAATCCTTGAGTGGCTCAAAATGCCCGCAGCTCCAGCTCCAGCTCAAGTCAAGTATGGACCCACAACGAGTTCACGAAAGTACTTGGGATGAGGACGTTTGATTCTTGTTGGTGATTTTGCATCATAGAGGGTTCCCACATGGCCCCAGCAGAGCTACACCAAACGGACTGCTGCTGGCCACTTCAGAGCTATGCAAAGCGGCGAGGTGCTGTCCTTTCTGAAATGGAACATTTCGGCGTTGTGTTCTCTCTTCCTGCATTGCTTCGATGGTTCCGTGTGACTCATTGGAGTCCGTCCGACATTTCTTGAGCACATTTATTTTTCAGCCTTCTTTCCCTCTCTCTGGAACCAGGTTTGCTTGACCCGGATCCTTGATCTGCATTGAGCTGGCCGGGGGCAGCTCAAACTCAGTGGAGCGGTACAAAATCCGGAAGGTGACGGTATTTTCGTGGACGCCTGCTCCGGAGGACAACGTGCAACCAGGGTTCGACTTCTTCCAAAGCAGCTAGAGGGTTGTCCACTCGCCTCTGTTTTGTCGGACCAGAAGCAAAATTGCTGGGCGATGCAGGACGCTTCTGACTTTGATGTCGAAAGGCTGTCGACAGGCCCTCATTTGTATTTGGATGGCCTTTGTGAGAATGCCTTTCGTTGCCGCAGTGGATGAGGGTGTACAAGGGCCACCTCGTTTACAGCCCCGAATGCGGCATGGAGCTATCTGAGCACCCACTACCATGATTTCTTCGCTCTCCTTTCGTCGCACTCAAGACGTCTTTCGCAACTAGAGTTCTTCCTGGCTCTCCTGGCTCTCCTGGCTCTCCGGCTTTCTCCTTGCTTGGTGTTTTGCTGCCGCGCATTCCTTAAACCTTCCACGTCGTGTTTGCCCTGTTGATGCATGGCTTTCCCTTTCCCTCGCCCTGCCTTTCGTGACTTTGGCAAGACTCCTAATCCAATGGAACCCTGTGAGTCTTGATGGACCATCGAGCTCTGTCTGTGGGCCCCTTTTTCCCTCTTGCAGTTATTCGCCACAGTCCCGGATTGAGCAAGACGAGAGCGTGACTCCTGATCCTCCCCCAGCGAAACTCATCAGGCCATAGGTTGAGATGAACATGAGATCGATCATCAGGCAGAAGACCACGTAGAGGCACCCTCGATATTTTCGTGGTCGACTCGACACTCGCCGCTCTCTTCGATGCGAGGCTACTTCTACATAGGAGAAATTTATACAAATGAGAAAAGAGAAAGCATTCAGATATGTTGTCTTTAGGAGAGATTTGTAGAGAGAAAACAACGCAAGTATTTCTTCTTGATATATCACCATCATCTTAACTCTCTTCTGTCTGACCTTTGACCTGAATGAATAAAATCACCCGCAAGTAGGAAAAGGACCAAATACCGAACATTGTTGCTGCTCGTTTGCTCGTTTGCTCGGCACCGACGAAGGAAACAGAATTCACGAGACGAGAAGCACAGTTGAACTGTCAACCACATTTTCGAGGGCGTGATGTAGATTCAAGCTCATTTAGCCAGCAGAACTCCAATAGCTCGATTTATCGATTCAGCAGTACATACTACACGTGAGGCGTGAAGTGCAAGCAAGCTCCGGACCTGTTTTTTGTGGATGAAACACACACAAGGTCCGATCCGCCTGTTGATCCCTCCTCTCCAGCCAGCCACTCTGGGATTTACTCGTGAGTTAGAAGGGACGGCTACGTTAAAAAAACCGCCGCGATTACAATTGGTGAAGAATTACCCTCACAAGAAAAGGGATGGATGTTGGAACTCATTCGCCGAGCCTCTACACGTGTTCAAGAGAAGAGCATAAGAGTAGGTAGAGGCAGCAGACTCAGCAGTGCCATGAAGACGAGAGGTTCACTGATACAATACTTTCTTTTCCCATAAAGCGTTAAGGACCTGGGAATCTAGAGAACATGGATGCAGCAAAGTGTCATCTGCGGTCGACTGACCCGCTATCTACTCTTGTCTTTTAACCAGCTGTATCTTCGCATCCTCCATATTTCAAGCTGGGCATGTGGGTTTTTGCATCAGACACATTTCGGGGTCTGCCACATGAAAGGCTCCATCTTCCTAGACCAGCCGGATTGCTGGATGAGATATAAACAGCACTTTTGTTTCTTCTCCCGTCCAGCAGCAACCCAGCTGAAAGGCACCTCAGCGCCTTAGGGTTGTTTGTGGCACCAAAACGCCTCACGAAATTACCACCGTCCCTTCTAAAGTATGCCATGCTACGCAATAGAATGCGTGGCACAGTTGCACCAGCAGGATCTGGCAGGGACATCTTGTCATTGTTTCCATTTCATTGCTCATTTTCACTCCGTACCGGCTGTGCTTGGTTTCGGTTTCATTGCGCATGACTCCACGTCGAATTCATAGCTTAAATTCGTCTCGTTTCGCCCAGCTCTTCACATAGTCCAAGGATGAACAAGTGTCAGCCAGCTCTTCCGTCCTCGGACCAGATCGAGCCATGGGCCCATCAATCTTTGAATCAACCCCGTCTGTGGTTCTCTCCGCTTACCGTATCCGGCGGTCGTTCGTCGCCATCGCGTGGAGTTGCATTGAGTGACGTCCATACGGATGGCATCAAGCCGATCTCCACTTTCATTCATTTCGAGGGGGGCTATTCTCGGTCCCCTCGCCGGGCAACAGATTCCCTCTGACAGCAAACATCTTCCCTGTAGTACCCGCAACAAAGCCATCGACCTGTCTGGCATATTGCTCGACTTGACGACTGTTCAACATGCTCTCCAAACGACTGGGTTCGGTTGGCAGTTTGAATAATTTCTGCCACTCGTCCTCTGGCAGTGGAGGTTGCTTTGACAGTGCTCTCGCTGCATTCTCTGCTTTGCGCTTCTGCTGCCACTGCTGGATCTTAGCCTGCTCGCGGGCCAGAGCGCGGGAATAGTACGAGAAATTGTTGGCTTCAACATGATGGGTCTCGATGCTGTCGAGAAGGTTATCGGCGGTTTGAGAGAGATAGGGGTCGATAGAGATGGAGAGTGACTCGAAGGTCGGTGCTAGGGTGTCGTTCTTGACGATGGGGTTATTCTCGATCTCATCAACAGAGCTGGGAGGTTTCATGACGCCCGATGCCAGCATGCCGGGTACTTGGTGGAGGAAGGTTGTGACGAGATGAGAGTTGTGGACAGACACGGGAACTTCGACGAGGATATCGGTGTATTTGAGACCGGACTTGAGCAGGCTGTTCACGGGTCGTTAGCGTTGATGTTCTTTCAGAAATGGTGCCGAGGGAGTATTACTTGTCAGTGGTGAATTTGTTCTCCTTGTACGCAGTCATGAATTGCGACGACAATCGGAAGGCCCGAATGCTGAGTATCCCTTGCGAGCTGCGACTGACATCGTGCACCAGCGCCACGGTCTTCTCATTCAATTCCTTCTGATAGTGATACTGATTCTCAATGAAATTCACGTTGATGAAGTTTCCCAGGTTTGCGCTTGTGTACCACCCCACATTGTTCGCGTCAACATTGACCTCACGCAGCATGCGGATCATCTCGGCTTGATAGGCGGTGTTAGCCTTTGCGCGAGGAGCAGATGCAGCAGCGTTGAAGTGCTGCGGTTGGTTGTCGAATTGCGCCTCTGGTGGCAGGTCCACGACAGGGAAGGGAAATGTGTTGGTGACTTCGAGGGTGCCACTGCTGTTGTCCATGCCAACAAGGGAGCCGGTCGCGACGGTGGGGAAACGACTTGCGCAGTGTTTGATCACTTTCATGACGACCTTTCCCACCAGTCAATTACATTCACGAAATGAGAAGAAATTGCACTCACCAACGCCTCGAGCTGGACCGCCTTCACCTGCGACTCTTTTCTGCATGATTGTCAGTGATTTGGACAGTGGAGAAAACAGTATAAAGGAGCACGTACTCCGGTATGGACGCCATGATTGCAGGCCCTTTGATGCAGGTTGGTTTGGGAAGACTTCTGCCCGACTTGTTTGTGGGGAGGGACATTTTGGCGGCGGTGATAGTGGGAGAGGAAGGTGAGCCGAGTCACGTGGTTATGTTGTATTGCTTTTTTCTGTCGGCAAATTGTCTTCTTAACTGGAAGCTATCATTATTCACGCTGTTATTTTGGCGAAAAATGTCGACATAGTCTTATGAACATACCACGTAGATCAAGGGATGCTTTCGTCGTTGTTGAAGGTACCCAAAGCACAATTTCTGCCACGAGGCTGAGTCCCAGCCTTGTGTCGGAGATGAATGACGTTCTCTCCAAAAATTATTTCGTCCACGGATTGAAGATACTTGATCGACCATCCAGTTCATCCTGTCCTTTCCTATTCTGTTACGGAGTATATAGACCTCATTCCGTTGCTTTGTACGTCCTTCCATGTCTAATAATACCAATCTTGATATCTGGTTTGTGAGTGACCACCCAACCTAGCTTCATTGCCTCACCTGACACCCTGCATAGGCTGGTGCATTTGCGGCGTTTACTGTCGATTTGCTTGTCTACCCCCTTGACACTCTCAAAACACGTCTCCAATCGCAAAACTATGAACAGCTATACAAAGATGCCAGTGGCAAGACGAAACCTTCTTTATTTCGTGGTCTCTACCAAGGCGTTGGTTCCGTCGTCCTGATCACAATCCCCTCGTCTGGCGCGTTCTTTACAACATACGAAGCCTTGAAGTACGGCATCTCGGAAGCGGTTCCTCCAAACTCCACGATATTCCTTCCCCAACCTGCCATCCATGCGGCGGCCAGCGGCGGCGCTGAGCTTGTCAGCTGCGCCATCCTGACCCCGGCCGAAGTTCTCAAGCAAAATGCTCAGATGCTTAGTGCTCGAGGGAAGAGAACATCTACTTCCTTGGAAGTCTTCAGGCATTTTAGAAAGAACCCTTCAAGATTATGGCGAGGGTATACTGCGCTGGCTGCAAGGAACCTGCCGTTCACAGCTCTCCAATTCCCCGCCTTTGAGTTTCTGAAAGGATATTTCATGCAAAGGCGGAAAGATCGGAATGGCGGCAAACCCGTCGATGGAATAGCTGAGCGTGCACGTATCACGGCAATGAGTGCCGCTATCGCCGGAAGCGGATCTGCATGGATCACCACCCCGGTTGACGTGGTCAAAACCAGAATCATGCTTGCTGCTGGATCTGGTGATGATGGCCCAAGAACTGATCCTAAGGGAAAAGCGTCAAAATTCCTCATGGGCGGTGTTCAAGGGTCCCGGAAAAGCGGACTAATCGTGGCCAGAGACATTCTCAAGACGGAGGGCGTCCGAGGCCTGTTCCGCGGAGCTCTCCTCCGAGCCTGCTGGACTTCTCTGGGCAGTGGTCTATACTTGGGTTGCTATGAGGGTGGCCGTTTCTACCTGGAGAAGAACAGGATGGAGGAAAGAGAAGGCGATCACCTTATGCAGCGCGACTGGTCGAAGGTCAAGGTCGGCATTGGAAGCTCCAGGTCTCAGGACGTGGTGAAAAAGAGTGCGTGGCAGGAAGACTGAATCGACTCAATCCTCCCCAATAACCTCCGCGCTATCCCAGGTGGCGGCTCATTCGGCTATGCCCAGGCACTTACTGCTAAATGAAGCCATGCTCGCCAACGAATATCTTGCGTTCCTGGATTCGATTATGCCATCGTACAGGTTGCAAACACCATCCGTCTCAGATTGAGCTCTCGGCTACTCTGCGAGACCCTGTGCGGCCGCGCTGCTGCGTGGGACGAGCCGCGACCACGACACATTCAATCCACGGTGGATGGACGAAAGATGATTCCCCAGCTATTTCGGAAGCATTCCCAAGGTCAGACGGATGTCTCAATGCGGCAATGCTCTCTCAGACGCCTCGTCTACGTCAAGTGGCCAATTGCCAGACATTAGTCATCCTGTCTCCCAATCAATCCCTGCCGGAATCCCGTCATTTCATTTCACCAAAGTCCGAATCAGGGAAGAAACGTGACTCGCGTCCAGGATGGAAGACTAGTGCGGCCGTAACAAACTTGTGTGCAACGGCAAGTCTTGCCCTTGGATAACTCAGCATGCAAGGTTGTGTGGCTTTTCTCGCATTATCAATTCAGTCCGTGGTAGATATCCCTCACAGACCTCGACGCCTGGCGCGTCAATTGTATTGGGGTGGCCGTGAAAAGTTCAAATACAGGCTGTTCTTCCTGGGGATTTAGCATGGGCGCTTCAATTCGACTCGAAGATATCGAATACGTCGGTCCTTATCTCAATCTTACCTACATACAACATGGCAGATATCTCAGTCCTCGTGATCGGCGCAAGCGGCGCTTTTGGAAAGCCTCTCATGGATGAGCTTGTACGCCAGCGACACCAGTTCAAGCGCATCGCCATCCTTGCAACCCCTGAGAGAGCCAGCAAATTCAGCGATTCCGGCGTCGAAGTAGTTGTGGGTTCATTCTACGAAGTGAAGTCATATCGAGGTCCGCTTCAAGCAAGTAAACCTTTGCACCCGTGACTGGCTTTTGACCTTTGCATCTAGGCTTCACACATGTCATATCAGCAGTCGGGAACCCCCTTATGGTTCTGCAACCTGCCATGGTTGAGGTTGCTGTCGACGCCGGGGTTCAGCATTGGTACGCCTCCGAATGGAACAGCGACATTGCGCAACGCCAGATTCAAAACCTGCGCTATTTCCGGGACAAACAAGCTGTAAGGGCTTATCTACGTGGCAAAGCCGCTCAAACCCCTGGCTTCCAATACACCCTCATGGTCACCGGGATCTTCACGGAGTGGGCGCTCGATGAGTTCTATGGGTTCGACCATGAGAAGCTCACAGCAAAGTTGTACGGCCGGCCTGGTGCGAGGATTGGTGTAACGAGCATCCCCGACATCGCGCGGTACACCATTGATTCGTTACGGATTCCGTTCGAAGGTCCAGGCCGCACACTGCGGGTGCAAGGCTGGACAGGCAAGATCGAAGACTTGATTGGCGAACTGGAGCAGGTGAGGAAGGTCAAGTACCAAGTCACCTGGGAGGACGTGTCTGTGGCGACCGACCTCGAAGAGCAGGCCCGAGCGAACGAGGACGACTTGTCGGAGATGATGTACAGTATCAAGACGTTGCTGGCCAGTGGATACGGCGTTGCGGACGGGGTTGGCAAGTTGGACAACCGGCTCTTTGACTTCAAACCGGAGACGCCGCAAGAGACCTTTACCCGTGTCTTCAAGGCGCGGATCTAGCGGGGGCGAGAAAACACTTTTTACGAGGGAGAATCAAGTGATAGAAGCGCGGTGTCAATACAGGGAACAGAGAAGATGCAGCTTGCTGCTGTCTCCAACATGAGCAGGCGTTCTTCAGCATTGGTCACAAAACACAGACTGGGTTTTCCATCTTCTAATCAGGTCCTAATCAGGCCCCCCTTCTGATGCTTTTATCATGTCAAGGCATTTCTACGTAAACAACTATTAGTGAATCAGGTCATCTCCACGTCCCCATCCGCCGCCGACTTAGCACCCGCATGACTCCTGGCTCCATCCTCTTCATCGGCCTCGATCTCAAGGTCACCATCCTCGTCGTCCTCGTCCTCGTCCTCCTGGTCATCCACATCCTCCCATCCATCGCCCTCATCCTCATCCATTGCGCCATCTGCCCCTCCCACTAACTCCTTCTTCAGACCCTGCACCAGCTCGACCGCGTGTTCCCGGAGCGGCTCATCCTCGTACCCCAGGACGCGGTACAGCCGGAGACAGGTCTCGAGCCACTGCCTCGCGGTGTCCAGGCACTTGGCCCGGGTTTCCGCATTGGTGTCCGCTTTCTGCGAGATCAGCACTTGGCACCACCCGCCGAGGTACCAGCATTCAACGCTCTGGTCGTCCTCGCGGATGAGGCCTTCCAGCACGGACATGGCCAGCGGTTCCAGCTGGACTTCCATGAGGAGACGGCTGAGCGAGACGCGGGTCGCAAAGTCGGGCTTGCGTCCGTCGTCGCCGGCACTGCCTTCATCCGCGCTCCCGTTGTCTTTGGAACTCTCTGCCTGAGACGCGGAGGATGTGTCCTTCCAGATATCGAGACTGCGCGTCAAGGCTGTTCTGGCGTCTTCGATCCGTTCTTGACTAATCCGCACACTCGCCAATGTCTGTAGCACCCCCGCACTCAAATATTCAGGGCAGACGGCAACGGCCTCGGTGACGAGCGACTCGCATCGTCCCTCTGCGTCGTTCTCCCACGACAGATCGGTCATGTAGACTTCGGCCATGGCGCAGAGCGCCTCGGCCAGTTTGGATTTCTTTTCGTCCAGCACCCTCTTCGTCCCCGCATCCTCATCTGCCGCGCCCCCAACGGTGGTGGTGGTAGTGGTGGTGGTGTTCATCTCGTTGACCGCCTCCTCGAGCACTTCGATCTCATTCCGGAGCACCTCACAGGCCTGCTCAAAGTATCCGATGCTCTCTTTCCCGCCCTCCTCACACAGCTGCGCGAGCCAGAGCCACGGCTCCGCCGATATCAGCGCGCCGTCCTTGTCGATCCGCGTGGCGCGGGTAAAGTTTCGTCGCGCCGAGTCCACATCGCCCAGCGCGACTTGGATTTCGGCATTCAAGGTCAGGACGGGTGGCAGGGTTGGAACGCCCTGGGCGGCCAGGGACAGCAGGTCGTCAATATCGATTTCATCCTCCGTGCCCACATGCTGTTCTTGACGCTCGGCTTCGAGTCTTTTCAGGGCTTCTTCGGCAAGCGGGAGAGCGAGTTCCGGCTGGGACTGTTCGAGGAGTTCGGCCGCCTCGGTCAAGAGGTCTTCAATCGATTTCTGCGACTTTTTGGGCACGCCTTTCACGAGCGGGGAGGTCGTCGAGCGGAGGATGTCTTTTTGTCTCGCGTGTGCTTTTGTCTTGGTTTTGGCCATTTTTCTTTGGTCAACTCGGGTTCTCACGGAGTATTAGAAGAAAATATCTCCCACAAAACCCCCAAGGCGTGGCTACACAATAATGATTTCTTGCCCAAATCCACAAAACTTTTTGAACGTTTTTCGACGACCGCTTTTTCGTGAGGAAGGTCTCCCGAGCACAGCCTTGTCGGACAGCAAAGCAAGGCAAGGCTGGATGTGTCCAAGATATGCTTGATGCTGCCCAGTCAAACTTTCCGGTTCATCTACCTCGGCGACAGCAGTCATTAGAATATATATTTCTGGGAGACTAGGGCCTGAGATCCCCAAGGTTGCCGTAAGTACTACAACTCTGCCAAGGCTCTTTGTATCATAGATTTGTCTTCGGCTGCTCAAGTGGTCATTTGGAGTGCTCGAACCTCTTTTCAGACCGACTAGGCTCATAATATATTTCGAAGATGGAATCACGGATGGGTCACCATGCAACAGAGTCCCAAAGCCAGGTCTGCCCAACGGTATTCATCATGTTGAGGTCTGCACCTAAGAGACCCACATCATTCCCCGCCGTTTGGTTGATATAAGAATTGTCTGCGCCGTATTGGGCCACGTTCTGGTTTGTTCTGTCATCATTCGGTCTCTCTGGATCTGGCGCAGGTACTTCCGGGAACATTGCTTGTACACTTGTCAGCCACACAGACGCGCAAAAGACTGACAGAATGTGTGGTTCTTACCTTGCTGCATGATCAGTAAACCATTGTTGAAATCTATATTCTCGAAGCCAGAAAAGTCAAAATCGTCCATGGTTGTCTCAAATTGATCTATCGTCACGGGAACGGATCCGTCATCGATCCGTGTCGTAGTTGGATTTGCGGCGACTTCATCAGGGTATTCCGGATCCCCAAAGGCAGGACCAGGAGTTGCATTGGAGGAGCCTGCAGCTTCTCTAGGTCTTATCCCGGATAAACTTGCCATGCTTTGAGAGGTGTCCGATCCCGAAAGCATCGCTTTGATTTCTCTTTCCCCAATTAGCCGAATGAGATCCTTGAGAATCTTTGATGTCTGCGCAGAGAGGAGGGCTCTTCCCGACAAGAACCGCGAGAGGGACATGATCCGAGCAACGGCCTGTTTGGCCATTTGCGCCTCCGACGACAGCGGCCGTGAGAGGGCCACGACGCACAGGACCATGCCAGCCGTGAAAAGATTGATGCCGAGAAATGCTGCGGCGTGACTATCCCGTGCTGAAATCAAGCACTGGCGGTACTCGCCAAGTTTCGAAGACCGGATGGCAGATTCCCAACAGTTATCTCTGCTGGCAAGCAGGATCTCATGTACATGACGATGCGACAGTTTGACATCGCTGCCAAAGTCGATCTGCCCGGAGGAGTACCTCGAACGTTGGGAGCCGGACGTCGCTGCGTCTGACTTGAAGTTTCGCAGATCTTGAGACAATAACGGTCGGTGTAGAAGGATCTGGACATTGTCGTATGCAATTTGAAGGGCCAGTGCTTGGAGGAAAAAGGGTCTGGTGTTGGCCGTCAGGGGTTCTGCATTGTTCCGACATAGGTCTTCCAACTTCAGCTCCGGCGGCAGAGAGGCGAAGAAGGTGGACAGTTCTTTGTTGATTCGATAGACTTTGAGCGCCAATTCGGATACACTCGAACTTCGATGAAAATATAAGTCGCCGATGATAGGCGAAGATATCTGGTACAACTTGATCTTGTACTTGAGGTAGGCAAACGTGGTGACCGGTTCCACGGTGCCGTCCGGCATGGTCGCGGTTGACCGGAATGACGGGTGTTGCACAGTGGTGTCGCCGATATTCTCTGGGATCTTGATGTCAATTTCGCCAATTGGAATCCCACAGGGCCGGCCAAATATTGTAGCTGCAAACCTAGATCGAAATCAGTCGCACATATGTAACTGCCAGATCCCTCCACTTACCGATCAAAGATGAACAGAGCCCAGAAGACCCGTCTGCGCTCCTCTTTCGCAATTTCTGACAACCCTCGCCAGGCCGACTCTCTATGGAGCAGCATGAGTTGTGCACATCTCATTCCAGCACCCAGCACCACAAATGCAAGGTTGGGGCGACCGTAGTAGACATAATACGAGGCGAGAAGAGTACACACTTGGACAGACTCGAGTTCCGCCGCATCGTACACAGAGTGCATGCTGTCTTCGACCTTCTTGAGGGATAGCTTTCGGAATGTTTCCAATTGGAAGGTAGGAAACTTCTGTCGTACATCCTCGTCCGAGGCATAATGTGCGCCCATGGACAGGACCAACAGGATGAAGATCACCTGGTTTGACTTGGTCCGCGGAAATCTCCTCGATGCCATCAGCCTCTCGTAGGAGGATCGGAAAGTTGGCTCGTGGAAAATCATCATGAACCAATGAACAGCGTCGAGGTAGTTGTTGAGGAAATAGTCCGTCACCCGTTTGGAAGGTAATTCGAGGCCCAGGAGCTGTTCCATGGTAATGTCATCCTGACATGTTCCTAACTCCCCTTGAGAACTACCTACGCCACCAGGAAGTGCAGAGGTAGAACTCTCAAGAATGATCTCAGGGCTGAAGTTGTCAATGATCTACAGAATTCCCATCAGTCGCATAGCCAACACACAGTCCGGCAAACTGACCTCCTGTGTCAGTCCCGCAGACGAGATCCTCTGGTTGTAGGCTTCGGGATCCGTCGCTGAAAGTCGGTCCAGGCTCACGGGCGCCTTCACTTTCGCGGGACTATTCGTTTGTTGACCGGGTGTCGAGCTATTCTCTCGGTCTTCGCCATGGCTGAACCGTGACTGCGGGGAGGCACTGGTCGTGGCGTGCAGCGATGCTGGAGGGTTTGGGCCAGGCTGCTTCTCGACCTTGCCATTGTCTGGATCCGGCGAGGACAGACTTGGCCACTTCTTGCGGCTGTATCTGAACACTCCAACTTTAGTTCATCGGCAGGTTCGTTTCCTAGAAAGGCTTGGAAAGCGACAAGAGCGACTAACCTTTGCCTGGCCTCAGAGATACAAGGTACCTCGGACCTCACGCACAGGGAGCAAGGTCGCTCTTGGTCACACTGGGTATCGAGATCAATAAGAAATGTACCACGAAAGGCGCATGGTCCACTCACCTTCAATTTCTGTCTTCGGCATCTCTGACAGGCTGATTGAACGCGCGATCGGCGCTTTGCTCTTGGAAGCGGCTGGGGTTGCTGTGGCCATTCTGAATCTGCGTCCATGACTAACTGTCCATTTCTTTAGAATTCCTTTATAGGATACACAAGTATCGAAGTTGGCATAAAGAGGGGCCATGAATTGGGCCGCTAGAACAAAGATCGGGCCAGGTTGAACTTCATAGTCGGGCAGAGTCTTGTCGAGAGGAGAGAGGCGCGCAACAAAGCCTCCTAGCAACCCCATGCATGATAGAGATGATAGAGGCACGGGTATGTACCCAATGGGTAGTGGGTGGGTGGGCAGTCGAAGAGCTATTACTAAGACGCGGGATTTGGGGACACGGGGCAAACCGGGGGCTGCTTTTATTGCTAGGCCCTCGGTACTCCATGCCTAAAGGAGCCCGGGGCACACTGGCTTAGGCACTGTAGCAGGAACCCAAGCCAACCTGAATTGCGGAGCTTGGGCTAGTGACGCCTACTCCGTACAAGCCTGTGAATCTCTCGCCATACCCATTTCATCAGACTCGGGTGTGTTCACTATTAATAGTTGGTTCAACAAGTCACCTGGACTTTAGTTGCACCAGTGCAGTAGTCACACAGCTTGTGTCTCGGAAAGGTTCTACGTGTTGAGAGAGGTGAATGCAAGGAAATCTGTGAAAAGGTCCTCTTCCTTAAATACACATCCGCTAGACCGCCAACCAAGCCCAGCCAGTGTCCCAGACAAGAGACATTCACAGCACCGTCCATGCCAGGAATATTGATACATGTCCCAACCTATGCATAACCTCTTCTCCGTCGTCCCTGGTTCCGTGGACGCTGGGTAACAACGAGGGGATTGATTTTGTGCTTGTCTCGCGTCTTGTAGCCAGATTTCGCCTGAGAGCCGGTCAGTAATGTGGAGGATACACTGTGGAAGACGCAAACTTACCGGAATTCCCCAGGGGCTCACAGGGATGCGATTCCCCTTGGATTTGCCTCGACCACCACCGTGTGGATGGTCTGCTGCGTTCATGGCCACACCTCGCACAGTCGGTCGAATATTGAGCCATCGCGATCGACCTGCCTTGCCCAAAGAGGTGTATTTGAAGTTGACATTGCTTGCAACGCCAATGGTTGCGACAGCATCTTTGTCGATGAGTCGAACCTCACCACTGGACAGGCGCACAGTAACATAGTTGGCCGCCTTCTCGAACTTCCTGAGTTGATCCGTGCTCAAGGTGGACAGATCCATGTCCCCATTGTCACCGATCAACTTCATCATCTCTTTTTGCACGGTGTCTTCGCCTTTGCCGATGATAATTCCATGTGTTCCTGCACTCCGACAGATCTTCCCAATGTCGCTTTTCGTCGGCGTGATGTTGAATATCGGAGTGCCGACAGGGATCATGCCTAATTGCAGACAATTGCCCCTGTGCGCCGTTTTGGACGCGAGGACACCCTGGTCGATATGGCCACCCATCTCGTCAATCAGTGACTGTGGAAGGCCTGAGCGATAACTCTCAACCGTGTCTCCGGCTCGCAAGCCTTCTGCCGCGAGGATGTAACTCCTTTCCTCGGTCTGCAGGTTCTTGACAAGGGCGATATGGGCAGTCCGACCTGGGTCGTGCTCGATTCGCTCAACAAGATGCCTTCCACCCGTGCGCCTTGCGAAGTCAACAATTCGTATCCTTCTCTTATGTCCACCTCCCCGGTGCCGAACCACCACATGGCCTGTGTGATTCCGGCCACCTTTGCCGTGACCCTTTTTGGGAAAAGTTAAGGGAAAGTGCGGGCGGCCTTTCCATAAGTGCTCGTTCAATGGACGGACCAAATGTCGAATACCCGGTGTTCGGGGGGTGTAGCGGCGCAGTCGAACTTCGAACTTGGAGAGTGAGGTTCGGTCATCAGCTTGAGCGAGAGGGAGATCTGTGATGGAGGTGTCTGTGACTGAGCCAGTCGGGTGCACAGGATCGATGACCTGTACCTGTGCGTAGGACCTGCGCAAGATGGGTGACGGAAGTTGACATTTTCTGCACAGCGACCGGAGAGGTATTCGCGGTTGAAGCATTTCGCGCGGCTCGAGAGAAGACAGGGCCTAACTAAGGTTGTTCCCTCGTTGATCAACTCATGGTCATGTAGCAGTGATATATGAAAGACACTTGAATACGGGGTTGCTTGGAGCTCCAATCCAAATTTCACAAGCACCGGTGGAGCAAGGCTGGCTGATCGGCAAACATTCCTGAAGCAGCAAGCGCAGCCTTGTCCATATCTGTACACAGTCTCGCAGTATCCAATCGATCACAGCGTGAGGAGGAAATCCCCTGCCTCATGATACAGTCAATTTGCCTGTTGCTTGTAGGTCTCTTTGGTAACATCAACCATGAATGTAGCTGCTACGGAGATCGACACAAGTCACCCCAGAAGTACGCCGCCAACCGCGAATGTTGCGCAACAAGACGCTGACAAGATCATACAGATCAGATTGGAATGAGGCGGATGCTTTACATCATTCTCCCAAGGTGTCCCCCAGTTTTCCTGAACTGCCTCTCAACGTCTTCCATGTTTTAGGGGTTGAGTGGATCCCAACACTCTTGGTTCTTCTTCACAGAGAGCCTTGTACAGAGTTTCTTGAATAGCTGGTGCTGCCGCACTCATAGCCGGCATTGCGGTGCCAAACCAGATCGGAACAGCAGCCACCGGTCCCAATCCTGTGAGAGCACCTAGGCCAAGAGCGGCAGCAAGACAGGCACCGTTAATACCCCAGCCCACCACCGGCAGTGTCGTGGCGGTCGAAACCCCTGCTGCTATCATGTTCGAGCCTTTGGGGTCGAGAACGTTCGCAACGCCGTCCAAAAGACCAGCAGGCGCTGCTGGAAGGTTGAACTCAACATACTCCTTGAGCTTGTGCTTCTGCCCCTCCACTTTGAATGGCTGAAGGCAATCGGGAAAATGTAAGGGCTGCTTGAAGGAGATGGAGTACCATGAGGGGATGAGTAGGTGGAAAATAATGTCCTGCTCACGCTCCGACTCTCTTTTTAATTGCGCCCTAACTTCTTGCATGTACAGACAGCACTTGTCCAAGTTATCTGACTTGGCACAAAACGTAGGCGGAAGAGGTGTCTCCGTGATCAGTCGATAAAATGCTGGATACCAGTTTGTGTCAGGATGGTAGACAAAGAAACGATGATTGTCCCTTTCCGCCTCCTGGATCACACCGATTTTCTCTTTGATGAAGTCGTAGACGTGTTTCGCAAAGCCGTCGGGGCCTCCGCTTCCGGACACGGTGATACTGTTGGCATCTCCAAGATGCTCTCCGATGTTGGCCAGTGCCTGGATTACTTGGTATCCCTGATCAATTTGGATGGCTGCGACCTTCTGCATCCAACATCCGTAGTAGTTGATATGATCGACGAGCAAATTTCCAATGACATGGATGCCATGGACATTCCTGACCACCCGGTCTACTGAATCAGCAATTCTTTCCATGCTCTCAGCTGCAACTTGGGCACTTGCGGCCAGGGCCTCGGCGCTATGAGAAATTGTATCAAGATCCGGTCTTCTAAATGTTTTCGGATCCAAGCGTTCGCTGGTATTTGCGGTGGCATTGCCGGCTCCGTATGTCGAGTGGTCTGCAGCGGTATTCATGCTTATGCCGGCCACTCGGCAAAGAAAAACAGGTAACGGAAGACCTAAGATGGTGTCGATTACCCTCAAGAGTTCAGACGACTGAATTGAGAGACTCGGCGTTTTTGGGGCTGTGCTGGTCAGCATCATGAATGACAACATCAATCAAATAGTCTTACTGACAGTGCTCGAAGTTTCGAAGGTCCTATTTCCAGCCCAAAGGCGATCTCCTGTCGGTGAGATTTGTTGTTCGTCAAAGTTACGTTCCCAGAATTGTAGACTCTTTGTCGTTTTATAGCATGGCACCCCTTCCTTGTATACACTCAGTTGACTAATTAAGGCTTGAAAGATTGAGAAAGAGTTGCTCACGGGCTGACCACGTCCTGGTCGGGGTTTCATGATCAGTTTGTCTCTTGCTGCGAACCGCCAGCATTTCCAGCGTTCGTGCGACGAGTTCTCAAGAAGCGAGGTTCGAGGCGCTCGGGGACGATGCATCATCAGTCGAGTACCACCCGTTTGCCAAGGGCCACCGTCATGCGTAAACGCACAGCTCGTTCCGACCCCAAGGTCGAGTCTCTTTTGCAGGTTGGAGGACATGGGTGTTCCGGCCAAAGGTACAAAAATAAGGAGAAGTTAAACTAGAATGGCCGCCCCCACCCTGGCCGCTGTGAGGCTGTGTGTAAGAGGCGTGGTAAGGTGTAAGGTCGTGATGAAGCTGTCTGGCTGGGAGATGTGTAGCTGGTGTAAGTGGCTGCTTGGATACCACCTGCAAACCATATCCCAACGCACTACAACATGATTATATTCCTGCACCTGTATCTCCATCCTCCTCTGACGCTCACTCATATCGCGGCCTCAGCCTGTCCATCCCGACCTCGTCTCATGTGCGAGGGCAAGGCTGTTTCAGCCGCCGGCCCATCTGAGGTATGGCTGGCGCTCGGGCGGCTTTTGATACAATCAAGGCGTGGCAGTGTGGGCTATGCCCCTTGGTTGGAGAGAACCATGAGAACCACCATAGCCAAATGACTGGAGAGCAACCAGCCTTGGAATCTGGAGAGGCTGATAACATATGGGTCTTATGAGGCTACTCCATGCGGACAAGAAGAGACTAGTGTCGGCGTTCTGGACACCGACCCTCCAAAAGCGGCGGCGTGTAGCTCCCATTTCCGGAGGGGAAATTTCCATGCAACTTGCGTCCATCTGTATTGTATGTACATGTTCAATTCAACCTCCAGTCCGTGCAATTCCTTTGAACAAGTCCTGCATGAAATAACATACACACCAATCCTTTAGATTCGTCTCAAAGGGACGGGCGGCCACCATGGGTGCAAGTGGAAAGCTCCTCCGCACGCCCTGCAGCTTCTCGCAGCTCCAGACTCGCCCGCTCTCCGTCGTCCGACATTCGATACGGCGAGCACACCACCTGCACGATTCCTTCCTGATCTACGCTCCCGCCGCCAGACTGGGCAGCATAATATCCCGCGCAGCATCGTCATCCTCCCCGTCGACCTCCACTCCACACGTCGCCGCCGACCGAATCGTGCGACCGCTCGTCCCTCCACCGCGTGAAGGGTCGGGGCCTCTGCTCTCCCGCCGCCCAGACCGGGCCCTGCCTGAGCTGCCTCGACCGATCTCAGTCTGGCTCAAGACACTCCCGGTGTTCATCGTGCTGGTGACGGTGGCGTCGCTGGCCATCTTCAACTACGAGAAGTCGTCGTCCTCGACAGTCAATTCGATCCTGTACGCACTGCGTACCAACGAGCACGCCCGCGAGCTGCTCGGCGACGAGATCTACTTTGCCAGCCAGGTGCCCTGGATCAGCGGCGAGCTGTCGCCCCTGCAGGGCGTCATCGACATCAGCTTCTGGGTGAAGGGAACCCGGGGCAAGGCTAAGACGAAGTTCGTCAGTCTGCGACGAGGCCGCGGCGGGTTCTTCGAGACCTTGGAGTGGAGTCTACAGATGGAGGACGGAACCGTGGTGCAGTTGCTTGAAAAGGAGGGCACGAGAGATCCCTTGGCGGGCCAGAGGTTTGACTAGTTTTGAAAAGGAAAAGAATAAACCAAGAAAAGGCCCAAGTCGAGGTAGAATTTTGAAGAAGAAAAGTGAGGGATTTTGTACATTAAACTTATACCTGGCCAGTGACGATGACGATGACGACGGAGAGGATGAGACAAATTCCCTCTCTGTCGGGTTCCCGAACAAAAATGAGATGAGGGCTGAATCTCCAAAAGAAACACCAAAGATATGCTTTTTTCTTCTTCTTTCCCACTCTCGTTCCCTTCAATCGCGCGGTTTGACTTTCGACCCCTTGGTGTTTATGCCTGTGCCCGTGCTCGCGCCGACCGCCTGCCGCTGTGGCATTTTTCCAATATTCCAACCCCATGATCTTAACGTCCTGACGACTTTGGGGAGGATCGCCGCGGTGAGGGGGACTCGAATGAAGATGAAGGATTTGTGCACGGCATATGCGAGGGCCAGTTGAGTCCATATACCTAGTGGCACCGATAGTGTTAGCTGTTTTTCCCCATCCTAGACTTTCCTGTAGCTTGACGATGAGGCATGTCTCCCCGTGTACCTGAGAGCCCCGGGGGGGTCTGGGGCGGGGGGACATAATGAGAGAGAAGGAAAGGGGGAAACCACATACTGGCATTGTCGCCCTGATTCGCCTTCTGCGCAGCTTTGTACCCGTGATCATTCGTCTGCTCTTCCAACACCCTCCCGCCTGCCTGCGTGGCCTGGTGATCGAACTCCCTCAGGCCGGCCTCCTCACTGGCCTCATCGATGGCCCCGTCGGTCACCATCTGGGCCTTGGCGGAGCCCTGGATCGGCCACTTGACGATCGACTTGAAGGTCTCGACGACGACGTGCTCGTAGTGCCCGATCGTCTCGGTACCCACCATGCGCACCGCGAGGAAGCAGAACGGGAAGTCGGCCGCCGAGAGCGCCAGGTACACGCCCACGGCTGTCCAGCCGTACTCGCGGGACATCTTCTTCAGGCGCTCTTTGATGGAGGGTTTCTGGTCCGCCGGCGGCGGGGAGCTGCTGGTATTGGAGGAGTTGTAGCGACGACCTGTGGCATGAAATCGCCGCCGTGTGAGGCGTCCCTGCGTCCGGAATGCTTGGAGAATTGTTGAAGAGAAAGAGGAGGATGTACTCGCAGGTCGCTGGGTATGTATGGATCGTTTGAAAGAGGTTCGGGACGGGTATGGGGAGGGTCTGGTGCGGAACGATTGCTGCAGGGGAGCTCGAGTCCGATACATGGTGCGGTGTGTGGCAGGCGGACGCGCCCGAGAGAAGAGCTGTCGGAGAGCAGCATTGCGCTGGAATACGCGCATGCTCTCCATTGTCGTGGACACTCAGGATCCCACAGGACTGGCAGCGGATCAGAATGATTTGTGGAATAACAAAACGAGGGCGTCGAGTGTGATGAGAAGAATAAGGTGCCTTGCCCCGTCGATGTCAATTTCGTCACTCTCGGAGTGGGCAACCCGAAAGCTCCGGATTTGCGCCCTGGTACGAGATACACATACGAGTTATTAGTATTAATTCTCAGCATGATCATGAATATTTGCACTCGTTTTGGGTCTTGTCCTTGTTGTACAGCCCGCTCCTCCCATCAATACCGATCCATCAGCGCCCAATTCGCTCACATGTACAGTTGCACTCCGAGCTCGATGTCCACCCCCTGCATCAATTCGTCCGGCTCCAGCATACTCTTATTAACATTCATAACCACCCTGCACGAGAATACAGCCAACGCTCAGTACCATCCATGACAGACTCCAGGGGCTTTTTCCCGAGAGGCTCCTCCCAAACATGACCCTGTTCCTCTGCCCGTTATACGATACTAATCCCCTAAGGACGTTTGGGTGGCCTTCCCCTTCTCTTTGGGCCCCGAGCAGCAATGGAAGGCTTGGGAGGTGCCAATCGACCCTTGCTGACAGTTCCACTATTAATGGCAGCCCAGGTGGCGACCTGCCTTTGAGGTTGTTTGAATTCGTCTGAATCATCACTGTCCGGCCAATCCGAAGCAAAGGCTTTCACGGTCGATAGTATGGGCCGTTTCGGTATGGTTACGGTCGGTGAAGGGATTGGCACAGGGGCTGGCGGGGACACTTTCGGGAATTTCTTATTGTTCGTGGCTGACTTGGGAGGTGAAGCGGCTTCTTCTTCGTCGTCGTCGTCGTCGTCATCTCCCTTCTCCTCTTCTTCTCCGGCTCGGGTGACCTCTACCTGGGCTGGACTGGCGGCCTTGTCACTAGAGGAATGTTCATCCAGGAACGACTCCGGAGACCAACCGTCATCCAGGTCTTCGCTTTCGTTCTCCATCAGCCCAGCCGCAGCCATTTTTGCCAGCCGATTCGCCTGTGCTTCCGCCGCAGCCCTTGCCTGACTTAAGGGGGAGGGAGCTGAGGTCGATTTGGCTAGGATGGGTTTCTTTGGAGGAAAAGCTGATGAGGATGCTGAAACTGTCCTTAACCTGTCACTCTGCTCGGCCGGAGAGCTTGTCGCAACGATATCATGGACATTCTGCATCACGGTCAGTTTGGGCGCTTTCGTGGCCATTCGTGGCGCTGGTTTGGGGGTGCTCAGTCCAACGTCAGCGGGTGGGCTCGAGGCAGAGCTCTGGTTCCCTACGGATTCATCGTTCGAGGATGCGGAAGAATTGAAATCCGGGTCGACTTCGTCCACCCTCACCACTTTCGCTGTTGGCTTGTCCGTGGATCTGCGGCGCTCGGAAGAATGGTCAGAAACAACCTCATTGAACTCGTCCTCCGAGGGTTCTTCATAATGACGGTGTTGCGTGCGTGTCTGGCGCCTGGTAATTTCAGCGTCGGGGGGTGGAAGGTCAGCTCCATCTGCGGCACGTTTCCTGCGGTCACGATATCGACCGGGCGTGAAGTCATCGTCCTGTTCGACCACCTCATGTTCAACGCCTCGCCGAACCTTCTTTTGCACGGCTTGGGGATTTCCTTGGGCGATGTTGAGAGCTTGCAGATCCGAGCTGATGACCGGTGCGGGAATTTCCACCCCCTTCAAGGCTTGCTGCACCACATTTGCCATCTTTTCGATTTCTCGAAGTCTCTCTGTCGGAAGCGACAACTTCACTATGAGTGACTTTCGCTCCTTTTTCTTGTCGACTTTGGCTTTCTTGGAAAGGTAAGGACGGTCACCATCATCCATCCTCACACGCTTGCGTTTACGCTCGACCATTTCAATCTCTCCGTCTTCCACGCCAGCAGGTGCGTACCCTGCACGCACAGCCGCTTGCTCCACTTCGACGGGGCCAGGAATATGAAGACCATCTTCTAGATCCGGATAGTCGTATGTGATAGCCTCAGTGGGATCATAAGCATGCTCAACATCTCTGATGACGCCGCCCTCGGGGAGAACGTATTGGGATGTCAGATCGGGAAGGGGAACCGCTTCTGCAGCCACTTTAACTCCTTCTGGGTTTTCGTCGAAGTCATCCTCATCCTCTATGGAGGACTCAGGTGGACCAGCAGTTACCAGCGCAGGGTCGATTGGAATGCCTTCTTGTTGCGCCAACAGAAGGACACCTTCTTCCACTCTGTCATCCATCTCCTGGTAGCCGCCCACATAATGTTCCCCAAGCTCCGGCCTCGTGGCTTTGGCGACTTCTGCCTCTTTTCGACGCTGTTCAAGACGCCGGGACTGAACCCCATGATCATCGTCTGCCTTCTGGATCCAGGCAATATTGGAATAACTGAAGTCAACCAGGCTTTCCACTGAGCGGGGATCCGCGACGGCCTTCGTATTATGGCCGAGAATCGTGCCGGACGGTGTATACGGCTTGTATCCGGGCCTGATCTTGCACCGCCGGCAGCCACATATATTGTGACAGCTAGGACACACCCAGTTTGGATTAGCAAGGATATCCTGTGGCATGATATCGAATCGTCGGAACAGCGTGCCATAGCAATAATTTTTGCTACATTTCGTGCATGTGGCTTGCTTCCACTTGGGTTCCCAGTGGAAGTCGACATGGCATCGAGCATGGCTCTTCAGAAACTTTTCAGTTCGCTTGATCTTTTTCTTTTTCTTCACGTTCCCGTTCGCGTCCACCTCATCCACCTCTTCCCGGTTGTCGCCTGTTACAGGAGAGGGCGGACGCCGAATGTCCCGAAACGGTCTCCTCTCCAACTCAAGCTGGCAGATCTGCGCCAGTGTCCTTTTGTCCCCGAGCCGTTCCAGTTCAATTTTAAGTGGCATTGGTGATTTCTCTGTTACTCTGCCTTCATATTGCAGGAGCTGTTGTCTCCATTGTTCGTGCTTCTGCGTAAGTTCTGCCCAGGGCCACTGCTCAACCCACCTCAATTTTGAGATGCATGCACAGCTTCTGCCCATTGCGTAACATTCCATGCAGATGTCGTATGTATCTTCTTCACCGTTCGCCAACGTCTCGACGCAGCTGGGACAAGTGAGAAACCGGTTGAAGATATTGCAGCGGCAATAAGAACAGGTAATGTTGCTGTCGTAGGGGATGTACTCAATTGTCTTCTCGACATGGCCGGGGAGGAAACTTTCTGACACCAATATTTCGGTGAACAGAAACTGCAACCTGCGGAAGTCTTTTTCTAGTTGCCGGGCTTTCGAGTCACTGGGCATACGGTGCTTAAGATCCATGGATTTCTGCCTGAATTTCTCTGCCAGCCGAAGGAGCTTCGAATATTTCTGCATGGTATAATAGATGATTGCCTTGTTCTTGTACTGTTCATCACGGCACACCATTCGCGCTCGGGGCAGAGCTTCGTGCATTGCCATCTCAAGAGTTTCAACGGTGGTTCTGTTCCACGCGACCTTCATCGTCCTGGTTCCACGGTTCCACACCTGATGCGGAGCCAGGGGAGGAATGAGGATAAAGTCGCCGGGCTTCTGTTCGACGACGTACGTCTTGAATGGTGCATTCTTCCACGCGTTGACCTGAGCGAAATGCTTCTCGATCTCGATGTCATGGCCCAGGCGAGAGAGCCAGTACTCGGCGACCACGGCCCGTTCTTTGGACTCGGTCATGAACCAGATCGAGGAGCCCGGCTTCGTGAGTTTGCCGTCCTCGGCGAGGCCCGTCGAGGCTTCGACCATAATGTTCTGGCCGAGACTCGCGCACATTTCTCGATGGGCGGGGGTATACGTGCCCTCATGACCGATATAGCACATGAGATTTTCCGCCCGCATTTCTTTTGGAAGACTGCTCATCAAGTCTCCAGCTCTGGCGATCCCTCTTCCTTTCCTCACTCCTGGCCGGACAGGGTCATTTTCATCCACCTCGCCGAACCCACCCACGTCACCCGTTGAGTCGTTGAGATAAAACACACCGGGAGGGAGGATTTCAGACAATTTATCTTGCCACAACTGCGGGCAGTCAATATCCTTGAGATACATCCGCTGACGCTCGGGGTCCTTGTAGTTGCGTGGGGTCCACTGATTTGTCAATAATGCCATGTTGTTCAAGTAGTGGCCGATCGAGAGCGGAACGTTGGTCTTCTTGGTGAGGTCTCTCGCATTTTCAACTGAGAGAATCCGTAAGAACTTGATACATTGTGCGAGTGCGATGTAGGACCATACCTTTTGAGCCGCAGTTGTCGCGGAGCCACTGTAGCGCGAACGTCCATTTGTCAAGTCGCTCTTCGTAGCCCTCGATGACAAGAGGTTTGCCGCCCAGAATGACGTGAATCAAGACCAGCTTCTCGAAGTTTTCGAGGCCCTGGTGATCTATCATGTCGCAGTGGATGCGCACCACCCACTCGAAATTAGGCTGTGACTCGACGAGCGCTTTCAGATCGAAATCCGGCGAGATGGGCTCAAAGGCCGCACACGGTCGTGTGGACGGCATGATGGCCTGGCTTCGAGGACAGGACCAACAGCCTCGCTCAGTTGTACAACCCTTGTTTTTGGCAAAGGTGAGTTGGGAATGAAGCGCATGCTAAACGAGGAGGCGGGGCACCGTGGAGGGAAAGAACGAAGCGATCGGTCAGTCCACGGTCCACCTCCTCAGTGTAGGGAGAAGGTGACCGGGGGTTGATGAGAGGAGGTGACTGTGCATGAATGACAGGGCGCAGGGACCTAAAAGTGACTCGGCTCTTTCTTCACCTTGGAAATCTGCGACGCGAAACTGAAAGGAGATCAATATTGCGGAGAAAGGCTACACTATGCCCGAAACGGATAGACATCCATCCCAACCTCGATTCTTCTCAGCCTTGCCGTGCAGCTTTTTGCACTGTCTCTTTTGCCCCAAAACTACCATGGGAGCTCCCTAGATATGTTTCGGACGTCAAGGCCAATGCATGCAAAGATCACTTGCCAGGTCTTTCGATTCTGTACGCGAACGCCTTCATTGGTGCCTGGGATTCGACGGCGACAGCACAGGATTCTCCATCATGGAACGCCGCTCGGGATACCAAAACATATATCAGCACTGATTCGCTTCTCAAGTATCCAAGGGAGATATCTAGCTACCCCGGCCTCGCCCGCCCCATTGACTCAGGATCTCCCCACGGTCTATAAACCTCCCACCACTGGCATTGTATCAAAACTACCCTCGTCATGGATCCCTTATGCCGAACTCATTCGCCTCGACAAGCCCGCGGGCACATACTACCTCTTCTTCCCCTGCATGTTTTCGACGCTTCTGGCGGCACCGATGGCTGTGCCTACAGCTTCACCACTGGAGGTGATGTCGACGACAGCTCTATTCTTCACCGGTGCTCTGATCATGCGAGGTGCCGGCTGTACAATAAATGATCTTTGGGACCGCAATTTGGATCCATACGTCGAACGGACACGATTACGACCGATTGCGCGGAAAGCCGTTTCTGTTGAAAATGCAATTGTATATCTAGGCGCCCAGCTTCTGACTGGATTGACTCTGCTCTTACAATTTCCCCTACCTTGTCTCTACTATGGAGTCCCGAGCCTCCTTTTGGTCACTGTATATCCTTTGGCGAAGCGAGTTACCCATTACCCTCAGTTTGTTCTTGGCTTGACTTTTTCATGGGGCGCCATCATGGGCTTTCCAGCGCTGGGCATCGACCTAATCTCCAACCCTGGTGCACTTGCGGCCGCCGCGGCGTTGTACTCCAGCTGTGTCGCGTGGACCCTCAATTATGACATGATATACGCCTACATGGACATCAAGGACGATGCCAAAGCGGGCATCAAGTCGATCGCCCAAGCACACCAACACAATTCAAAGACCGCTCTGTCTGTCTTCTCTGCCGCTCAGATTGGCCTCCTGGCGACCGCCGGGTATTTTGCTGGGGCAGGTCCGGTGTTTTTTATCGGAAGCTGTGGTGGTGGTGCGCTGGCTTTGGCAACCATGGTCCGACGGGTGAAGCTGGACGATGTCAAAGATTGCTGGTGGTGGTTTAAGAACGGCGCCTGGTTCACCGGCGGAGTCATATCTCTCGGCTTGCTCGGAGACTATCTTCATCGGAAAACCCAGGAGGAGTCTCCATCCACGACTCAGACCACTGGCGGCGCTTAAATAGTATTCCGGTCGTCACTGACCGTTGGCTTCATAAAAGTCCTGGGTGCCGAGTCCCAAGTGCTCGTCAACGTAACTCACGATCTGCCTCCAGTCCATCATAGCCCCGTCGCCCGTGTCGCCACAAGCCAACTCCTTCTCTGTAGGCCGTAGGATCGTGAACCAGCCGTCCCTGTCAGCGCCCCAATCCTCCTGGAGCACCTGGATATGCTTCTTGGTAATCGGGTGGTGCCACATGGCGGTATTCATGGCCGGCGCCACAAAGATCCTCTTCTTGCGCATATCGATCACGCCCGTGGTGTCCCACGCCCGAATGACATTCAGGAGCAGACCGTCACTGATCCCGTTGACAATCTTCGCCATGGTGTTGGCCGAGAGCGGTGCCACAATCAGGACGTGTGCCCACCGCCTCAGTTCAATGTGTAAGATCTTATCGCCCCGCACCCAGGGTTTCGACCACTCATCCTCTTCATGGTACACGCCGTCCACGCCGGGATAGTCCAGGAGGGAGCGTAGCGGGGGTTGTTCGGCCGACTGGCCTTGCAGAAACTGCTCGGCGGCTTCTGTCAGAACGATGCGGATGGATACGTCCGGGCGGGAACCGAGGGACTGGGCTATTAGGGGAATCTTTATTGCTGCTACAGAGCCGCTTGCAGACAGGAGAATGTGGTGTTTACCGTCATTTTCATGGGCTGCGGCGGAGAAGCGCTCGCCGCTGCTTGTGGGATTTGTGGTCATGGTGTATTGTATGCTCTCTTCTTCTTTTTTGAGATGTCTGGGGAGAAGAGGAAGAAGGAGCCGGGTCTTCTCCAAGACCTTACATTCCCTTGTCCTTATAGTGCAGTATTCAGATTCGTTCGTGGATTTGTCAGGCGATCTGAAGGAGAGGGAATACCGTGTAGATTGTAGATCTGCAGGAGAAAGCGCAGACACCACAAGACCGACCTCAATTTGTCAACATTCGGTTGACATCATCCGAGCCGTCATCGACAATTTTCTCCAACAGCAGCAGCCACGGTGATTCACCTTTCTTTTCTTCAGACTATCCAACCGAGTTCCCAAGATGCTGCAAAGATCATTAAGAGCACCGGTAGGTTCTCTCATCCCTGTATTCCAGCGAACAAGACCAATGAGACTAATTATGGACAGGCCTTTCGCGCCGCCCTCGCCAGTCTCTCTCCCCGCGCCACTCCAGCATCTCTTCTCCCTCGCATATCATCCTCTCTCGTACAGACGCGGCTCCTCTCTCAAGAAGTCCGCGCCGCCATCGATAGAGCCGTGGCCTCCGCACCAGTCGTGCTTTTCATGAAAGGTACCCCCGAAACACCGCAGTGCGGATTCTCCCGAACGTCGATTCAGATACTGGGCTTGCAAGGCGTGGATCCGCGAAAATTCACGGCTTTCAATGTCCTGGAGGATGACGAATTGAGGAGTGGTACGTCTCTCCATGTTCACACCGCTCCCGCACTGTTTTGAGCCCATGCTGCGACCGGCAACAAGGGACCTGTTGAGCTTGTTTAGCGACGCAACCTCGCGCTCGAAGCTAACCTGGGTTAAATTTGGGTGTCTACAGGAATCAAAGAATACTCGGACTGGCCCACGATTCCCCAGCTATACGTCGACAAGGAGTTCATCGGCGGCTGCGACATCCTGATCAACATGCACAAGGACGGCAGTTTGGCGGAATTACTGTCGCAGAAGAAAGTCATCATCACGGAGGACGGCGACGAGGATGTCGAACCGACGCCAGCCGGAGGGGACAAGAGCGGCGGAGACGTGGAAGGCCACAAAGCACAAGAGGCGCGGGCAGAGACGGAGCAAAGCACCGGAGCGAGGTCGAAGGAAGCGAAGGGCGAGAGTTCGTGAAAGAAGGCGGCCAAGGCATAGAGGACACACATGTTTTGATGGCCCCTGTCGTGAGGGGCCGCTACAGCTACACCTGGGTGTACCAAATCAAACCTCTCGAGAGAGCTCGATGCTCCAGCATGGAACGTGTTATCGTGTTCAGAAAAGATTGAAGACAAGTTCGCGTGCGCAGATATATGTTCCGTCCTTCAGACGCATCGGGCGACAATATGTACAAAATAAAATATATATATACCCCGAAGATCCCCATCATAAATTCATCACCACGGAGTCCAAATCTCCCTCCGGCCTTTTAAATTTCAGTCCATGTCGGTGGACATCTTCAAACAAGAACACAACCACCAACAACAACGAAAGAGGTAAGCTTGGAAAGTGAGTGAGTGTCAAGGGGGCTCATTCATCAAAAACAGCTTCCTTCTCCTCCTCCTCCTCCACCACCACACCCCACTCGTGCTCAAGGCGGCCGTACATGATGTCCTTCAGGGCTTTCTTGACACCCAGGGCAAAGGCGGCTCCATCATTGGCATTTCCACCGTCCCGTGCCTCTTGCCCCAGCGGCAGGACCAGATCGGTGCCTCGGAAGTGGATATCCTGCACGGGGGCAATGAAGAAAGCCGTCCCGGCTCCAAACGCCTCGATGAGTCTGCCCTCCCTTTGGGCGTCGAGGAGTTCTTGCATGGTGAATTTCCTCTCGATGACATCCACGTCGCCGCCGCCGACCGCGCCGGATCGGACGAGATCCAACACGGAGGCGCGCGTAACGCCTTCGAGGATAACACCATCGCCCAAGGGCGCGGTGACCAGCTCTCTCCGTCCGGTTTGCTTGTTCTCCCACAGCACGAAGAAATTAGAACCCCCGGCTTCGGTGACGAAGCATTCGTTCCCAAATAACCACAGGATCTGATCGTAACCCCGGGCCCGCGCTTCTCCCTGTGCGACGAGCGAGGGGCCATAGTTTGCCCCAACCTTCGCGTTTCCAAAGCCGCCTGGCCAGGCTCGGATCATGTCATGTCGGGAAGCAAGGAGGCGCATGCCCTTTGAGGGGGCAGCAGGTTTTGACTCGGGCTGGGCACTGAGAGGGGCAGGGATAGAAGGAGGCTTGCAGCTCGGGTCATCCAAAGAGGGAAACATGACCATGATAATATACATCAGTGCCTCCTTCGGCTTCTGCACGCCCAGAGCAGGGGCCGTTGCTATCATCGTAGGTCGAATGTAAATGAAAGACTCGGGCTCAGCAATCCATTTGGCCGCCTCGACACCGACGAATTTCTTCAAAAGCTTGACAAACTCCTCGGGCGAGAAGCTGGGCAGTGCAATTCGAGCTGCCGACTGCAAGAATCGCTTAGCATTGCGGTCGGCCCTGAAAAGGCGGACCTTGCCGTCAACGCCTCTGTACGCTTTCATTCCTTCAAAGCACTCGGTGGCATAATGCAAGACAGACGCCGTGGGCATGATAGACAGTGGTCCATAAGGTCGGATCTCGGGTGCTTCCCATCCAGCTTTCTCGGTCCACCGAGCGGTAAGCATGTGGTCTGTCGTGCAGTTCTGAGCCCAAACTTCTGCCGAGTTGGCAATGGGCACGTTCTTGGGGTTCAAGTTGCGGGTGATAGTCAGTTTTGAGGCATCCAGTTCGGCAATCTGAAGTCCATCGGAGGCAGCTTTCTCGAGGATTGCGGCCGTGCCAGCCTTGGTCAACTTGGAAGTATTATCGAGGGTAGGTGAGGGTGGGGAGACGGGCGAAACAGCGGCGGGCGCCATGATGAGCGACTCGGTACGTAACGAAGACTTATTGATTCAGAGTACAAAGCACGTGTCAAGCCCAACCAGAACAGAATCACGAGCAACGTGCGAGAAGGAAGGATGGGAAGGGGGGAAGAGCCAAAAAGACGTGGACAAAACAAACCCGTGACTCATATATAGGTATGTTTCGCATTCGGCAGAGACGGACACAGTTGACATGAAAAATGCAATTCAACAGACCTCCGTGCTTGAAGTGGATTTCTGCAAGGTTTGGTGTGGAACAAGGCTTGAGCTCAAAGGATGGCACATCCAGCGGTCCGCTTCGTTCGTCTGCCCAATCCAGGTCTCTTGACGATCGCGACTTACCACGTTCCGCGCTAAAGCATACGCCTTTGCAAGTACAAGGGCAAGGTCTTATCAGGCCGGTCCGATATCGAACGCGAAGGACGACCGCAGGTTGTGGATACGTTGCATCACATGGCCGCTGGAGCAGAATCGAAAGATTTTCAGACGAGAGATTTTCTATCAGTGTGTTTAACCCGAGAGGTGGCCACAGGGAGCAACACAATGAAGCTCTTCTTCCACGTTGAGATTGGTGGGAAGATTCTCCAGCTGCGAGAAAACAAGGCTCCGCTGAAAAATTCCAACTTCAATTCCGCGATCCGCGAGTTTGGCGCGGGTATTCGCGGATATCGAAGACATCCAGGAGGCGAGGGCGAAAACGCGGGCCGTGTTGTCGTTGTCGGAGACACGGGTTCACTCATTCTCCAGGATAAAGAGGTCAGCTGTTGCAAATTTGCAATGCATGACCTCACTTGATACCAACCGACGCGCATCTGAGTGTCAGCACGGGATCAAGGACCGTCCACGTGTGGCCTTCCTTGTCGGTGTGGTCGAATGCTTTTCACAATGCCGCGAGCTGCTCAAAGGACTGCATGAGGCCCTTGAATAGCTTGGTCTTTTGCACGTTATATTGCTGTAATTGGCCATTAGCCTGGGGGCGATTGTGGGAGGAGGAAGAGCGCATACTTCCTGCATGTCGGTGGCCGCTTTCTTGGTTCTGTTCGCGATCTGGTCCATGGTCTCTTCGAAGCCCGCCACATTTTGCTCTAGTTCTGCATGGCGCTGATGTATTTCATCATGAAGGCTTTGAGCAGGGTCGAGGGTCTCCTCGAGTCTTTCTTGCTGGCCGGGCTTCATGGCGCCCCCTTGGAGCTGAGTGACGAAGATCGACTGCTTACCCAGTGTTTCAACAGCAAGTCTTATCAGGTCGAATTGAATGTCTTCCCATTCATTCCATAATTTGCACAACATCTCCTCTTTCTCTGTGCGCAACGCACGAAACTCCAAGACACGATCTTTGAGCAGGACTTCATCCGTCGATCGATAGTCGGTATCTGTTCTGGATGGGACCGGGGTGAATGCTTCTGCAGCAAACGGTCTTTGCAAAGGCTCTTCGGTCTCCGCCAATTCGTGGAAGTGCGTTTCAATGTCGACGGTGACTCCTTCGAGACCCTCGATCAGTTTTCTCTCGATTTCGTCTAGCTGAGTTTTGCTTTCAATCTCCACGCTCTCCCGGTAGTGATCGAGACTTTCTGGACTGGATGAGCACAGACCGATGGAACAGGGAGGCCTATTACCTGTAAACTTGTCTGCCAGACTTGAGCTTGCATCCAGCTTTCTGTCACTTTCTCTGGTCTTGGAGATGCGATGGGAATCACGCCCGTCCGAATGATGGACATTGCGAGATTTGTTCGCAGTTGGCGGTAGGACTGGCTGGCGATAGCGAGGAGTTGCACCACGAGAGCGACGGAAGATGGGCCTCAAAGATGGAGGATGAGATTTGTTGTTGGTCGGCTGCATGCTGCGGCGTCTGTGTGTAACGAAAGGCCCCCCCAATTTGCTTGTAAATTGAATGTGAGTTGAGTTGAAGGCGCAGCTGTGATGGATGGTGCGACTTTCTCCAATTGTCTCTTTGGAGAGTGTCCTCGAGTCTTGCCCTACTCATGAGAAGATCATTCGATCTATATTTTGGCCTGTGCTCCCTTTCTTCCTGTTGGTGCCCGTTGAGCGCCTGGTTTGATTCTCTGACCTGACCGTAATTTTTAAACCTTCAACACTCGATTGCACATCATTGCAATATTAACTGCCTACATCATCGCCAACGTCTCGAATAAAGAGGAGCTGTACACTCGTCTTTAGGCTCACGACTCTCAATACAAGGCTCGCCGGAAATGACATCCTGGGGATCCCAAAAACGGCAGCACAGCCACAGAGCCACTGTCCCTGATGTACTCGCTTGCATGAGAGGGGGCACGATGGTGTGGCACCCAATTGCTATCATCCAGCCTGCTGGCAACATCCTTGGAGATGACATTGATCGAGATGCAACGGTCTACAAGCGGTCTTGCCCTGCGTCATCGGGTCCTTAGTCGTGCAGATCCTGTGGCTGCCCAGAGTGTATGCGATTGGTTGTTAACGACGATCTACGACGACACCTTCCATTCTGATTGCCAAACTTGTTTTCTGCTATCCCTCTTGATCTCTTACGGACTGCTAAAGAACTAACATCCCTGGCCCGTGCGGAGTCGTTGGTGTCGTGGCCCTCACAAGATGACGTCGGTGGTTCTTTGAGGAAAGAAGCAGGTAAATCATCCATTCCACGAGGTGTTGATAAACCTTCATGTTGGCTCTATTGATTCCTGTTCCACTTCCACTCCACCTGCCCAGATATGCTACATTCGAGACTCTCGAGCATAATCAGTACCAAACAAAAACAAAACAAAGCATCAAAATGGTTCTAGGAAGAAAGACCAAGCGCCACCCAGGTGGAACAACTGTTACCACAACCACCACCACCACTCACCACCCGCCAGGAGCAGATGGCCGCGGTGCTCATGCAGTCCGCACCAAGCCTACCCTCAGGCAGCGGCTGATGGGCGGAAGGCGAACCAGAGCCACCACCGCTGCACCCACCACACGACGGCGTCGGGTCGGCACGCGTCGCACGCCCGCGACAGCCACTACCACTCCTCGTCGCAAGACCAGTGTCGGCGACAAAATCTCCGGCGCAATGCTGAAGTTGAAAGGAACCCTCACGCGGAGGCCTGGGCAAAAGGCAGCAGGGACGAGACGAATGCATGGGACCGATGGGAGGGGCACCCATCGATATTATTAGTGATCCCAATGGTCAAGGGCAGCAGAGGCGGCAGACACCGTCATCCAAGCCACGCTTACTGAGTAGGATCTGGTCTGAATCCGTCCTGTCTGTCTGGAGAAGCAGAGAAAGGTTGACAAATTTGAGCCCGTTTTTCGCCGCAGGTCCCACGCGGAATGAGGCTGAAGCAAATATACTGCCACGTGAGGCTTCATGTTGACTTTGTAAGGATATCACCAAATTGAGATACCACAGTGATAATGAGAATTGTAATTGTATCGACCGAGGCAGATAGATGGTGTAACTTTTGGTCGTAGATTTTATTCTTTCCTCTTTCGTTTTACAGCATATAGAAATATGCCTTCTTTCTGATCTGCTTCCTTCCCATTGTACTCGACGTATTCAACGTGGAAATTTCTGTTCATGTCACGAATGAATCGCATGTCCGCTTTCCGTCTCTTTTTAAAGCAGAAATAGCAGGTGGTTTCGGGACCGATCAGGTCGCTCAGTGTCTGGAGTAGTAGGGGGAAAGCGGGTTCAAAGTAAACGCAGTCGGCTGCAAGGACGATATCAGGGTGATGTGCACCAGGGGACAGAATGGCGGGTGGAGGTGACGTGCCCCAATCATAGACCTCTGCAACGACCTTCTCTTCCAGCTTGTTGAGCGCAATGTTCTTCTTCATCAGTGCAAGCATAGGTATTTGATCCGTAATGTAGATCTTTTGCTCGTGGTCGAGTTCACAGCCGATCGCAACGGCCAGTCCCACCAATCCACCGCCAGCGCCAATTTCCACTACGGACTTCCCTCGCAGTGAGTCGGTCCGGTGGTATTTGAGCATGTATCCTGCTAGGACCATGCCGGCGGGCCAGAGTTGGCCGCCACATCCTTCTTGCAGATCCTCGTGCAGGACGAGGGCCCTATCAGAGGGGAGGAGATTGTCGAAGGTAAGATTGGTTGTGGCGGGCTTTTTAATATCGCGCTCAGGCACGAGAGTGGTTGAGATGGCGAAGACATTGTTCTCCGGAGAAGGAGACCGGGAGGCAGGCATTGTTTGGTGGGTTGTTATGTTACGAATTGAGGGTACTCTATCGCGTTCCAGAAGTTTTCATCATGCGCCCGCTATCGGATTGAATGTCGTCGACAAGGGAATTAAGTGACTAGGGTCGCGCTCAGCGCATGCTCTGGTGTCTCAGCGGAATAGTGGCTGTCGCGAAGGAGCGATCTAGAAGCACGAAACTTTTTGCAAGGCTGCTGATAGCCCTGATACCGGGCACCCGAAATGATTGGATGGTAACTTAGCGGACAGATAATCCGGGGTAACATGCTTAGCGGCAGCTGTTGCTCCTGCCCTAGGAGCATTTCTTTTTGCAGTGTAAGAAGGCCTTCGTCCGCTTGCAGCATTCAACAGCCTGAACTGAGTTGCTCCAGCACATGAAAGACCTTGGATGCGAAGCACCGATGGCCGATTCGATGATTGGAAGGTGAAAGAATCCCAGGTCTCCAAAGTTAACGTCAGGTGCCCCTTATTGATCCTCGGCACTGACATCATCGAGCAATCAAGCGACTCCGACTGTCATTACAAGCGGGGACCGGCGGACTGGGGGCTAAGTAGGTCCAAGTCCGTGTGTAATATTGGTGTCTCCACCCGTTATTACCGCTTCTTTATTCGACGTGTCGTCATTGTTTGCGCCATACTGCGCAGCTGAAGCTTCGGTTTCCCGGTCGCTCTGGCGCCACTGTTGCAAGTCTCCAAAGTCACTTGGTCCTTCCCTGCGTGCACGTCACAGGCTCTTCAATATAAGCTTGACCCAAGCTCAACTTCATCCCATCCATCTTCTTTCTTCCATCAAGCCTCCATCAGTGCATCCATCGACTCTAATCTTTCTTACCATTACAACAACACTCAGACCACACATCCCCAGTCTCTTTAGACAAACACACATTCATCACAATGGCAACCCTGCACTGTATGTCCTCCGTCCCTCCGTCCTGCATTGAGTGCTTTCTACGTCACCACCTCTGGCTGGACAGCAGAGCTTGCCTCTCCCCCTAATGAGTTAAATAGTACGCTGCTAACCTGCTCGCTCTCCCGCAGACCTTCCACCTGTCAAACCCTCCGCAATTGCCCTGGGCATTGTCTTCAACCAAGCCGCCTCTGCGGCCGTGCTGGCCCCTCTATTCGGTGATACCTACCACCGTGCCAAGGCTGCCGACAGCAAGGAAGAATTCTTCAAGTCGAAGGAGACTGCGACCGCCGCAGCCAGCTGGGGCTCGTCCATCGTTGGATCTGCCGTTCAGACCTACGGTGTCGCTGCTCTCATCAATGCTACTGGTACTCTGTCATACAAAGGAGCTGCGTATCTGGGTGGTCTGATCTTCATGGCTACTTACAGCCCTTCGGTATGTCCACGCTACGCTACACGAGGTTGGGAACCACAAATGCTAACATATTCCCCCGTAGCTCGTCTCCCAACTCGTTGTGGAGAACCGGCCTTTGGACACCGTCGCCGTCGGCGTTTTGACCCGCGTGTTCGAGACTGTTGGCCTAAGCATGTTCCTCACATACTGGGGAACCCGGACCAACCCATTTGAGTAAACCAACTACTTTAATATGAACTGGCCAGTGGGTGCGGAGAGGACTCGTACGTGGTAGACGAACAATGAATGCGAGCGAACAGATCACAGGCACATAGTGAAAGTCGGAAATGCTGAGCAGAAATGGGAGTTCGGAAATGGCAGGGCAGCTGAACCCATCAGTGTATCCATAAAAATCCAATCTTCATTGAAAGAGAGCTAGCTACACTCTGGTGTCTCTCGGAATGGCAGTATCATGTTCAGGCTATCCTAGCGAAAACTTTGTTGCGAGATCATGTACAGGCTCTCCTGTTCTCGTGTGTTGCTGTGTGTTTCTCTTAGAGCAACCACCATGTTTGAGTAGCGACTCTGTTCGAGTTTTGGGAGAGGACCATGTCTGAGACGCCCTTCTCGCTTTAGAAAACATCATTCGTACCTGCGCCAATCTTATTGTCAATCGTAAAAGCACCACCATGATATTCCAACAAGCCTTATTCTCTTTCTGTTGACTAACACCAACGTAAGTCTGAGCGTTCCTGTTCTCGCCCTGGGGTATCATTTTGTGTTCCGACGTATGGTTGTTCTCGTGCCGAGGGACCGTTGCAGTTTTAGACATCCTCGCTGACTTCCTTGTCCACTGCATTCTCAAGCGCACTGAGCACATCAATCTCATCTTCGCCACGTCCTTCTTTCTTGGCTTCCTGGTCGATGACAGGGGTAAAGACAGCGTCAGTAGCTGTAACGGCGACGGCATCAGCGGCGGCGTCGGCGTCGGGACTCACATCCGCCTCAGCTTTGGGTCTTTCAGGGCTGGCGACCGGGCTAGAAGTTTTGACGTCTTTCTCTTCAGTGTCTTCCTTCTTGTGTTCTTCAGGAGCACCATCTTCTTCAGGCACAACTTCTTCTTCCACTGGCTTGGGAGTAATTTGCGTGGCTACGGTGTCTTCAGTGAGAGTGGGGTCGATGGTAGTGATGCTTTCAGGAGGTGCAGGATCCGTGATAGTGGCGTGTTCAGTAAGAGGTGGATCGACGACAGTGGTGTTTTCAGTCGGAGGATGATCAACGGTAGCTGCAATCTCTCCCTCTTCACTGCCTTCTCCTTCACTTTCAGATCCAGAGCCTTCTGCGTCTGCATCATGCATAACTGACTCGCCTTGGATAGCGGGCGTTGCGTCTGCGTTGTCTGCACCCTCGACAGCAGTTTCAGGGGTGTTTCTCATCGTCACATCCCCTTCGACAGTGCTTGCAGCGGCGGTGTCTTCAGTGGCGGCACTTTCCAATGCAGCAGGAGCGATAGCAGAAGTAGCAGCAGGTTGACCGGGATTTGGATTCTTAGGCTTCCTCCCAGGCCCACCAAGCTTCTTCTTCTTGCGTCTCGGAGGCAAGTTCTTTCGGGCAGGCGTAGATGTGCCGTCTGCTTGTGTGTTGAGCCCGCGAGATCCAGATCCTGGGGCAAGGATGCCAGCAGCATTTCCAAGTCCGCCACCATCACCAAGGTCATATCCTGCAGCTCCATTACTCATTGCCGCAGCAACGGCGTCTCCCAAAGTGCCGAATCCGTTCGTGGCTTTGTATGCTCCTTTGTAGAGACTTTCCATTCCGGGTCGGCGGTCTGCAAGATATTTTGGCTCCGGCATTCTCTCAGCCAGAGCAACGGGCACCTGAACCCATTTCTTGACTTCAAACACTCGTTCGTTTGAGCCCGAGTTTGCTTTGCGACGTTTTGAATCCGGAGCTAGGCCTTCGACGTCCATAAGATCGTCATTTTCTTCGTCGTTCTTGTCCTCATCATCGTCAACATTCATTGCGTCGACATTAGCAGTTGGATTGAGTTTGGTTTTGTTCACTTGAGCTTTTCTCGCTGCCTCGCGCCTCTCCAGTTCGATGCCTGGAATGTAGCTTTCGGTCTTTGGGTCCCAAACTGACAATTTGGGATTGACATTGCCCATGCGAGCACGTCGAACCAGTTCCTGTGGCAGAGTAATTAAATTAGTGAAGGCCAACATAGCGAAAGCCAAATTGAGGCATACCTGATTGGCTGGTGGAAGTTGCGGCCAGAAAGACGGCAGAGGTAGCTCAGGCCAGGAGTGGCTGCTATCCTGGTTCTCGGTCGACTGATTGTTCCCATCCGTATGATCGGCGGATGCGTCCTGGTTGACTTTGACTCTGGTATACTCCCAGCGTTGCACTGGGAGGCCTTCGGTCACGTCGAAATCGGGGAGGCCAGCTCGATTTCGTGGCGTTGGGTTGTTTTCTTGGTTCCTCGTAGAACGAGAAGACCGGAGCTGTTGTGAGGGATGGTTAACCATCAGGTTTCCTCCGCGAGGGACAGAACGACGAGGAATGAGAGGAGGGGAGGGTGTCGAGGGCACCGAGGGAAAGGCGACGGCGGCAGCGGCAGCCGGCGAAGCAACGACACCATTGCCCTGGTGCGAGGCACAAGGACGAGGACTCTGTACAGACCCTCCAGAGTTCACCACCGCCCAACTGGGGTTAGATGATTGACCACCAGTGTGCTCGGGGTGGTCATCTCTGTAGTGTCTGTACAGAGTCCTCCGGCTTTGATAAGGCTTCCCACAACAGGAACAATTGAAGTCTGACATGATGGCGGGCGATGGTGAGGTGGATGAGGCTGACCGTCGTTGGGAGAGAAAAGATAGAGCAGATAGAGCAGATAGAACAGAAAGATACAGGCAGCGATGATGCATTGTGGGGGTCCGGCAGTAACAGTCATGTGGTAAATTCGCGCCAGAGTGCGTCTTGTTTTCATCTCCTGGCGGAACCAAAGAAAACAACAACTTACCGGCGCCATGATATCGTGGAAACTTTTTCACAGATTGAACAGTCGGACGGACGGCAACCTTGTTTCTACCGTCAGGTCAGCGCATGGATGAAGACTTGGGAAGTGTGCGCAACTGATTTTGCGTGGGAGAAAGATTCACCTTCGAAAGGGATATGGTTGTTGTGGAAGTTCAGGAGGAAGGCTGAGAGGTGCATGCGGAGGTTTATCACAGAGGACATTTGCCAAGCGGCTCACAAGGACACTGAAGAGCTGTTATAACGCTTAGCGGCGGGAGCCCCCGAGGCTATGAGGTCGGAACAACTATATCTCCGACAATGGGAAGGTGGAGCGAGCAGGAGGAGTTGAAGCAAGATGAGGGAAGGCACCTGGGGATGCGTGAAAGCATCGCCTCTATGACAATATGAGAAGTACAACACTGAAAAGCAAGTCGGAAAAAGAATCACTTCATGGAGGCAGAGATTGGTATATTCATTGGTATCACACGGGACGATCAATCCCTGGCAGAGGAGATCCGTCCATCTAAAGCACAGTACGGAGTACATGAAACCAACAGGAAGAGGCAGGATTGAAGGAATGTCAGTCCCATCTGCAAGATATTAGCATGAGAGAAGACAGGAATATGGGCAAGCAGGAGCACATACCCAGTGTCTTTCTGTCTCACAATTCCACCATGGTCCCCAATCTCTTTGCCCTGCATGCCTAAGTCAGAAAGAGACCATGCGTATTAAGAAAGAAAGGGGTGTATTACCGTCTTTCCGCCTTCTACCACGAGTCTGTCCAGCTGGTAGAACTGTGATATTACCGTCTGCCTCTATTGAAACAAGTCAGTTTTTTCTTCCCGTGAATCGCACAAAGCCCGGGCAGTTCCCGAATCGTCGACCAAGATTTCCATGGACATATTCCAAACCAGAGTGTCTTCAATTTTCTCCCAAACCCCTCCAGGAAAGCTCCCTCTCGAGAAAGAAAGAGAGGAGGACTTACCTTCATCATCTGCAACTCCTTCAATCCCTTTTGCACAAACTCTTGTATCCGTCGCGGATCCGTCTCGTGCTGGTGTTCGTGGAACGCATCCCTCGTCCTTCTCCTAGCGTACATTCTGAAATTGTAGTTTGCGAACTTGTTCCCCTCGCGGAGCAACGACCGGTACAGTGATCGGACACTGAACGCTGAGGTATCGGCCGCGGTGGCCAGGGCGGATGAGGCCATTGTTTACCGTCCGAGATGGGTGCTCGAGGATGCCCGGTGAGAAGCCAAGGGCCAGGCGCACGTAGAGTGCGGAAAATGCTCGGGTCGAGGCTGGCTCTGAAAGACGGCTCTTGGTATCCTGAAGAACGTGGCGCGGAAGCAGGGCAACTCGATGGCTCAGAGCAGGTCAGAATTTTTGGCGCCGCCGGTGCTCACGGTGCGGCGAATTCCTTAGGCAGAGCTGTCAGAAGAGCTTCGCTCCGCCAACTACGTCTGCAATGAGATAGTTTGCAGAATCTTCAATAGCACTAGTAATTGTGCAAGAAACGGATTTGGTGTGAGAAAGGTTGGCTCGTAGGATATTCTTGCGACTTGCTTTAAATCCATGCCCTGCGCGTCCCGCGCAGATTGCGTCAATACTCGGCCTGGGATCTCCGAAACGACCGAGATCTCGTTCTGCGAGATTCCCATGCGAGCACCACATTCCTACACGACAACATCCCACCTCGATGCCAAAGGGGAAACTGTTTTGAGGATACAGCCAGAGCCAAAGATATAATGGTGTCTCATCTTCCTTCTCCCCCGTCCTCGCGTCCAAGCTCTCCGGACAGCAACTCTGGCACTCAGCCCCAGCTTGTCGAAGCACATACACCAGATTGCGGAACGCAAGTTGAACCAGAACACCAATCCAAGGGGCAAGAATCCTCTGATGGCCTCCTCTCAGACCGGCTAGACGCCCTTCTCGTATCGTACCTGAACCTTCTGGACACCTACACGACTCTTCGTGACCGACTTTCCAAGGACCTCTCCGGGGGGTTCTTTGCGCTGGCGCAAGCCAATCGGAATGCGCAGTCTACCTTGGGCGTGGGGAGGAGGTATGGCGAGGAGGGATTCGACGAAAGGATGAAGGCTGGAAAGGTAGTGAAAATCGAAAAGACAAGAAACGCAATGGTGCTTGAGAGCTACAAGGGAAAGGGACATAAGGAAGTGCACGAAGACGTTGCACAAACTCCAGCTCAACGGACAGCATCGCAACGGAACAAGGAAGAGATGGAATCGGGCAAATATGATTTAGAAGAGGACATTGAGCAGTCAGCCAGCACTCCCTACGACTTCTCTGTCTCGTCGACATCGAACTTAACCAAGGACCCTCTCAAATGGTACGGAATCCTCATCCCACCCGCCCTCCGCACTTGTCAAACCCACTTCGCCACAAGCATATCCTCTACCATCCCTGAAATTCTAAACACCGCGTCCGCAATGCGGAGTCTGGAAGAGGAGATCTGGATTGTTCGACGTCAGTTGGGAACTGTCGACAATTACGCAACTGCCAATGTCGATAGGCTTGGAAACAAGGATGATGGTAACATTGAAAGTGACACAACAGCATCCAAGATGGCGGGAGGTCGAAATTCGGAGAGTCCTCTGTCGAGCCGCGCAATGTCGTCTCCCAAGTTCCAAACATCGCATGTGAAGAGATCGTCCTCATTATTGTCCACTACTCCGCCTGCCGGAAATCTGCGAACTGAGTCGTGTTCAAGCCTTTTGAAGCTTGGCTGACGACGCCTCGCATTGGTACTATGGTTGCGAATGAAGGTGCTGGACCTACCTCTGGACCACTTCGGGTGAACTTGAGGCATCAAAAAGCAGTTGCTGAGTTCTATCAAGTACTTCGCGGTCCCGCCTCAAGGAGAGATGAGAAACGAAACATAGATTGCATGCCTGGATGGGAGAACATTCCAATGTTATTACTACGGATGAGTATACCAATTTGATCCCAATATGCCCGAGTCACCACCAATCAGCACAATTTCGTTTGCAGCTCCACCGTATCAGTATTGAGAAATACCATCAACCCCAGTCCTAATGTTCCATGGAGACGTCCTCTTGTAAAATAGTTGGTCCCTCGACCACTCTGGAGACATCTTCAAGCTCTTCTTCGGTCAGCAGCATCTGGTTCTCCTTGTCGGCATCATCGTCCTGGAACTCGACCTCAGCTCGTTCGGATCTCACATGGTCCCTTTTGATCGGCGATGAGACCACATGTCTCGCTGCAGGACTCCGCATCACTTCCTCTAAATCTCCATCCCAGTAACTGGGTCGACGCTTCTTCCTGCTCACTGAAGGCTCCACCCCTTTTCGCCAGACCTTGACGTTGGGACTCAAGTCCTTGATGCCCCTTCCGGCGTCACGGCTGGCTCTTGGAGCCGGAGCACCGAACAGGCTCATTCGGACAGCTGCCTGGGTTTCTTCGTCAACTTCAATGACTTCTTCTCCTTCTTCCAGTTTCAATTTAGGATCAAATGACTCGGTTGCCATTTCTTCGTCTTCGAGAATTTCAGTCGTGGGTGTCTCTGTCTCTCTTGACCTCTTTTTAAGTTGTAAACGTTGTCCAGACTCCACCGGTAATCTTGGCGGACTACTTCTGAACCGCATATCGTCGGGCAAATGTGACCTCGCAGGCCGCAGGGGGTGCACGGGGCGCTGAGGGGGCCTCGACAGATATGAAGGACCGCCATAGTACTTACCGACTCCACGAGCATTGGCAAGATCAATGATCCCGTGCTTTCTGAACCTACTGGGTGGTGCCTTTGCCAGTGGCGTGAGGGTGTCTGTTCTATACGAGTCTCGAATTCTGGAATCAGGAGCCGGGTCTCGTCCAACGATTTTGGCAGCTGCCGTTGAGAAAGAGTACATTGGTGGGCCGGGTTTTGATGACGGGCCAGGGCTGTCCCTGGCATAATACCAACCGGGCTGGAAATGCTCCGAGGCTGGAGCAACATATGCTCGATTCAGGCGCTCGTGGTGAGGGTAATAAGATCGCGACTGGTAGGAGTCAGGAGGAGGATACCATGCATTGTGACCATTTTGTCCAGTGGATGTTGCTGGCGACATTGCTCTCAGCAATGGCATTGGGCTGCCTGTCGCTGTAGCGCGATTGAAAGGTGGCGGGTAACCCAAACCTGGAAGATGCCCATGCTGTCGTCCTTGGGTGCCCTGTATATTTGAACCCGGAGAGACGCCGTGAGGTCCTGGTACATTCGGCGTCGCAGACCTGAAATGAGCGGCCGGATCAGGACATAACACTGTAGGTCCACGTGCATGTAGAAGAGGATCCGGACATGGTTCGACGTCGGCATACTGCAATTCTCTGGTAGCAGATGCACTGCCATCACTTCCATTGTGCCTTGGAGGCTTTGGGAAGAGGTCGCTGAACTTCCCACGCTTCAGCTTCGCGGAGTCAGCTGCTGCTCTCACTGTGGGGGCCAGGACCAACTCCTCCCCAGCACTGGATGACGATTCCTTGTGCTGTCCCTCTGATTCTACCGACTTCCGTAGGAGATGAATGACGATGGGTGACTCTTGTGCAGAATCAATCTCCATGTCGTACTCAGCGCTCACACAAAGCTTTGACAATGGTCGCTCCAAGTCAGTGGTGGACAGACGTCCTGAAGGAGACGGGCCGTCATATTTTTCGGTTGAGCCTCTCAAGCCTGTCTTTGCCGGATCTGAGGACAGATTTGGTATATCCTTCAGATGTGGTGCGGAGCCTCCTTCATCAACAGGTGAAGTAAATCCGCTGCTGGGTGGCTCAACGGCGAAGACTTTGCCATGGTCCATCTCGACTGAGAATAGGTCTGGGAGTCGCGGAGATCCCTCAGGAAAAGGCTCCCGTACGTCCAATGCAAATTCAGCAATGTCTTTGGGTGCTCTAGAGTACCTCCAGTCCTTGGATGGTGTTTTTGAAGCTTCTTTCTCAGGGTCTCCTGAAGGGTTCGGATCGGCAGCTTTGGATTGCTCTGTTCCAGGGCTCTGGGGCAATCTGGAATCAATGGAGCCGACAGGAGAGGCAGCGAACTGAACATCTTGACGGAATAAATCTTTTGCGTTTTGAAACTTCTTTTGCATGTGTGCAACGTGACCAGGCATGAAGACCGACCTTGCCAGGCTCGGATTGGTTCGTTTGCGGCCCGTGTTGGACAAGTTTGCGTCTTGTTGGGGCTTCTGACGTTCGCTACTGTCTTTCCCATTTCCTGCGGGTGTTTTCGAAGAGAAAGAATGGTGTAGGACTTTGGCAAAAAATAAAGAAGACCGGCGCCGAGGAGGTTCAAAAGGTGCTGCAAGCGCAAAGTGATTAGTACGAGACAGTATAAAGGTTTTGATCCGGACGTGACGGAAGAGATACGAATGTTACTCACGCTTTGGTGTCCCTGGAGGATAACCGGAATGTGTTGACTTGTTGGAAGAGTCGCTTGACGGCACTGAGCCGGGTGAATGATCCATACCGGAGAAGCTGTTCACAGGGTAGAAATGCAGTATCACTCAAACTCTCGATTCGACCTCGAAAGAAGTACCCAAAGACAAGGAGCGGACATCTGCAGCGAAAGGCAGACAAAGAAGAAGGGAAGAGGTAGGAATGAGGCTGGGGAACAGGGCACGAGAAGATGTTGACAGGTTGTGCCATGACACCGGTTGAGCGGGAAGGCCCAACGCTGAAAAAGCTGGCAGCCGGCATATCTTTGGCAACAGGCATGTATGCTTGATTGACAGGAAGCGCAGTTGCGATAGACGTGATGCGAAGGTGAGGGAAAAGTGAGCCGGTAACTTGGAGAGAGCTGAGTGACTGGAAGGTGAACAGTACCGACAGTAACAATTGTCCACGACAGCTTCCCGGGTGCACAGCAACTGATCCAGCTCTTATAAGACTGTCGAGTCGAGCAGCCGTCCAGGTGGGCTAGCACAACGATGATGGTAGCACAGAATAACACGAGGCAGTACAGGCTGGATCGATAGCAGGCACATCCGGGCATCTCTGCAACACTCCTCAGATATATTGTCGCAGGAACATGTCTGTGGTAAGCCTGATTAGCCGAGTCAGAAGCCGTCTTCCGCGCTTTGCTGTTGTACGAGAACAAGCGATCACTTGCTCAAGGTGTTGACTGGACACATGACGGACTCGAAAATGTCCTCGACATTGAGCTCACGATGTCTTTTGTCCATTCCGTCCTAACAACCCACTGTCCCAGTACACCGGCATGGGACGTGGACGAAGGAAGCATTGGGTTATCGAGCAAGCAGTAACCCCCAGGAATTAGCCGGCATCGAACACGAGTAAGATGGACTGTTCAGGATAGATCCTTGAGCAGTAGCAGGGATGGATATGAGATCATCGTCATTGAGATTGGGTTGATCTTGATCAAGTGGTGTTGGTGGAGTTGCGATGGCGCCAGAACGGAGTTGGCGTCATTCTAGAGGAAGAAGAGGAGCAAAAGATCCAAGCTACGGAATAACAACTACTATTACGAGTGGTATTGCTCCATCTGGCATGTGTCGGAATAGGGCACAAGCACATCCATCATGCATGGCTTGCGGATATTAATTAATTACGGGATGGCAGCCATATTAAGCTCTGCCAATGCTCGTATCTCATGCTACAACGTCTCAACACCCCACGGATGCCCCTAAAACGTACACCAACTCGAGGCTTGTTCAGACTCGATGCTCGGATTGTGCGGACAATAAACCTACACAGATAATAACATGTCTCACCGTGATCAAGATTCCATATGTGTAGCCACCTATCGGGCTGTCACTTTAAGCCACCATTATTCCCCCTTTACAGTTCATAGAGACCTGCCCGTCAGCCAGGTCTGTCCAAGGCCGTCACCTGGTCTGACCACTCTGGGGTATGTCAGTGCCTGGGAATAGCCTTGCCAGCATCGAAATTGTACGGGAAATTCCTGGGTCCTGTCAGATAATGGGTTCCCGGATCGATTCCATGATTCGTCGCTGCGACAGCTGAGATCACACCAAGGATTCTGGGATTGTTTCCATGCACCTTTATCGCACTGTGTCTGGCCAGAAATCAGCACAGGAGGCACCGACAAGGCACCTCGCATGGACGGCAGGCTGGTGTTTCAGAATGAAGCCCTGGTCCCTGCCTAGGCGAGTTTGGACGGTGGAGCAACGGGCGACAACGGCTAAAGAGTCTGCAGGCGAACGTGTTTAAGCACGCCCGGGAGGCCAATGAGACATCTGTGCCTGGGAGTGCTAGGCCCCCATTTAGAATAGGGCCGACCGCTGCAGGCTCCATACTAGGTCCACTGCAAGCCCTGGTGGGCCCTCCACCGGCTGCGAGATACCGAGGCGTCCTCCCATTCGCCCGCCCATTAGCCAGGTACCGCCTGTCCATCAGCCTGCGTCGCATGCATCGTCTGCGCTGCTGGCACCGCCATCAAACCTCCTGACACAGCTTCTCTCTCACTTGCTGTATCACCTTCTTCCTACACGTTTGTTTCCGTTCATTCCCTCGCCGTCCTGTGGTCGTGCTTTCCGCTCCTTGTCAAGCTCGTCTTTGTCCTCTCTCAGCCTGGTTCGGTCAATGTCTGTCGACTCTTCTTCTCGTTAGATACCCAGACTGCTATTTTTCCATTGCAGTGCAAATACCCCCCCGACTTCGCTCATTCACACAAACCACCGATACACACTCGTTCACGTCTTCGCGCTCGTTTATACCGCACCCGCTTTCTCTTCGTTCGACCCCTTTCGCGGACCGGTGCCTGCAACTTCTTCGTGTTTTTTATTCCAACCAACATACCTCTTGCAACTAGTTTTGCGAGATCTTCACCCGGATTGACAATCAATCATTATCACAAGTCAGCAAGATCTGGCGCGCCCGTATCACCCACTGAACCCCGCACGCCTTACGATTTTTTGAAAGGAGGGAGTGCAGAAACGCAGGAACGTGGTTGTGGTCGAGGATCGGTGGAGACAATATAACACGAGGTACGCAAGTCTATCCGTACCAGAGGCATGTCTTGAGGAGTTTGAAAGCGACATCCCTTCTGGCGAGATTCCTGTTGAGACGACCAGATGTGAGTTTTGTCGGACATGCTGACACAGACGCAGTAGTCTTGGGGCGTTCTCGTCCGGAACGCTGTCGCTTCCATTGACTCGTCGCTTGCAGCGCTGCCGTCGACTACTCTCATCCACCATCCGCATGTCGGGAACATGCCTGCACACTTCTGAAGTCTGGTAAACCTCCCAGTTCTGCTGAAACGCCGTAAAGGAGTCCAACACTCGAATCGCCCTCGAAATCTCGAACTCAGCCACAGCCACCATGGATCCTTATCAACCCCAACCACCACAACCCAGTCACGAAGCCCGCTTTCATTACTCCAAACCTAACTATGCTCAGCCATCGCAATACCAACAGTTTCCTCCACATCCATCAGTGAGAGTACCCCCGAATGTCAAGCTAAGTGCCCGCCAAGTTCCTCTCGGCGTAGGTGTTGCTCCTCCTCCGGTCAGATATGACAGCCCTTCTCGCCAGCAGCAGCAGAGACCAACAGGGAACGGGATGTTGGTCCAGAATTTCAGATTCCCCGTCGCTCCACCCATCCCTCCCTCTTCATCAGGAAGAGTTCGACAAGAAACATCCCAGTCGCCAGGACGTAAGTACAATATGCATCAATCCTACGTGTCATCGGTAGCGGACGAATTTGCTACCCCCGGAACAACACCGGGATCGAGATCAAGAGGTTTCCCAACTCCAACGTCCAAACGATACTCGGGTTCTGTTTATGCTGAAAGTGAAGTTCTGGGGGCCGAAGACCGTTTTGATCAAGATAACTTCGAACCGGACACGGATCGACCCGACTCAGCCGATCCAATGCCACAAATCGTACGGCAAGCAAGTCTTGGGAAACGGGCAAAACCTGCCCTTACCACCATCAAAAACCGAGACAGCCAGATTGAGCCCAATATCCCCGAAGAATTTCCAGTTCCTCCTACACACGTGAACAAGCAAACAACTATGGAAGCCCTCAGTGCAGCAGTGGCTGCTGGTATGAGTAGCCAATTCATTGGGTCCCGTTCAGATACCCCTGGCTCCCGAAGTTACACTCCTGTTCGGATGCCATTCGACACATCTCCTCCCCCCTCTCCCTCTGCCGATAGAGAGTATCTGCAGACTCCAAAATCTCCCAATACAATTTCGTCTGGAATGATTCTCGCTCAGACACCAGCCTCCGGCCACTCTCATAAATCCACAAACAATCTGCTTGGCTTGGGTATCGATCAGCCAGCCATGAGTGACAAGATCCCCGCCAGTCGCCGGCCGCCCAGACTGGATATGGACGCTGTCAAGGAGGCAGAAAGCCGTGGCAGTACAACCAGTCTGTCAGACTTGATCAGACGGGCAACAAAGCTTGCCGCCAATCTCGACAGAGGCAAGACAGCAAGCCGCCTAGGCATGTTGGACATGTGGGGCAACGGTGAAAAGATGGGTGCTACAAATCGCCATTCCACCATGTCCGATATGCTGTCGGCTTTTCCTGCTCCAGCCATAGGCGGTACTCCAACGAAACGAGATACTGCGTGGCCGCTAGGTGAAAAGGGTGACGGCTACGCTTCAACCACCGATCTGTCTAAAATCCACCCCAGAAAACAACGGCGGAAATGTTGCGGCCTGTCATTACCTATCTTTGTTATCGTCCTTGTTGTCATCATCGTTCTCATCGCCGCGGCTGTATTAATACCTATCTTCCTAATTCTTGTGCCAAAGCAACACAAATCTACCGACCTCAGCAACTGTGCCGCCAGTCATCCTTGCCAGAATGGAGGTACGAGCATCGTGAGTAACAACGCTTGTGTCTGTGTCTGCTCCAACGGCTTTACGGGAAACCAGTGTGAAACGTCTGGAAACGCAGCTGATTGTATGACCATTACGTTGAATGACGGCAGTAATGAGTACAAAAATGCAACAATGGGCCTATCAATCCTACCAACCCTTTCGGATGCACAGACGCGGTTCGATATCGCTCTTAATATCTCGACGATATTATCGCTTTTCTCGTCCAACAATCTTTCGTGTACAGGCGAAAACTCTCTGGTTGATTTCAACTCAAGCTTGTCCAATCCCGGGACAAGGAGAACAAGACGATTCATTATGTTACCGGGCTTTGAGCCACGCCCACCCGTGATCAGCATGCCTCATCTACCTCAAATCACAGCGCGTGCAGAAGCGGGCTGCTCAGAGCCATCCCTTGAGAGGAGACAGGATGGTGGCGTCGCAGGAACTTCAACCTCGAATGGAATTGTCTTCCAAGCGAGCTCGCCAACAATAGGGCCCGTCAGTCCGACGGAAGCTGTGGTGACTGGTGCCTCGACTGTCACAAGCGTGACTGCGACGACAGACGCAGGCTCCGCCACCACAACAGCGTCACAATCCCCATCCACCACGACCAGCTCCTCTACACCTTCTTCATCAGCTGTTCGCAGCGAAGAGCTCGACTTTGCCAAAGTTGTTGTTCTCTTCGTCCTCCAAGAATCTCAAGCCATGACCGTGGCTGTGAATGCCCAACAGCGCATAGACTCGTTCTTCGCACAACAGGCCAAAGGCAGCGCCACGTCTGAAAAGGTAGACGTCGGATTGGGAAACTTGGTTCTGACAGCCGACTTTGACAAGTTCACTATCACCGAAGGGAATGGACAGGTTGTGGGTGGGCAGGAAGGTTTGGGATCATCATGAAAGGAGAAGAAGGGCAAGCAGGTATGGAAGCAGTCCACACACATGGTGGCTTCCAAAGTTGCGATGTCGCAGAGAGCGGCGCAAAATGTTTGAAGATGAACATGGGTTTCTTACATGGCGCTATGTGAGGCTCGATTTCAATGCGTTAGGGAATGTCATTAGGCTCGATATTGGCCAAGGTTTATTGGAAAGAACCAGAGGACATCAAATGAGGCGGGTCATCTTGGCTACGAACAGCCATGGGGGTGTTTATGTCCTACTATTCGCCTTAAAGTTTTTGTATGATATTTTGAGTGCTGGAAGACAAAACTGCAAGCGACGTTTGAGTCAATATTTTCTTCGACATTAGACTTGGACACACGCATATAAGCCAAGTCGGGCTTGAATCACATTCACTGGACCTTCTCGCACATTTTCCTGTAGTCATTGTTTCCTCCGCGGTTATGCAGCATCTGGAGAGGTTTCTGCGCCAAGGTTCGAACTTGGTTCTTTTCTACGACTCCTGTACGTGTCTCAACATCACACGAAGTTTCGAGGGTCTGGCTTGGGTGAAACTCGTCGTGTCAGTGCGGATAGTCGGTCACTGCACTCGTGTAGATTACGGTTCACGGGCATGAATACCACGTCCTGTCCTGTATAGATATAGATGTGTTTGTTTATTTGTTTATTTGTTTGCGCGTGCGTGCGTGCGTGCGTGCTCTCTTGGGCTTGAAATGGAGCGCTAATGGTCGTGTATACCACATGTGCTATGCTATGGCGTGGCAGACCAAACCCGTGCGAGATAAACTGTACGCCGGTTTCGCGTGATGGCCAAGCGTTGATGAGCCTTGGGCAGAGAGGATAGAACAAAGTGCATGTGGTAGACAACTGATAGGCAGGGGTAAAAGGATGGATGGAGGGATGGGTGGGGAGTCCGTTCAGGGCCTTCTGAATACATCTACGAATAGAGAAGCAAAGCATAGCAGCAGGACTTCATGGCTATGCTGCTAGCTAGTTTTATGATATCGTGGAACAGGAAATGCGCATTTCTCATGTTCTCGTAGCCGCCGCTCCGTCGCGAGCGGCATAAAAACAAGTTCCAAGGCTGGGGTTCTTGTCCCGAAGCATCTTCTTCTCTCGCTACGCACCGGCTCAGAAACAGATGTCCATCTCACAAATGCTCGCTGAAGCGCTCGCTAATGCAGTGTCGTCTGCAACACTTTCCATCTTTGATTACCGTCACCACGACTCCACGGTCTTGCCGTCTAATCCTGCAACAGCTGATCGATTTCTTCCTTCGACAAACCCAACAAGTAGGCCAAGTCGAGCATACTCTCGCCAATGTTCAGTCGTGCTGGGGCCTCCATCTGGACCTTGGATTTGGCTCTCCATGCGACACCGAGGCCTGCTGTCTTGAGCATGGGAATATCGTTAGCGCCGTCTCCCACAGCCATTGTCTGAACAAGTGGAATCCCTTTATTGTTTGCTAAACTTATCAACAGGTTCTGCTTGTGTTGAGAATCGACTATTGGGTGCGAAGACTCGAGTTCTCCGGTCAGCGTACTGGAATCTGGATCCACGGCAAGGTGGTTCGCGAATGCGTGGTCGAGCCCCAATTCACCCGCAAGCCAGTTCGCAAGGGGTTGGAATCCACCACTGAAAACAGCAAGGGTGAAGCCAAGTCGTTTCAAGCATTTGCATAACTCCTTTGCGCCCGGAGTGATGACAATTTTGGGCTTGAGCCGTTCAAACACGTCACTTGGCACACCCTTTAGCAGTGCCACTCTTGCCTTGAGTGATGCCGCAAAATCGAGCTCTCCGTTCATGGCGCGCTCAGTGATGGCAGCGACTTCCTTTTTGACCCCAACAAACGCGGCGATCTCGTCAATTACTTCCTGGCAGATGAGGGTCGAGTCCATGTCGAATACACACAGGCGCTTGTGTCGGCGGTAGACATTAGAGGGCTGTATAATGACCTCGCAATTCCACTCTCTCTCGAATTTGTAGATCGATTCGTGCTTGGAGACGAGGGGAAATGGTAAGTACTCGGGATTTGGTGGAGGGCTAAAAGTGACCTCCATGACTCTTGGTTTGAACGGATCAGGGGCAAGGCATCGGTGTGAAGAAGTCAACTGCCTCTCGTCCGGAACATTGTGCACCAGGAGGCTGTCAAGCGTAGACAGGAAATGTGTCAAGCATAACTGTGATATGTAGGCACCGTACAGATGATCGAGAGGTTCAGGCTCAGGTGGAGGAGGTTCGAGGGGATACTCTGAAATGCTCGTAGTCGGTGCGGAGCCTTCAGCAATCTCTGGGACCGGAATTGGATCTGTAGGTTTGGCGGGAGGCGATTGATCTGGATGGATATGAGGATGTCGTGGCGCGCTCGAGTTGTAGAAGATGGTCGCGACAAGTCTCGCTGGATCACCAGCCTCAGGAACACAATTGGTGTGGGATATCGTGTGCACAGTTCCACTCTCTTGAGCCATTATGGGCGAGGGGGGAATGGCGCTGACGGATCTTCTCGATGCACTCGAGAGAGATAGATTCGAAACAGCGCTCCGAGGGACTCGAGGTGGTTGCTCCAGAACCCCATCAATGCTTGCTGACGGTCCTGTTTGACGCGATTTGTATTCGAGGTGATCGTCGAGAAAGGTACTGCTACTCAGAGAGTCCTTCGCCAAGCTGAGCTTGCGAGATCGAGAGGGCGACGCCATTTCCAGGACCGCTTTGAGACTCAAGCCTCAGAAGTTGAAAAAGTCGTTTTGCGCCGCAGTCGGAGTAACGAGGTACTCACTGTCGAGAAGCCACACAAGGTCGACGTCGGAGGGCCACAGAGATGGGAGAGGGGGAAGGGATCGGCAGGATGCAAGACGACGTCATAGCAGGTCGACACCAATGCAGGAACAACCCATTGCGGCTCGGATCAGCGTTGAGGAATGATGGAGAGAGATCGGGTGTTTTTTTTGGGTGGCAGGTCGCCGGTGCCTACCATTAAGCTTGACTGGCAGATTGGGCCTTAGCTTACCTACAGCTTGAATGATGGAACGGAGAAAAATGTCTCCACGGGTTCGTGCGGCGGAGCATACAAAGACTGGGTCTTGGGAGGCGTTGCAGCGAAGCGGGCAGAGAGGAGAAGAATCGCAGGCCAAAGGGCCGGCGGTGTGCAGCCCACCATCCCGTGACGTCGCTGACAGCGTCCTTCGATCACGTGCCTTAATGCCACGTGAGTCTTGGCTCTCGCACACAGAAAAATCTGGCCGGGCCTCGGCAGAACCCCGCGCCGGCTCTCGCTCTCACAGGTTAGGTCCAGACTCGAGTGATCTCAAACCTAACATATATTACGGCTGTCGTCAATCTGCCACAATCTCGCGACATAATCATCCGTCCTCTCCGCAATACGCGGTGGGTTTTTATTGTCGTGTTCACGTTTCTTGGCCAGATGAGGTGCTCGCAGGGGAGCTGTCACGTAAGTTGCAACCTCAGGCAGAGTCAGGCGAGTTGCTGCACTTCGATTGCCTAGCCTGGATGCGCACGGCGGTATAGCAACTGGGGCCCAGCTGAGGCCGGAGACTCCATCCTCTAAGTACGCATGTAATCCAGATTTTCTCCGACACCCGGCCTTCTACGGCTCTCGGAGTGAGAAGGCCAGCAAATGACACAAGACACTCAACGTCGAGAGTGGTCGGCATCCAATGACGATGGGGAAGGCTCTTTGCCTCCTCGATCACGCCATCGATCCAGGCAGTGAGGCAGTTGAGGGATGAATGACCTCTTCACTCATTTTGCAAATTTTGGCTGCGGATGGCGAGGCTCTCAAACTCCTAGTTCGCTCCACTGCTGAATTGCGTGCTCAACGATGATATCGCAGGCCGTTGATTTGTAAAAAGGTGGGTTTCCAGCACTTTCACCATGCCCCTGTGTTGCCGTCAGTTGCTTCTCTTTTCAATGGGTTTCCTCTCAAGCTTCTCCTTCTCGCTCGCCCAAGTCTCTCATCTGTTCAACCCCTTTGCCCCGAGTGAGGTCGACATGTCTTCAAGAGCAGAGACCCCGTGTGGCAGTGGCCGCAGCAGCCCCTCATTGGGGGGTGCTGACTCTGGCTACTCCTCCGGGACCAACAGTGAAAGTGAACTGTCCGAGGTGTACTTCACCAAACGTCACCTTCGGTTTCTCAACCGCCAGCTTCAGTTCCTCGAGCCCCAGGAGATCCTGAGATGGGCCATCACCACCCTTCCCAACCTCTACCAGACCACGGCATTTGGCCTGACAGGACTCGTCCAGCTGGACATGCTGTCCAAGCTCGACATCCCTCGACCGCAGATGGTGGACCTCATCTTCCTTGACACGCTCCACCACTTCCCAGAGACCTTGGAGTTGGTGGACAAGGTGCGAGAAAGATATCCTCTGGTCAACATCCATGTGTTCAAGCCAGCCGAAGTCGAGACCGCGGAAGAGTTCAAGAATAAATATGGCGACAAGCTGTGGGAGACCGATGACAACAGATATGATTACCTGGTCAAGGTCGAACCTGCACAACGGGCTTACCGTGAGCTGCAAGCATATGCTGTCCTCACCGGCCGTAGAAGAAGCCAAGGTGGGGCGAGAGGATCGCTCGACATTATTGAGGTCGACGAGGCTGGTTTGCTCAAGATCAATCCCATGGCCAATTGGAGCTTTGCCCAGATCCAGCAATACATCAAGGACAACGACGTGCCGTACAACGCCTTGCTGGACCAGGGTTATAAGAGTGTCGGCGACTGGCACTCAACCCAACCTGTCAAGGAAGGGGAGGATGAACGTGCTGGTCGATGGAAGGGTCAACAGAAAACGGAGTGCGGCATCCACAACCCACGCTCCAAATATGCACAGTACTTGATGGAGCAGGAAAAGAAGAGAGAACGTGAAGCTCTAGAACAAGCGTTGCAGAAGGTCAGCCTTGAGGAGCAGTCATGACACGAGGTTGGACACAGCCGGCCCTCTTGATTTGGGCAGCATAGCGTCGGCGTTCGGGACTTCGGCCATCGGCGATGGCTTGATGCATTTTTTTTCCCTGATGAGTTTCACACAGTAGAGGCATGAGCGACACGATATCGGCATTTGCATGCAGCATCAAGGGGGTGGAGGATGATTAGTGACGGTTAACGATGCACGGGAGAGATGACGGTGGCCGCCTCGAGCCTCACAGTGGTTTAAAAAGGGACATAGAGCTTCTTGGCAGCAATGGTGGCCTTGTTATCTGGACGAAAGAGAACTGAGGACCCCATTGGGGCGGCATGTCTGCGCGACGCACCCGTGCCGATGGAATTTATCAATCACAGTTGCAGATTATCTGACCGCCCATTCTCTCCTTTTGTCATTGCCTCGTGTTTTTCCCGAAGTGTCTTTTTGCGTTACTGGGATGCGTCTTTGTTAGCCGAATTCGACAGTCTGCATCTGGACACCGCTTCTTGCCTGCACCTTTGATGTTGCCAAAGGCGCAGCCCTCGAGAGAAACTACCGTCCGCCCACATCGAACCAATTTTCTTTATGTCGGACTCTGGGCGCGTTATCTGTCCTCCCATCTCCTTCTTGAACATGGCGACGGAGATCGGCAGCCTTAGCGAGACCGAAAAGGTGTTGGTGGCCTCAACGTTCCACAAGGCAAGCAATTTGGCCCCCTCCTTTTTCAGAAAAAGTCCATATTGTCGGACACCAAACGGACAGCACTATTACTCCTGCCAGGCACCGGATCTCGGTGCAAGCCTCGACACAGGCTGGTAGCTTTGGGTGCAGCCAACCACCATTGGAGCCCCGACCCTGGGGGATCACTCTAGGGGTGGCAGTGGGCAGGGGTAAGCACACCATACATCATTCAGGGTTCGTAAAAATTTGTGCGCGGGCTCACCCGTGGCTGGCGGGGATTGCAACAAACGAGAATAGAGTAGGTTTCTCACCATTTGGCCTTGGCTGCTGCTGCTGAACGTGGATTACGGAGTATAATACTTCTACTAGGATATTTCCCCGTCTTCAGGCTTTTGTCCATTTCTGTTCTGTGGTGTCTTTTCCCCTGTTGTCGTTGCCCTTCAGCGTTTGTCCAACTCAACGCTGCGTGTCGAGCCAGCAAAATTTCTGACGTCTTTCCTGGCCACGCCCCTCCTACACTGTCCCCATGGCCAATCCACCTCATGGAGGAGTCCTCAAGGATCTCCTGGCACGAGATGCCCCTCGCCATGCCCAACTTGAAGCTGAGGCCGAGAAACTGCCTGCGGTTATCCTCACCGAGCGTCAGTTGTGTGATCTGGAACTTATTATGAACGGTGGATTCTCTCCTTTGGAAGGGTTCATGAACGAGAAGGACTACAATGGTGTCGTTGAGAACTTGAGACTTGCTGATGGGGCCCTCTTCAGCATGCCCATCTGCCTGGACGTCGGAGCCCAGATGATCGAGCGTCTCAAGATCAAGGCGGGGTCCCGGATCACGCTCCGAGACTTTCGAGACGATCGTAATCTGGCTATCCTGACCGTGGACGACGTCTACAAGCCAGACAAGCAAAAGGAGGCCGATGAAGTCTTTGGAGGAGATCCAGAACACCCCGCCATCAAGTACCTGATGCAGGCGACCAAAGAGTTCTACATCGGCGGCAAGATCGAAGCCGTGAACAAGCTCAGTCACTATGACTACGTGGCGCTGCGATACACGCCCTCGGAACTCAGAGTGCATTTCGAGAAGCTTGGCTGGACTCGTGTGGTTGCCTTCCAGACTCGAAACCCCATGCACAGGGCTCATCGTGAACTGACTGTCCGCGCCGCTCGTGCGCGTCAGGCCAATGTGCTCATCCACCCGGTTGTAGGTCTCACGAAGCCCGGTGACATCGACCACTTCACCAGAGTCCGCGTCTATGAAGCACTTATGCCCAGATATCCTAACGGGATGGCGGTTCTTGGCTTGTTAGGCCTTGCAATGAGAATGGGTGGTCCTCGTGAGGCCATCTGGCATGCTATCATCCGAAAGAACCACGGTGCGACTCACTTCATCATCGGTCGAGACCACGCAGGTCCTGGCAAGAACAGCTCAGGCAAAGATTTCTATGGTCCCTATGACGCCCAGCATGCGGTTGAGAAGTACCGTGCCGAACTGGGCATTGAGGTCGTGGAATTCCAGATGATGACCTACCTGCCGGACACCGACGAGTACCGGCCCAAGGATCAGGTCCCTGCTGGTGTGAAGACCTTGGACATCTCTGGCACCGAGTTGCGACGACGTTTGAGAGTCGGTGCTCCCATCCCAGAATGGTTCTCATACCCCGAAGTCGTGAAAGTGCTGAGGGAGTCGAACCCTCCTCGCGCTAAACAAGGCTTCACCATATTCCTGACTGGCTACCAAAATTCCGGAAAGGACGCCATCGCACGCGCCTTGCAAGTCACCTTCAACGAACAAGGTGGTCGTCCCGTCACCCTCCTCCTGGGTGAGACCGTCCGTCACGAGTTGTCGTCCGAATTGGGCTTCACGAAGGAGGACCGCGACACTAACATTGCGCGTATCGCCTTTGTTGCCGCGGAATTGACCAAGGCTGGTGCTGCTGTGATCGCTGCACCGATTGCACCATTCGAAGAGGCCCGTCAGGAGGCCCGGGAGACCATCCAGCAATATGGTAGCTTCTTCTTAGTCCACGTCGCCACTAGCCTCGAGTACTGCGAGAAGACAGACAAGCGTGGGGTCTATGCGCGAGCTCGAAGGAACTCAATTAGGAACTTTACCGGCATCAACGATCCATATGAGAAGCCCACTGGTGCGGACCTGACTGTGGACTGTGAGAAGCAGTCTGTCAGGAGTATCGTCCACGAGATTGTGTTGATGCTGGAGAGCCAGGGCTTCTTGGGCAATGTGTAAATGCGATTATGAGCATGGGAAGGAATTGGTTTGATGAATGGATGGTTGACGGTTAGAGAATCTGGCGGGAAGAATATGAAGCCTGCTTATATAGACGCTTTGGTACATTAGCATATGCAGTATCTTGGTGAAATGCATTTGCTCCACAGTTATAGAGTCACAAGTGCGCAGGGGCCGATTTTTTGCTCGGCGTGAGGCTGAGAGGCGAGGCAGGCGCTGGTTAGTTTCGCTTGGGTAAGTGATCTGCAACTTGTGCATATATGTAAAAGCGGCGCGGTCGGGGGTGAGCCGCCTGCTAACTGCTTGATCCGCCAAGGACGCGTAGGTCATGTAAACCTGCGGTCGGACACTGTTTCAATCAACCGATCGATCATCAACCAGCAAGTTTGGCCTCTTTGACCTCTTTGACTTCTCTCATCACCTCCCTCCGTCTGCATCACTCTTCAGCTACGATATAGAGTCCTCGATTCGCGTTCCTTAACCCGCCACAATGTCGGACGGCACCATCTTCAAGCCGGAGAAGGACTTCACAAAAGATGCGGACAAGATCCTCCCTGAAGCAGAAGCATTAGCCAAGGTAGAGGCGCCGTCTGTGTTGGAAGAGAACCTGGCTGATGTACTCGCAGAAAGATATCCACAAAGCCATCGACAAAATCCTCCTGCTTGAGAAACAAGCCCGACAAGTATTTCATCAATTCCTGGAAATCCTGTGCTCTGCCTCGCTAACCACCGCTTCAGTCCTCAGATCTTGCCACGACCTCCCGGTGTCTAGTTGCAATCGTTACGCTATGCAAAGAGGCCGGAGATTGGAGCTTACTGAATGAGCAAGTCCTGCTTCTGTCCAAGAAACATGGCCAACTTAAGCAAGCCATCACGAACATGGTGCAGGCTGTCATGGGCTTTCTTGACGACACACCGGACCTTGACACCAAACTCAGTGTCATCGAGGCACTCCGGACCGTGACCGAGGGCAAGGTGCGCGGGCTCAATCCAATATGTCAATATGCCATAGGACTGACAGGAGCAATAGATCTTTGTCGAGGTCGAACGTGCCAGGATCACCCGCATACTTTCCGACATCAAGAAAGAGCAGGGCGACATCAAGTCAGCATGCGATATTCTATGCGAACTCCAAGTAGAGACCTTCGGATCGATGACGAGAAGGGAAAAGACGGAGTTCATCTTGGAGCAGGTGGCGCTGTGTATACTCAACGGTGACTGGACGCAGGCAGGAATCCTCAGCAGAAAAATCAGCACGAGATATTTTGCCCGAAAGCCGAAGAAGACACCGGAGCAGATAGAAAAGGAGAAGAAAGAGAAGGAAGCCAAGAAGAAGGTCGAAGGGGAACCTGAACAGGAGCAAGAAGACGACGTGACTGATCTTAAACTGCGATACTACGAACAGCAAATCACCCTGGCCAAACACGAAGACAAATATCTGGAAGTGTGCAAACACTATCGACACGTCTTGGATACGGAGTCCGTTGAGAACAATCCCGAACAGCTTCATGCTGTTCTCCAGCGCGTCATCTACTTTGTCCTGCTCGCCCCGTATGACAACGAACAATCCGATCTTCTCCATCGCATCTACCAGGACAGTCGCAACTCGGAAGTTCCCAAGGATGCAGCACTCCTGAAACAATTCACAATTACAGAACTCATGCGGTGGCCGATGGTCGAGCAGCAATATGGTGAACATCTTTGCTCGACAGACATCTTCTCTAAAACCCCGGACGCAAAGGATCCCCAAGCGCATACTCGCTACGAAGCACTGAGGCATCGAGTGATAGAGCACAATGTGCGGGTGATTGCCAAGTACTATACCCGCATCACCTTCCCACGTCTGACAGAGCTGCTGGACCTCTCGAATGACGAGACCGAGAAGTACATATCGGACCTCGTCACGAAGAAGACAGTTTTCGCGCGCATTGACAGGCCTGCACGAGTGGTGAGTTTTGAAGTCAAACGCGGACCAGACGAGGTGCTAGACGAGTGGGGCAACAGCATGAAAGGGCTCTTGCAGCTTCTGGAGAGGGTAGGACACTTGATGCAGAGAGAAGAGATGATGGCGAGGATTCAACCTAAGGAGGAAGTCAAAAGAGCCAAGGCCTAGTTCACCGAGGAATTCTAATGAGATCCTGGGTGATTGAGGACGCGCTGACCTGTATCAGTATTATGCTGTTCTGAGCAGGAATGCCACGCATAGACTGGAGTCGGCATGCTGTGTTTCAATGCTGCCGCTTCGAGTTGTTTTTGGAGAGGTTCCGAAGACCAGGGCATGGTCAGAATGGTTGGCTTCTTTTATCGGCTGGGTACTTGTGATGCAAGATCAAGGTCAGAATAGAGCTGAGTCAACCACCACCAGTTCAGATCGAGTCTGAGCATTCGAAGATCGACTGGTTAGACTCGGACTCTGGTTGGACCTAGCAACAGGTCAGCCGGAGTGGTAATAAAAGGGATGATCCGGTAGACAATCTGTGGCAGGCACCGTCACACAGCTGACCATCATAACCAGGAATGCTTATTCCAAAATTTCCAAGCTCGAGGACTGATAGAGATATTGAAAGCGAAGTCTATGACGAGATTGTTTAGTTTCAATATGGCGTATTGACATTTGCCCAGCAACACGACAATCTCGCACGCGTTCCCAGAGACGTCTCCCTATATCACGTCCATGATATTAGAGCTCATGCCACAAGCCATCAAATTGAAATTCTAGTTGTTCCTTTTGCTATCACCACCTTGAGCTTGCTGCACAATTACTTAGAACTCGCGGCACCAAAACTCCAATGTCATCTCACTCTCTTTCTCTGCCTCCTCCCTCGGAAATCTCTCCCTCGGCCTTTCACGAAGCACTCAAGCTATACCCCTCGCTGGTCGAGAAGGTGTACAGATCCAAGCTCAAGAACGACGCCAAAAAGGTCGCTGACGCGGTGAAGCGCGATCGATGGAGGTTCGAGGAGCTGCCTGCCGCTATTGCTGCCGCCGCGGGCCGTGGAGCTACTACTGAAGTCGGACTGGAGATAGCGCGGGCGGCAGCGCAAGCCTCAAAGAAGGACAAGAATAAGAAAAAGCAGAGTCCTCCTGATGTGCAAGACGCCAGCAGCAGCGGATTGACTAAAGATGCTGTGGAGAAGCTGGTTCAGTGGAAGATGTAAGTTTCCCATTTCCCATTCGGATTCTACCAGGGCTGTTTTGATTGTTGTAATCGTCGAACGAGGATGATCTTGACCGGGTATGAAAGAACACTGCAAGAATGTTTGCTTTTGTCTCTGCTTTTTTTTCGACTCTGCTTTCCTGGACCATTTGCCTGTCTGTCAGAGTCAAAGGCGGCAGTCCGAAGGTGATGATGTATACATGGCACAGTTTACTCCCCCGAGTCAAGAAGGATCGTCATGGACGAGGAGCAGATGTTCAACTTCGAACGCCGAAGGATCTGTTTTCTAATGTCCACCGTTTGTGTTTGGTTTTGCGTGTATCTTCCTACAGGAACCTCGCAGCGTGAACTTTTCGGACTTGGAGGCGCCATTCAATATCCCCCCCTGGTTGACTCATGACCTCCGGCGCTGACCTCTGTCGCCGTCTCGCAGAACCCACGGCCACTCCCGGCCCTTTCTCCCGGCCATGGTGCGCAAGAACGACGCGTCGGCGATCCAGACGCAGACGTCTCTGGCATTCACCAAACTCTCCTCTGGTGATACCGCCTCGACCGCCACCATCACCGACGCCTTGGACGCGGTCTGCAAATTGACCGGCATCGGACCTGCCACGGGGACGCTGATCCTCAACGTCTTCGACCCCGTCCACGTCCCCTTCTTCCAAGACGAGATGTTCCTGTGGTTCTTCAACACCGTCGGCGCCGACACCAAGCTCAAGTACACCCTCAAAGAGTACCTGGCGCTGCTTGACGCGGTGCGACCCGTTCTACAGAGATTGAACGTCGCCGCTGTCGAGCTGGAAAAGGTGTCCTACGTACTGGGACATGTGGACGTGTTGGACCCCGCGGAGCGCCAGACATTGCTGGATGCGTCCAACGAAACGGACGACGCTGCAAGTGGGAAGGCCAGACACGCTCCGGTCCCGGCAGCGGAGGATGATGATAATAATCATGCTAATGCAAAGGATACCATCTCTGCTCTACAGGAAGAGCCTCAACCAACTCAAAAGGGGAGAAAACGGGTAGCGAAAAAGGAAGATGACGAGGGAGAGCAGGCACACGTCCCAAAGCGACGGTCACAACGCAATAAGTGAAAGCGGAGCCTTTTTGTTCAAAGCAAGCTGGGAGAGATTATAATGATTAAGCTATTGTATCTTTTCCACGCCTGTTATAGAAGGATATGCGAGGGCACCAGCACACCCTTCCTTTTTTTCCCCCTCCCACCTTGTCCAAAACGCAATGCTTGTCAGAACCGAACGACCAAACAAAGAGCACAGCAAGGATATATATCAACTTTGTCCCGCGTTTTTTTTTGGTGTTGGTGGCTTTTCCCTCCTCACAGCATCAAACCCAACCCGGCAAGGGCAAGGGCAACGATGCCACGGCCCATCTCCAGTGTTGGAGCACCGTTACCAGATGAGGAGCCGTCGGTAGCACTAGCGCTGGCGCTGGCGGACGAGCTTCCGCTGCCAAAGGAGAAGCCGGTCTGGGAGGCAGAGTCGGTGGTGGTCGTGGCGGATGCGCTTGACGAGTCGCCGGACGTGGTGGAGAGCGCAGCCGTGGAGGTGGTGGATGGGTAGGCAGACGCGGCGGCACAGTATTGTTCGCGCTCCTGCTGGACGGAGGTGACACCGGGGTCGCTGGGGCAGTTGTTGTAGCAGGTCAGCAGGTTGCCGTACTGGGTGCACAGGCAGCCATAGTCGGTGCTGAGACACGAGTTCACCTGTCCTTGGATGGTGGCGAGGCAGGCATCGAGGATGCTGGAGAAAATCTGTCAGCATGGAACTGTGGCACGTAGAAGGGGTATCTGTCAGTCTCACTTCTGGGCGGCACAGCTCGAGGTTGACGTGCTTGTGACCGCGGTGGAGGTGGCAGTCTGAGCAGCTGCCAGGGAGGCAATGGATGCCAACAGAAGACTTGTCAACTGCATCTTTGTCTTGTCTTTGTCGAGAAGCGAGCGAGCGAGCGAGCAAAAGGTAAATATGCAAAGGGGTATATTCAACGAGAGACTCGAAACAGAGAAAGGATGGACAGAACACGCAACGACAAGGCTATTACCGCTGTATATATCGACACCCACGAAAAGAAGCACTGGGGAGAAAAGGAGTTATGGGGGGAGCCCCAAAAAATAAATAGAAAATAGCAGCTACCAGCAACAATCACCACAACGAACCACACGAGCACCGCTCAACGACCGAACTCTGGAGACACGCACGATGCATGGGATGTCGTAGTAGGTAGTCCACGTAGTGGATATTGATTTGAGACGGGGTGGGTGGATGCACGACGGGGCTTGGCTTGCAGCGAGGTTGAGCCCGGGCGACACGAGCCGGACGATTGGGCCAGTCGGATACCATGCAGGAGTCCGGAGTGTTGTGGGGGAGCGAGACCAGCATCACCAGCATCGCACCCTCCATCATCTCGTTAAGGAATACGGAGCCACGGAGGCCCTTGGATCCTCCCTTTTGGTCGCATCGGCCCCTGGCCGTGGCATTGGACGCCACTAGACTGAGACATGCCTCTGCATCACGAAGAGCATTGTTGTTGTGTGACTGGATCTCCTTTCATGCCAGCTGTGGGAACAGGACAAGTCAATCAGTTGACTCAAAAACAACATACAGAAGTGGGTGGTGGTAAGTGTCGGCGATGCGGCAGGTTCCAGTCTGGGCAGGCAACGGGGAGCCAATGGATCAATCCGAAAGGACGAAGAAAGAAGCCCTGTCCCCTGACAACCTAATGCATGTCAAAGAAAACAATTTTGGACCGCCAAACAAGCAAACCAGAGATCGAGTGAATGACAACAACGTGATTTTAAAAAAAAAGCTGCTGTACGGAGTAGCGGGCAAAAATTGAGAGTGATGGAAATTAGTGTCGGCGCTAAACAGTGCCAAGACTGGCTAGCGTCACTTGTAGAAGATTGATTTGTTCTTGGATGAGTTTAGCTTGCTAGTCACCCTAGCTTATTCCCCTGCAACTATCACGTACAGAAACTGGTTCCCCTCCCCTTAATAATAGACACTTTCCCCCTTTTTTGTTGTTCCACTTTGTCAAGGTTTGCTTAACGAGTACCGAGTACGAGCACGGAGAATTGACATTCCCCGGCCTTTCGTCACTCTTTCTAGGGGTTTTCTGGAGTATGTGATGGAATTCAGGTGTACTCGGCACGGAGTATTCCCCGGACTTTGGTAGATCTCCCCCTCGTAGGGGCTCCGAACTCTGTTCTTACGATAATGGATGGCTCTGGACCCGGAAACTTCAAGGGTCATGGGGGAGAGAGTATTCGCACACTGGCCAATAATAACCAGCCCCCAATGATCGTACCTTCAAAAGACCGTTGTACGAGGCACAGGCGCTGCCACTCTGCGGGATGGAACTTGGGTCATATCGCTTGCAACGGCCTGGACATACCGCTGGGAACCAAAGGTAGATGTATTGCGAGGGCAGTGCTCATGAATGTTGCTCCCGGACCTCAAAAGAGACTGATCCGCACTGTCCTGACTCCTCACTGTCTCATTCTGACTTGACCCTAGATTCGTGCTGTGAGTTGGTACAGTCCATGAGGATCCCGTCTCTTCCGCAATAACATCCCTTGTTGTTTCACTCCTCAATCAAAGACAGCCCGACTGCGCAAATATGGACTGGGGATGCCGGTATGAGATTTAGGTGGTTCGAATCTATTGCCGTGGCTGACATGGAGCACAGCATTCAGCCTCGGCCACCCATTTCCTCGAGCGAGACGAAAATGGCAATGAGGAACTTTCGTCCACCATCAAAAACTGGCAAGTTGACAGATTGATCTTCGATTCTGCTGCGGACACTGTGGAAGGACTCACCAACGAAGCTTGACTAATGCCAGGGCATCTTTACATTGAGGTCATTTCGTGATGGGGTGGTTACGAAAACCTGCTACTGAGATCATCCACAGGTTTTGCTGTACTTCAGCACCCGCATCCCAGCCTGGGTCGAAGTGTATCGAAAAGGCAGAAATGAAGTCATTGAAAGGAGCTGCCTCTTTCACAAGTTGTAGAGAGATCGGTGTCACCTCGCCGGACTCACGCAAAGGTTTAACCATTCTGAGATCTCTCCAGAACATGTCACCCTGGTATCTACTCAGTTTCCTATTCCTGCAATCCGAGCTGCAGGTAGTTGGTTCATATGAGCAGAATAAATCCCGGTGTGCCGCTGAACATCCGTTTCCGGGTCTCAAGAATGTAGCTTCAGCAAGAATCTCTGGACTGTCACTTCTAGTGGCGAGATTGCAAAGCAGCCAGGCGAGCGCTTGTTACTGACAAGTTCCTTGGTTCGAGGCGTTGAAGGCATTATTTCAGCCAACCACCTCCCACGGCTGTTCGATCATCGATCAGTCTGGCCCTTGCAATGGTTGTGAATGCACTGTCTTATGACCATTGGAACTGTAGCTCGAGCGTCCCGCTTCCAAGTGCATTATCATGTTGATATAGCACAACTCTTTCCCTTATCTGATGTGACACCTGAGATGACCGTTTGATATAGCACCTACCCTAAAACTGTCTTGCTTGCAGAGTTGTCGCTCTCAACATCTTGACCTATATGGGATGAGAATATGGTCACTGTAGTCTGCACACCTCAGCTAACACTGATATTTTCACATTATTGAGATTCAGGAGAATACTCACAAGCCCTAATACAATGCCGGAGAAACCCGGGTTCGAAGGTCGACTTCCCGAGCCAGCTGCCCTTCTTGCACCATTTCTGTTGACCCTGTTCGAACCGTACAGCCCGTTGAGTTCGTCGTCTGTAGGTGAAGGTCGAATGCGAAAACTCCGGTATGTTTGTCCCGCACTGTTGCCCGGAATGAAACGCGGACTTTAACTCATATTTTATCCCCCGGTGGAATGATTGTGCGGCGGTGCAAATCGGATCACAGCCTTGCCGGAATATGGCCTGTCGGAACGTCGTCGGCGCATCAGGGGTTTTGAACAACAGCCTGCAAATGAGACGCCAGTTAGGTAAGCATGAAGAATCTAAAATTCTCGACATTGTGAAAGTACCGCCCAATGGCCCGGACTTTATTCCTCCCTCGAGAAGGCATTTTGCCCGTCAAAATCTTTTCGGTCCTCGAGACAACTGCAAAACATGTTCCGCGGATCCTGATACCAGGGAATATGTATGTTGATCCATACAATATTTAGCCGCCACGACTGGATCGCCGGCCCTGATCCAAGCCTGCGTCTCTGGTTGACGCGGCGCAGGAGATGAATCGGACCTTGATGGCAGGTGCAGATATTCGACGCTGCATTCGACAGCCAAAACACGCCTTTGAAGGGTATTTTATAAGCCTCAATAATGTATGAGGCGAGGCAAGGTTCGCTGGACATTCGAATAGAGAAGAAAGGAGCTTCAGGTCAGCCTAGCAGGATATTCGAGAATACACTGAGTATTGGTCCTATGTTCAGAGCTCAGGATCGACATCAGCGATAGCAACGCAGCCACGGTCGAAGGCGTGATTCTCTTCAACAGGGGTAAGAATTCAGAAACACAGGGAGTCAGGTATAAAACCTTGAGCACGAGCAAAGCCAGCACCAAGGAGAATGGAGAGTTATTTTAAACCACGGTAAGGAGATAACCGTGAAGATTTGCTTCCAGTCTAGGGATTTCGGAAAAGGATCAGGCACCACCCTCCCTGATTGCCCGCGCCACCGAGAGTCTCCAGACAGTGACTGCCAATTGCATCCACACCATTTCTGCTGCTGACCTTCATCGTGCTTGAGCTTCTCCTGTACATGCTCATTGGCTTGTACTCATACTATTGCCCTTGTGCTGAAGAGGCGACTGGACGGGTGAGAAGAGCTGCTCAGTGTCCAATGTCCGAGATCGAGGACGGGTATGTGGTCGCATTGCGTCTCCAAGATCAAGGAGTCCGCAAGAGCCGATCAAACGCACTATTTCCAGCGGCCCCCCCATCTCTAACATAGGCGAATGAGCAGTGTCCGATAGTCTATCAAGGTGTGAATGTTTCAGCACTGAGCCGTCCGTGAGGAGACTCCTTCTTTCCTCACCTCAGCTGGTGGGTTTTGTCGATGCCTGTGGTCTCTGAGGTCGCCCAGGGTTGCCTCGAGCACTGGTGGGTCTCGTTTATTAGCAGGCTGTGGTCATTGCCGTTCAGCAAGTCTGCTGATCTCGTCCTCTCACACCTCTGCACTCCTGGGGGGCTTGATGGTCGTATTGCTTAACTCCTAGCCTAAGCCCTAGCGTCAAGGGCCACAGACTGTTCGGACTTATGAGAGCTTCGTGTCGGATTTCACCCCCGAACACGAGAAGCAATTGAGCATTTATTGAGACTGTGCCTGCCACCTTGATGAATAAATTGCTCTGGCGACTTTGCAACTTGAGAGACCCGTTGTTGTCGGGTGCAACTCAGTGACGTTTCCCACAAGGTCGGTGTCACTGATGCTTTCGACCATTTGAAAGGCTTGCTCCATGTATAAGACCATTGGATTCTGAGACCCAAACCCTGTCCCCGCTCACCTTATTGGAAGCCATATTTACCTAACCCGTCGAGAAATAGGCATAACCTTTGTGAAACTGAAAGCATTTCAGCGGAGAACCCGTTGCCGCGAGCTATAGAACAACAATCCTCTTTCAGCCACCAAGCCGGAGACTCTGCGGAGGGTCTATATTGCTCTTGCCATTGGGCGCAGTGCTAGTTCTCGCCCTCTAACACGTCAGCGTGCCTTCGAATTGAGTCGACCCTTTCACTCACGAGCCATGCTAGACCGACAACGCCATCCCACGAGCCTTCGGTAGCGTCGATACCTTCCTCTTTGTCAACTACCGAACATGTACACTGGGTCCGGGGGAACAACCAAAAGCGCTATATGGGGCTTTGCAGACACGGGTGGCAATACTCCAAATGCACTGCGCCCAATTTCGACAAATTGCGGCGGGCGCAGCAGTGATCAGCTCATACATTCCAACATTGATGGCGTTACTAATGCTGAAGCATCCACCATGGACCAAACACAATATCCACTTGAGCTGCATCACCCCATCCTCTGATATTAGTCATACCCGTTCCTGCACTTGTTACATATGCGCCGATGTTGCATGCTATCTTACTCGAAGCATGGGGTGTTTCGGCGGATACCGAAGTGGCTGGTCTCGGTGCAAGTTCTGAGTGATAGCCGATCAGGGATGCTCTTCGACCGTTGATGTGTTGGGCTCATGTGAGAAAGTAGGGGCAAAGGTAGAGGACTCTGATCTATCCTTGTGTCCACTCCTTCTGGCTGGGGCAAAGGTACCCGGTACTTCCCTCCTGACCTGTGATGGCTTGCCGGGGGCCTTGCGCTTGTCGAAACCCATGAACGGCAGCGGCACATATACATGCGCGGAGATATCCTGACGAGAGGTGGCTGTAGATACTACCCTCCGGATATTGTGTCGTTGACAACGTCTGGTGTTGGGCAGCTGGAGTTCTGGTGGCGACGAGGAAGTGTGGAAGTCCGTCTGCCAGGCGTGTCTCCAGGATCGACCACTCATAGCTGACCTACAGCTGGATACTTGCTTTTCCTGAAGCTTCGGATTCATTGACTACGTGGCGAGGCTGAGTCCTACCTGTATTGGACCGCCATCCTCTTGACTGGGGGGGGTGATGGAAGAGCATTTGGAGCTCCTGTGTCTCGAAGGCGTCGATCGCTCGGTGCTACGTTTACCGCTGCTCTCCAGAAAAATTTCGTCTTCCTTTTCCTTCTTTTTCGCAGGCACAACATTGGATCCAAAGTGGCTGATGCAAGTAGCGCATGCCCTTAGTTCCCCCGTCGAGTCTGTATATACAGGAAAGTCAGCACGGGTGTGCGGAGCACGTCCTAGAGTGGAATCGGAAAGATGATTATTTCTCAGCCGGTGGATTGATCGACTAGGAATAGCTGGGCAATCTAGGGGAATAATTCTTCCCAATTCTTCGTCCTACCCGCCCCAAACCTGGTCAAGTCGGCGGCAAATCCTGGCATACATCGGGCAACGCGCCATCCGACTGGCATGGCGAAAGAAGACCGGATCCATGCGTTATATGCCTATCACGTTGGATCTCTCTCTCGCATCGTGCAGCTGCTGAGTAATGGCACCATGGCCCCGTCTCGCCCACTACTGCCTTACCGTCGGGTCCGTTCAGCGAATGGTAGTGGAACAAGACTTGAGGGGAAAGTTCAATCGCTTGCGGCTTTATGTAAGGACGGTGCTCCGCAGGACTCGGGTTTTGATAAACCTCTTTCCATTGAGATTGAGAAATCACCACTGTCAACGAGGAACCTGCCATGGAGACCCAACGCCATCCCGCAGGTCTTTCGGGCGAACAAATGCGCAAGAAACGAATGCGCATCACCTTTAGTTGCACAAACTGTCGCCATAGCAAACAGAAGGTTGTCCCATGACCACCCGGTATATTCGTCGTGCGTGGGGACTGACAATAGCGAACAGTGCAACAGGGAGACGCCGTGCATGACTTGTGTGCTCCGAGGAAAGCAAGACAGTTGCTCCTATGGAGACGCCATCCCAGGGTAGGTCTCTTTCTCCTCTGGATGCCTCAGAGGCGTGTTCTTTACTCGGTGTTGATGCATTTCCAGTCGCTCCCAGAAAGCCCTCGAGGGTCCGTATGTGGACGTGTTCTCCAAGACGCCGGGCTTTAGTGTGCAAGATTTCCATGCGGCAAAGGAAGAGACGTGGAGTCCCGATCTGGCTTGTTTCGGCTATTCCAACGTGAACGTGCACAACTCTCTGGGCATTGTCAAGAAACTAGAAAATCTGGAGCTGGGGGGCAGTCCTCGCCCGTTGCAGAAGCAGAGAAACGTCACACTGTGCCAGGCCGCGTACGATATCTACAAATCCGTGCTGAAACAACTGCCGTGTTCCGCCTGCGTGAGAGATCTGGTTGAGGTCTTCTTTGACGACGTCAATTGGCAGTACACCATTCTTGACCGAAACTATTTCACAGTCAAACTAGAGGAGTACTACCATCAGCCCAGCTCGCCTCCTTACCAAGCAGAAAGGACATTTCCCTCCGAAAGACTGATATTTTCGGCCCTCCTCTTTCAGGTGCTGGTATGCGCCTTACAGTTCCTCCCAGCTGGTCACTCTGAAAACCTCCACAGCTTCTGTATGAAGGGCATTGTTGTGGATGGAGATGGGGTTCCCGACGATCCCACGATGCGGCTTTTGAGTCTGCTCCCCAAAAATGTCATCAACTTGGACTACATTGCAGCACAGATTCTGCGAACTGCATGGCTCAAGAACCGCGGCATGATTGCTGAAGCGTGGCATGTCATTGCCCAAGCAACCATCAACGCACAAGAGATAGGGCTCCACCGCGACGATGGCAAACTATACGCCAGTGACGCCGAGAGTGCCTGCGTTGAGCTATGGGACATCGTGCTGCGGCGACGTCTGATGGTCAACCTCTACCTCTGGGACAGGTGAGTGAGCCAGCAACAAAGCATGGTGCACACTTTTCCACGCTGCTAACGGCGATTTCAGCCAAATGGGCATGGTCCTGGGTAAACCGCTCAATTTCAAGGCCAATGACTACATCATAGTCCCGCCGACAGATTGCCAGATCCCAAGAAATCGGAAGTCTACAGCCCCCTTCGAACGAAGCGAGTACGAGAAGCCGAATACATTCACAGTGCGGTTGCTCGAGTACCATTTGCACAAGCACCTCCCACAAGTCAGAGAGTTGGAGTTGGAAGGCCCTTATCCGCGAGACTACAGCAAGGTGGAACGTCTTCACCAAGGAGCTCTGGAGTATATTGCATCAATCCCAGCCACCTATCGATTCGAAAATCCCGACAGATCGTTCGACGATGAGTGTCCCATGCTCGCATCACAACGCGAATTCTTCTGCGCGACAATATGGCTATTCATCCTTTTGCTTCACAGACCATATATCTTTTCAGTCTCCCTGAGCCGCACAAAGATCCTGAAGACGGCCATCCACATGTTGGACGCTCAGCAAAGATTTTTCGAAAGCCTCTCTCCACATCACTACAAGATGTTCACCCTCGCATATTTGACTGTGGAGCCTTGTGTCTCCATGTTGGCTGTATTGATCGCATTTCCACAGGAGAATGCACCATTGATTCCAGAGGCCTTTAGATGTATACGAGAGTCTCTGTTCAGACTAAATACAATCCGCAACACGAATAAAGTGGCCGGCCAGGGCGCCGATGTTGTTCAGAATCTGCTCCTTCGAGCAGAGAAGAATCGGCCAACACCGTTATCGACTTCAAAGTCCAGCAGTCCTAGGTCAGACGCGCACTCTTCCGAACTATTTGTGACACCCAGCTCCCACGGTGCAGCTTCCTTCTATGCAGTGACAGAACAGCAGCCGCAGCAACAGCCGCAGCAACAACAGTCGGCCTTATTCTGCGGCAATACCTCGTTCGGAGATTTGGCTGATTGGAGTACGCCCTTCCAGTCAACGTCGTCGACTGCCCCGTCAGCCGACCCCGGTTATGCATTTGATGGAACTCCATTCCGGCCTGTTGCTGACCTGACGTACAACGACCTAGCCATTGTGCAACCGTTTTCAATGCCCGAGGACAGCTTCAATGGAGGATCTGGCACCGGCTCTGGCACCGGCTCTGGCAGCAGCAGGGTTACCAGTGAGGTGCCGCAGCAGTTTCGCGGCGACTTTGGTGAGGGCTCTTTCTGGAGTTTCGTCAATAGAGGCTCTACCTAACGGAGTAGAGGAGTCTTGATCTCGAAGAAGGCCCCACGACGACATGAGACTCCGCTGTCGACTTATGTACACGATCGATTGAGGCGACCGCCCGTCGAGACCGCGGTGGGCTGAGATCGGGTCCGTCACGCTCACCACCGCCAGCCACCTGCAATACCACATAGCATAGCTGCTTACTGTTGGTTGCTCTTTCTCTTTCACCTTTTCGAAATGCCAGCCACTCTAAGGCTACGGCTTCCGATCCAGAAGCTGATAAGGGTCAGGGAAGGCGCAGCGCGGGCGAGAAGCACGATCCAAAACACATCCTCCCCGCTTCCGACGTTGCATTCTTGGTTGCAGAGCTCTTTACAGCAACAAATGTCGTTCGCATGAAAGCACTCCGTTTGGCACATTGGGAAACCTGATATGCGAATTTCAGTCCATTCTCCGCCTAGCACGTTGCTTACTGGTGAGCCGACTCCCGCCTGAGACACTGGCTGTCCACACCGAGACGAGGGCATTGTTGTTTTTGTTGTTAGAAGTGTTGTGAGGGTCGAACATACGGTACCGCCATCATTGCCATGTGCTATTGATTTCTATGGACCAATGGGAGTCTGAGGCGGTAAAGAACCTTGGTCATATTCATTCATATGAATCGCGTTTAGATTCTTTTACACACGGGGGCGGAATGGAGTTTCTCGCCATTCCGATATTCCATGACACGTAATGACACGACCAGGATTTCGAACCGGATCAGAGCATTATTTTCAGTATAGAGTAATCTGTCGAGCTCACCATGCCGACTTGCGACTCTTGGATATAAAGAAGAGGGAAAAAACTAGTGAGAGGAAGATGACTATCTGACCGCCGAAAATTCACAAGTGGAGATAGACTTTGGCAAGATGAACAAGTTCAGATTTCCCGCCACTGTGTATTGTGTACCTTACATTCAGAATCCAAGTGCTTTCCGCCGGAAGTGGCGTCTGGACCGATCTGGGTGGTTTGTGGTATGGGTGGTGGCGACGAGACCGAGGCGCCCTTGAAATGGTGAAACATCGCTGCTTTCTACCAAATACGCCCACTAGCCCATGCTGCTTTACTCCAGAACGCAAAAGAGATGCACAAGAGGCTTCAGAGTTATTTTTTTTTGGTGCGTCTACATCATGGGGAGAAAGTTGTCCACGTCATCAGAAAGTGCTTGTTAACTGGACCATTTTGTCTTGAAGAAGCTACTGTATGCCTGCAACCATCGTCTGAGATTCTCACTGGGACCGCCTGGATCGGCTAGGTTTTCCGTCTTCGCCAACCAAACAAGCGACACGCCCTTGAATTCGTCGGAGCCTGGAGTGGCACCAGGGTAGCAACAGGAGAAATAATTCCACTGGTGTTTTCGACCGTCATTGGGCTGACGTGCAGTATCAAGTCGGGTGATTGGCAGACGGCGTTTACAATCGCAGGATTCATTTTAACAGCCGGGACTTGTGAGTTGTATAATTTTTGTTTTGTCGTCTAATGAGAGAGTCGCTAACTAGTGAAACAGTGATGCTCGCCCTCATGGCGATAATCTCTAGCATCGAGGCCTCCGGGAAAGCAGTTGCCTGAGACCAGCACTCAGAATTTAGCGAAGTTGATTCCAATCCTGGGGTCTAATAACGATCGCCTGAAGCTTCCAGAGGTCTTGTGGTATTTTCCTTGATCTCAACTTCTGGAAATCGGCTATGATCTCTGAAACCCCTCCAAGTCATCCTGCATCAGTCTCAGTAGGAAGTCATCCAGCCCCAGGTATGTCCGTGGCATCGGAATGATTTCAGCCTGCGGACAGACATTGTCACAGGTCTTTGTGTAACGGACGACAAACTCAGCAGTCTGTGTCATTGCTCTCTGACAACTTCCTGTCTGTCAGTCTTCCCCTGGACAGCTGTCGACCCGGCAGAAGTCACGGTGCATGGTCACTTGGACTTCCAAATGCGGTTAGTAAGCGCTTGCTCCGAACCTCATTTGCTTTTGGTCAGAGAGCAAAACTGGTGAGGATGCTGTGTTACCTTCGGGGGCGTCTGCCGCTGCGCAAGCTGGTAAGCCAACGCATTCGATCGATGATCAGGATTTGTGATTCAATCTCCTGCTACTTGCCGAGTCTCCTCTTCCTGGGCGGTGCAGCCCAACGTCATGCGACTCCTCCCAGCTCCTGCAAATGCAAAATCGAAAGAAGTCGGTATACTGGCCCAAGAATGTATGACAGATTGCTGAATATGACCCAGCATATGTTCTAGACCCCATCTGTTGCTTTGTGCCCGTGGAAAGAAGAGAAAAGCGGTTCGCAATGAGGCTGAAAAGGCTGCAGAGAGGTGGTTAGGGTTGATGCACCTCCTAAAACGCCTGCAGCGACATCCTGGCGTTGTCAAATCAGACTTGCAGTGGCTATCTGCCCAACTCCTTCTCTTACGCCAGTGGGGGCCGCATCCTAAACCAGGCCTACCACCTTCTCTCCGGCTTGTTCGAGATATAATAAATGCGCATTCCCAGAGCGGCAGCCGTTCTGCCAACGGAGCCCGTTGTTCGAAGCGAATATTGAGGAGAGCTTCCCCGCTGTGTTGTTGCAAGTTGTCACTGATCTGTCTATTATCTTAGGCCGCAGCCATGGCTGACCCAGCTGGCAAGATCACCTTGCGAGGCGCTCTTAGCCAGTCCAAGTGGCTGGTAACGACTACAGCACCACTTCGCTCAAACACCTCTGGTAAAGCATGGCCGGAGGTCTCGGCCTCGATGTGGGAGGACTTTACGTTGGACAACCTCAACGCGCAATACGCCCAAGTTCTCGACTATGAATTCTCAACAGTAGAGCTACATGCACTGCTATCTTACCCGCCGTCTTCTGACCTTGTGCAAATCACCCAGGCTGCGGACATCAATCGTCTGATCAAACGGAACCGTCATCTGTTGGCAAACACTCTTACTCTCGCCCAAGGCTTTCTCGGTCTCCACCCAGGTGCTACGCCCCTTTCCGTGTCTACTGAGGTTGACAAGTCAAGTGAAGCCAAGCTCCCCAACGTAAGCAAGAAACTGACTGTGGACCACGTCATCTGGCTGGACAAACAGCCCATCGCGAATCTTTTGGTTGGCCTGGAGTCTGGCCGTACTGATGATATGCAGGATAGACGCTGTCTGAGCAGAAAATGATCACCCCCCACCCCTATGCTGCGGGACGGTGACAAAGATACCGGCACGCGCGGAAGAGAATGAAGAAGAAGAAATTTTGGGAGTTCCGGACAGCATGAGGCCCATGGATGAGACGACTGTCATGATGGAAAGAGAGATGATCTCATTTGCATTATCAAAACTAGTGCCTGCGCCGTGGAAATATCAGACCGTCCTTGAACTCCCATTCGAGTGAGGTGCTGAACATTATGCTTCGCTTCAGCTTAGCCGTAACCTTACTATCGCAGTCATAGTACCACCGAGGTGGTTTGGCATCCAACCGTCGACGTGTCTTTGTAACCGCTCCTTTCCGCCTGTCGCAGCTCCTGCCCTTCGTCTGTTGACCTCGGCTTTGTTCGCTGACTCCTCCTGTCCCGCTGGCCTCCGCGCTGGCCGCAACAGAAGTCTTCCAGTCGTAGAGCCTGGGGTCCACGAAGGTATAGACACGCTCGCGAGATGGCGTCGGTCTCAGGTCGTACTTGATCCGACAGCCGTACCCGCTAGGAAATGCATGGACGGAGATGTGGTCCTTCGGATTCTCGTGTTGGAAATTCCAGAACTGCACCGTGCTGTCGAAGTCCCAGAAGTCGTTGATGCTGAACTGGAAAGTCTCAAATTCCATGGCCGAGATCCACTCGGGTGTTAGGCGCGGGTTCAGCTCCGGCGTCACCATAAAGTGCGGAACGGTGACGGCTGTGCTAAAGTCGCCCAGCTTGCCGCCGATCAACTGCCGGTGCGCCATGTCGACGTCGATGATGCCGAGTTGGTGCAGTCGGATGATATCCCGGAGAATCCTCTTCATATCTTTGTTTCGGAGAGGTTCTTCCGCTTGACCGAATTCTTTCACGATGCACCGAATGGGCGGGTGTCTGCCGTCCCTCCCCAGAAAACGCCCGCGCATATCTTCGAGGCCGGGAATCTCACAGTTGCCGTTAAATTCGAGTTTGAGGTGGCTGAACCGGTTCATCATCGTACGTTCGTGTTCTTCGTCGAGAAGGAGATAGCCGAGGCACTTGACGGCTAGTTCCTCGTACCCGTCTTCCTGGAGGCGACCAAAGGCCCGGCATTCGCAGGAAAATGGCTCTGAGTAGTTGTAGAACGCGCTCATGGCCTCGAGATCGTCTGGTTTGGTGTGTGCTTCAGGACCCAACCAGTCCTCATCGTAGGGGAAGCGGAACTGGAGGGGATAGCAATTAGTTTATTGCTCCTTGGGCAATCTCATGGTTGGGATCCTCTGCCCACTTACGAGTTTCAGCGCGTAGATCTGCAGTTCGATCTTGACCTTGAAGACATGTGCGTGCAGGCCTTCTCCAAGGTATTCAAGGAACTCGATCTCCTGCGAGCCCTTGAAATTAAACGGCTTTAGCTTGGGGCCGTCGCACCGTGGCAGGGGCACCAAATCTGCGGGTGATTCAGGCCAGTCTAGATACATGATGAAACCGGAGCTCAGGTTGGAAGCAAACAGCGGGAAGACGACGCTTCTGAAGCGTTCCGGGAGTTTGACCAGGGAAAGTACGGGGGACGAGTGCGAGGCGCCATGTTTATTTATGTTGACCTGTGGCGGAAAACAATCTTATCCAACTTTTGTGGTTGTTGGGTGTTTGTTTCGCGATTCCTTTTTGTTTCGATTGCGACGAGGCTGTGCCAAGAACCAGATCCAGGGGGGTTCTTGGCATAGTCACGTGATACCAAGGAAGATAACTCCCGTGATGTCCGGAAAAAGGTCGGCGCACCATCTTCCACCAACCGACTGATATTATCAAAATGACACCAGAAATTCCTGCCCCTGGGGACGACCGGAGCCCGCGGAAGCCATATGAGGACAATGTTCCCGGCATCTAGCCCTCATGAATGTCACCATCGAGCATCACAACCGTCTCCAGTCTCCACATCGGCGGGAGTTTTTCATCTTATCTGATAATAATAATCTGATAAGATTATCGCCCAGGACGCCAAATGGGTCATATTTTTCTTCACATCATGCTCATCCTCTTCTAACTTCCCTTCGGCTCTCAATGACATCCTCATCTGATCCCGCCGGTGTCGGCGCTGGGGAGCTTGACGATCACAAGCTCATGTCGCCATCGACGAAGCCAGAATAGGCTCGAGGAAACAGGTTTTCTGCACGCCTTCTTCCGTCAACTCAGAATGAGAGAAGAGCGCTCGCAGTAGCCGGAATCCATGTTTCTACGGAATCGCTAAGGATTCAGGCGGGGAGTGGAAAGGGAAAAATCCATCTTTCCTTCTTTGTCGCCCAATGCATGTGTCCAACAGGTTTTTCCCGCAAGCTTTGGTCTTGGGGTTGCCTGTGTCTAGTCGTCTATGGTAAGGCTTCATACTCTCGCACTTGACCTGAACAGTGTGTGCTCTCTTTTTTTTCCCGTGCAGCTTCATATTTGTATTAGTCAATTGAATGCGCGATGGAGCGGTCAGGAACGTGGCTGGAGTCCCAAGCAAGTCGCTTCCCGAGGGTGTGAGGGACTGAGATGGTTCAGTGCACAAATACCTTGATTGCTGCCCTCGTGGATGTCCGTTTCTCTTCAGCTTTCCATCGTCTCTCGTTCTCTTCCAACTACTCGCACGAGCTGAATACCCTTCACCCAATCTCAATGGCGCCCAAAAGCCTTGTTCTTGCAGCTTTGGCTGCCGCTGCCCTGGCTCAGACTCCAGCAGATCTGGTTACTGTCCTCAATTCCACCGATGGGGCTTCCACCATCAGCGAAGTGGTGTCGGAAGTCCCTGGCTTTCTGGATGCTCTATCCGGAAAGACAAACCTCACCTTCCTTGCCCCGAATGACACCGCTATTGCCGAGTTCTTGAACACTCCGGAAGGACAAGCACTTGAGGATGCAGGCGACGACTACCTCTTGAACCTGTTGCTCTACCATGTCATCGATGGAGGGTACAACAATATCACGGACTACTATATCTCCCCGACCTTGTTGACGTCAAGCAATTATACCAACGTGACTGGTGGACAAAATGTTGGTATCTATTATGACGATGACGAAGATGTCGTTGGCTTCTATGGTGGATTGGACTACAACCCCGAGGGACCTCCGACGCCCATCCCTTTCTCTCAAGGATGGATCTATCTCATCAACGGCGTGATGAAGATTCCCCCAAGTGTCTCCGAGACCGTGACCTCAGGCGACTTCAATGGCAGTTCCTTTGTAACAGGTCTGAACGAAACTGGTTTGACTGAGCAAATTGACCTGCTCCACGATGCGACGTACATCATTCCGACCAATGATGGCTTCGACGCTGTCGAGCAAGCGCTCTCCGAGTTGAGCACCGAGCAGCTGGCTGACGTGCTCAAATACCACGTGGTGGCCGGCAAAGTCTGGCACTTTGACGACCTCGAGAACGGAACGCAGCTGACGACGTTGCAAGGCGAGTCCCTGACAGTTTCTGTTACTCCTGCAGGAGACTACTTCATCAACAATGCCGGAATCAGTTACGTCGACCTCGCGGTTTCTGAAGGCGTCGTCATCTTCGTTGACAACGTGCTGAACCCTAATGCCTCCTGGTCCCCACCAGTCAATGGTACCGAGGACGGTGTGCCCGCATGGCCAGTCTCGAACGCCGCCAACAACGGAAGCGAACCTTCAAGCACTGCGACAGCGAGCAGCACGCTTGCCACTGCTACCTTTACTGGGTTGGCTGCTGCGCCATTGAAGACTGGTGCTGTTGGTGCGGCTGCTATATTCGGTGGGGCTGCATTGGCGCTCGTGCTCTAGAAAACTGGAATAAAGAAGACGTCGTAATCAGAAGTAATAGGCGTTGTTGCTAGAGCGCAAGAAGGAAAGGGGGAGTCGAAGGCAGAAATTGAGGAGGAGCTGGAAGATAGATCCCCGCGTCTGGTGCTTACCACGCCACCGTAGATGTTCCATCTCAATAAATACTTCCGAGCATAGACACAGTGCTTGCCACTTCTCCGTTTATGCAGCTCGCCCCAAATTTCCATCCTTGCAAACTCACATCTCATCCTTGTGTGCCCCATGTCGACCCCATAACGAGAAGTCGCGTAATTCCAGCACCTTCTTTACCCCTTGGCCTGGAGGGTAAATGACTGTCACGCTCCGACCAGAGCGAAGCGACGAGGACGGCCAGCACTAGTTTGCAAAGGACGAAAGATACCGACCTCTCAGGTCCTCGAACCGATTGATCGTGCAGTGTTACCATGTGAAGCAGCCGATGGGGGTTACGGCCAAGAGACGCCAAAGCTTTAGCCTCGTTGACATGCCCTGGCAGCCCTGCAGCATGATCAGCGCTCTAGACAAGTGAGCTCATTCTGCGCTACGCATTCTGCAATCGTCGGACACAACCGGAAGCCATCCTCCTTTCCACTTTGATTCCAGCATCGTCGATCTCCACGGAGAGGCATCCTGTGACAACAGGATCGTGTTTACATGCCGAATGTCTTCGACCTCACGGGAGAAAGGCGCAATTCATCACCTGAAGACAGCCGCCCCGGTGACAAGAAACGTGTACTGTGTGCCTTTGACAGCCTGAACTGGGAGTTAACTATGTGCGGAGAGCCCGGATGCCATACGTCCCATTGAACGAAGAAACCGCCCGAGCAGGTTACACAGGCTTCGTTCCAGAAAAGAGAAAGGTTCCCGGTTACCCACGAGTCACGCTCAGCGTTTTCCATTCCTTCCATGTGGCGACTGACGGATCATGAGAGGAATATCCACAGAGCGTTGGTGCACAGCTAGGTTCTGCCAGAATTCCAGCCACGTCTGTGGGACCCCAGCCCAGTATTTGGGGAGGTAGGGGAACTATCAACTGAAGATGGTTGCAGGGTCGCAACTGAACACCATCTTTTGATCAGATTGATGATTTACATACCCCTAGTAGCCCATTCTGTTCGAACGGCAATGATCACCAGCTTCGAGTGCGTATAGTCCACCAGAAGATAGGGGATGAATGACTCAAGGCACGGTTCTATGGACAGTGATATGTCGCTTTTCGCTATGTGGCCTATACGCAAAGAACATAATGGAACAACCTGAAAGAGGCAGATATGGCCGATATCGGTACCGCTGCAACTGCTCCTTTGTAGCATTGGGCTCTCATGCATTGTCGCAATCCAGACTCGAGCAGCAATGGAGGTCTACATCACACTTGACCCTGGACTGGAAAAGCTTTGACTCTAACGTCCTGAGACTTTGCTCGAAAACTTTGACAGGCATCGAGCCAGTGATCGAATGGCTCGGTGGGAGGGAAGAGTCGACTTGTCGCGCTTGTGCAAGCTGGAAAGCGATGTCTGGATCCCACTAACCCAAGGCGGAATTTTTATCTGATAAGATTATCAGAAAATTTTCGCTGATAATCTTCGCACTCTTGATCGGACATGTGAGCAGCGTCTCCACCGTAACCACTCACAACTGGCCTCCACCGTATGCGTTGGTATACCCGAGTGTGGTAAGTGCTGTCGGATCCAAGGTCTAGAAGTGACCCAGGAACCTCTGCTATGTCCACTCAGTCACGATTTGCAGTCTTGTCAGGTGCTTTCGATGCACTTTGCCATCCACTCAATTCGCTGGAAAGGTAGGAGTCCTGGATTGGACTATAAATCTACCAGGATGTCTCTTTACTGCTCTGGCAGTCCCCTTCAGTGCTCTCACAAGCTATTGCCTGGCCTACCTTTGACATGAGGACACTAAGTTTGTTGTTATTGCTATGCGGCCTCTCACGAGGGGCCGTAGACAAGTATACTGGTTGCTTGAATGGCATCCAAACAGCTGTGTCATACCTCACTTTCAATGAAACTGACCCTGATTACTATACCAACGCATGCACCAACAAACTTGTCGTCATGTCAATGTGGGCTGCTGCAAAGGTCTATTGTACACCCCGCGAAATTGAAGCTGGCGAAAAGCAGTTCTCAGGATACTGCGAGGAGTATGGCAACGTCCAACTCATTCCTTATGCCGAAGTGCTCCCAAACCTCACCAACGAATACATCAAATCTCTTCCGGTTGCCCAGTATAGCGATATTGAAGACCTCACTGTCTTCAATACGTCGGTCATGATTTCCAGGTCTTTATACAAGGCTGGTAGAGACACCTATGTACGTCCTTGTTGTCTTCTTCATGTCTGCATCTCAGCACTGTACTGACTATGCGAAGGTTGTCTTCGATCTAGAATACGTCCTCCATCAAAGATACGGGTGCGTTCTTTCCCCCTGCAACTATCAAAAACATGTTTGGATTTGTGTTAAACTGTTCTAGTTGGGCCATGTACGGGTTTTGGGGTGGGCTGCTGTTAATAGGCGTTCTCAACCGTCTCGCTACACATTTCTCTGGATCTCGTCGTCTGAAAGCTGTGGACGACATCGAGGGAAGAAAGACATCCTCCGGCCAGAAAGGCCCTCGATCGGGAGTTGTCGCCTGTGTCAGCTCGGTTCATCATTGGCTCCGATCAAATGTCATCGTACCTGCAACATTTGGCTCCCATCACAACCGCCCTCTGTTCTGGACTACCATACCGACACGCATGGAAACGATTATCGTTGTCTCCTTCTGGGTCATGACCTTCATCCTGTGTTGCGTTGGCTATCAGATTTTCTGGCCCAACCTTTAGTATGTTCTCGACATCGTCCCCTCCTCTCTGGTTGGAACAATTGCTGACTGCCTTTCAGCTACACCGAACCTCAACAGGCCTGGCGGTATATTTCAGACCGCACTGGCATCCTTTGCTATGCAATGCTGCCCTGGCTGTGGATGTTCTCTGGAAGGAACAACATCTTCTTATGGCTCACTGGCTGGAGCTTTGCGACTTTCAACATCTTCCACAGACACATTGCTCGATGTGCGACGGTGCTGGCGATTGTCCATTCGGTGGGATGGTCGGTTTTAGAAGGCACCTGTATGATCTATTCGTATTTACTTCGTCCTGGACAACGATGCTGACTCTCCTTCTAGTTGGCTACTTCGCCGAGTCGTGGACGGAGCAGTATTGGTACATGGGAGGACTGGTAAGCTCTCACGCCGGTCATACGTCTCCACTTGTGCTAACACGAGTTCCAGGCGACGATTGCAATGAGCTTGATCGTGCTGTTCTCTTTCATGTGGTTCCGCGTCAGGTCGTATGAGCTCTTCCTCCTTATCCACATTGCACTCTCCGTGGTGACCATCGTTGGTTTGTTTTAGTACGTGCTTGACCCTCTCCCCCTCCTTACCCTCCCACTTGCTGAGCTCCGCAAACCAGCCACACTGCCATCTTCGACGGAGAGTACAACGGCTATCTATGGCCACTGGTGGCTATTTGGTGCTTTGATCGAGCAGCTCGCCTTGCTCGGTGGGCATACTGCAACCTTCACATCAGATTGTCCCACGCTGTTGTCAATTCCACGGCCTCCGCAACTTACGACAAAGACGGCGACTTCATCAGACTTGACATCGTTCCTGGATCTCGGATGCTTAAAGCAGGACCTGGCCAGCATTACTACTTGTACCAGCCAATGAAATGGAAGGGCTGGGAGAACCACCCCTTCACTTTGGGAGCTTACGAGACTGTCAAGGAATCGGACCCGGCAAGCGTTGTCACGACTGCCGAAGCTGGAGCCGAGCACAGGACCGACATCGAGGCACTCGCGGGCAAGGATGTCGAGGCGGTTGCCGCCCCAAGCTCATCCTCGCCGACTTCCCTAGACGTCACGCCAGACCCATCGCAGCATAAAGTTGACTTCTTCCAGGACAAGGTCGGTCGGCAGAAACTCACCTTCCTCATCCGGCCCTTTGGTAGCTGGACCAAGCGTCTCCGAGACGAATGTCTCAAGTCACCCACCGGAGTCATCACGCCCCACCTTTTCATTGAAGGACCCTATGGTGAGCACAGCCCTCTGCACACATACGAGAATGTCGTCTTTGTTGTCGGTGGGACCGGAATCTCTGGCGCGACGCCTTACCTGCAAGACCATGTCCGAAGAACAAGTAGCCAAGCACAAGCATCACGCCCGGATGGAAAAGTGGCTACGCGCACGAGAGACATCACCTTGATATGGTCAACTAAGCAGTCCGCGATGATCCGCAGCGTCGTGGCACACGAGCTGAAGCCCATACTCGGGCGTGAGGACATCCACATCCACCTGCACGCCACATCGTCCCGAGAGCCGCAGAGTAGCAGCAGTCTGGATTCCCACGAAGTCGACCTCGCCCACGCCGCTGCAGCGCGGGACAAGGAAGTCGATCTCAAGAGCACCCCCGCCACGAGCCTTAGTGACGGACTGACCATCTCGTACGGCCGGCCTGACATTTCCGCCACGATCCTGACCATCATCAACGACGTGAACAGCGCCGGCCCCGCCGGCGGCCGCATTGCCATCTTGACCTGTGGCCCGGGCGGCATGGCCGACGAGGCCAGGGCAGCGGTCCACACAGCCTTGAAGCAGGGTAAGCGAGGTGTTGAATACTTTGAAGAGGCTTTTGGGTAAGTTCTTCACCTTTACTGTCGTTTCTGTCTGTTTTGTTTCTGATTACTGACTGGCCGCTCAGGTGGTGATGTGATGATTGTCGAATCTTCGTCCATTGGATGGTCCATCTGACGAGAAAAAGGAGAGATACCACAGACAAAGTAGATAGAAGCTTATGATATACACTAAAAAATGCTGGTCAACCTTCGACTGGAACTTGCTTTGAACCTCCTTGAGTTGATGTTGTCTATGTCGTCCAAGTCCTGGGATTAGATTAGATTGTGCCATCTGATTAGATCTGGTCCGCCCCCTAGTTAACCCTGGACCGGCTCTTTCAAAGTCTCTATCCTCTGCCGAGTCAACCCTAGATGCTCTTCTGCAACCTCCCTCCCGGTCTCCATATTCTCCTTGGGTTATTAAATAAGCACGCTCCCTTCCCCCTCCCCTACCTCTCCCTCTCCTTTAAACAAGACGGTCTCTCCCGTTCTATTTCCCCTCCCATTGCACCAAGCCCGACACAAAACACTACCGTAAAGGACCAGAATGTCTAGCATTCCCCCGCTTCCCTCCTTTCCCAACACTCGTTGTCTCTTTTTCTTTGGTCTGTTCAGTGCGCAAACCGGAAATCCAACCGCTTATTTCCCATCTCCCGCGTTCTCGACAGGTACTGAAGCTGCTGCGCCTCGGTCATGGCGGTCCACTTCCTGTCGCGGTGCCGGTTGCGGAGCACGTAGTATGCCTTGGTGAACAGGTACAAAGCAATGTTCAGCAGGGCCACGGCGAGGAGCACACGGTTGCCGCGCTTGTAGGCGGGGGCATCATCTGCGCGCGATATCAGCGAGGTGAGAATTGCGAGGAGGTGATAGAGGTTGGTAAGCAGGTAACACGAATAGTATAACGGAAGAAAGAACAAAAATAAAGAGGGACTGACCTGCTCGATACACGTTGGAGGATATCACGCCGCCGGCTTGCACGAACATGTTGTACATGGCCGCCGACACGGTGCGGGAATGTACGGCGTTGGAGTTGCGCGAGTTCCAGCCAACTTGGATCGGGTGGGCTGGTTCGGGACGCATATTAGCCTCAGAGCTTATCCATTCATTGGAAGGACAGTCCACGACATGATCAATCTTTTCATACCATTGGGGTAGCTGAGCAGCAGAGTCGTGACGGCCCACGTGGCCCATTTGTTCATCTTGGACGTATCGACGCTGTTGAAGAAGATCAGGAATGGGAGCGCCCAGAGCTGGCCTGTCACGGCCGTGAATGTGAGCTCGTGCAGGATCTCGGCCACATAGGTCAAAAGCAGCATGTTGATCACTGGTAGTGCAAGAGATGTTAGCCGGGAATGACCTCCAGGTTTGGGCTTTCTGGTTTCTTTCTTCCCAAGTGACGTGGTTGCGTGGATGAATGAATGAATGAATGAACGGGAGACACATACTATGGAAGACGGTGTAGGGAATCGCCAACAAATTCGTTTGGAATGTGTCGAAGCCGAGACCGCGCAGAGAGAGCGTGAGATACTGCTGTACCGGCGTCATGGGAATCTGGAACATGAGCCCCAAGACATACAGTGGCCTAGGCAAGACAGTGCAGTTAGCAGTGTGGGTAGACTGGGACGAGACGAAGTCATGATTCAACGGAGATTTGCTTACCAAAGGTCGAAATCTTTCAGGCTCTGCCACAGGAGACCTGGGGTGATGGCCTGCCGGTTGTGCATGCCGCCCTTGCTGGGGTCGTCGCGGATCACTCGGTTGACCATGATGATCTCCTCCCTAGGTTGATTCAACAATCAACAAGACATATTCACATCGCCCAGAAAGTGACACGTCTCTTCTTACCTCTCTGTAAACCAGCCCGTCCTCCCCCGAAGCCAGCTTGCTGTCTGTGTTGGCGAGGCCGGCATAAGACCAAACGCCAAAAGGCCGACGAACATGGTCAATAGCCCCTAACATAATTTGCGTTCACCAACTGGAATTCTGGAAACAGGAGAACGAAGACAGCCTACCTCTATCAGGAACAACCACCGCCACCCAGACTGCCGCTGCACGCCTCTCATATGGAGGACGCCGTAGGCCAGGAAGCCCGAGATGATGTCGGCCAGACTCATGGCGGTCCAGAAGAAGCCCAGGCGCAAGGAGAGTTCGTGGTGCTTGTAGAAGTACGACAAGTAGAGAATCACCTGTGCATTGATGAGCGAGAAATGTCCCCAACACATTCTTTCCGGCCCCTAAGGCGTCCTCCCGAGCACTCACGTCTGGGATGAAGCCGCCCTGCAAAATCCCCAAGAGACATCGACAGAGGAGGAAAGATGTCCGCCCCTCGAGCCAGAATTGGGTCACGGCGACAAGGGACCACAGAGTCATTTGCATGGGAATCCAGCGGTCGGGACCGACCCATTTCGACACCAATTGCGACGGCACCTCGGCGCAAAGGAAGGACACTTTGAAAACCGTGTTGCCGAGATTATAATCTGAGTAAAGCCACCGGTTAGTCTATTGTGTCTCGCTGCGTTGGGGGTTTATGTGATGAAGCATCCACACCGTTGGTGGTTAGGTGCAGGTCCTTGAGGAAGTCGTCGCTCAGGGCCTGCGTGATATTTGCACGATCGAGTTCCAAAGCCATGAACATGATGCAGGCAAAGACCATGATCCGCACATCGGTCTTGCGAATCAACCTGTACTCTTCGCCCCAGGTCCATCGAGCAAACGGGTCGAAGCGGTGCAGGTTCTCCCTGAAACACGCGGCATGTTAATTGCCAATGCCGCGAGAGAGTGTGCAGACCAAGAACTTGCCAGTCTCGCCGGGGCTGGTACTCCTTCGCGGTGTCCGGATTGTCAAACACGCTTGCCTGTAAAATCAATCAGCCTCCCATATCCCCATTCTCAGCAGTAGCGAGATGTACCTGTGTTGCGATGGCGTGAGGATCATATGCTTGACCCCTCTGGAACCAAAACCTCTTCTCATGATGAGGCAGACCCAGGGGAGGGACGTCGTTTGGTGAAGCACTCGCGGAATCGGCCTTCTTCTCTGGCGGCTTGAGGAGGGCTTCAGCCTGCTCATCCAGCGAGATTGAGGAGCCATTCGAAGCCAGCTCATCGTCTAGGTGTCGATGCCTGCTGCTGCCGACAAACACGGTAGACATGGCTGGGTCCGTCAGGCGTTCCTCGCGGACAATATATCAATCACGTGCACGCTGGGTAGCAGTCTCTCCTCGTTTTCTCTCATTGATATCAATCTCCCGCTGTGTCTTTACGCTTGAGAATAGATGCCTGAACCATTTCTCTTTCTTGTCGAGAGCTGCATTTTGAAAGGAAGACGAGCTCGTGTGGTGGTGATGGAATGGATCTGGCTATCACGCAAGATTGACGATGGATGGCAAAATAGCCCCATGCCACACTGCTCGCCATGAAGCCGGGGCTTCTGATTGAGCCCTGCAAATTCGCTTATCTTCTTGGACACTCACGGTTGGGGCTGGGGATCTGCATCTGGCCGCGAACGACAAGAAACTTGATGGCGGAGCTGAATATGATGAAGGAGACATTGAATGGTATTGACTGAGCAGCAGTTACCAATGTACTGTACATTGGTCCACATGGACTAGTCAGTCCCTAGCAGCGAGAGTCTAGGCGCTAAATGGAACGGTACGCGCGACTATAGCCATTAAGGCCTGGAGGGTTAGGCGGTAGAATAACTGTAGCGCGATCTGTGTAGTCCCCTAGGTGACTAGCTAGGCACCCCGCTTACCCGTACATACTGTACAACATACAGTATATTGTAATACCGCCAGTACTGGCCGTAGGTGCTCTTTCAACCTCTCCATATCTTGCTGCAGCCATTAACAAAACACGATCTTCTCCAGCTCTACCTTCATTTTCAAGCCCCTCCTTCCTGTTGCACAGACCCCAGAATGTGAGCGGTAAACATGTCTTGTTTAGAGGTACGAAGACTTCCAAAAGACCGGAAGTGATTCAGCGATGTCACAGGGCGTGGCTCCCAAGCTTCCCGACTACCTACCATCACATTAAATCCGCTCAGATCTTGAGCTCCAGGTGCGATTTTCGAGACCATAATACTGAAGCCCAGGTGTATCACCAGAAAAAAAAATATGAATCGCCACAGACCAAAAAGGCTCCAGGGCCTTCATGGGATCGGGGTAGACAAGATGGGCAACATTGCGGACAAGGTCAAGGCAAAACAGTCACAAGCCGGCCCTCCCACTGAGAAGTTGCTACGCCTGGAGAACCTTGATGTCGACATCCCTCCCGACGATGTTGTGCAAAGCCTCACCTCAGCGGCAGCCACAAACGACGACGACAACAGTTACCTTCCATTCCTCGGACAGATAGACCTGAGGAATGCTGTTGCTGAGCACGTAAGCTCCATGACCGCAGGTACGATCCAATACAACGGTGAGGCAAACTGCATCATCACGGCTGGGGGCCTGAGCGGGATCCTCAACACCCTGCTGGCCACGGTGGAAGAAGGGGACGGCGTCCTCTTGACAGAACCCGTGTACGCTGGGCTGCTCAATCGCGTCAGGCTAGCTGGTGGCATCCCACATTTGGTGCCTCTGCAGTTTAACCCGGGGGAAGTATGGTCCCTGGACCGGGACAAACTGCGAGAAGTGATGGACTCGCCAAACAACAAGATCACAACGATGCTGATGATGTCCCCCAGCATGCCGACCGGGGCTTACCTCGACCAGGGAGATTGGACCCTCATCGCCGAGCTTTGTGTCAAGCATGATATTTTGTTGATATATGATGCAGCCATGGAGCGTTTGATATTCGATAATCTCCCCATTATCCACCCAGCATCCTTCCCTGGCATGGCGAATCGAACCATAATAGTGGGATCGGCTTCAAAAGAATTGCGCATGATTGGCTGGCGCGTAGGCTGGATTGTTGGCCCCGCGCACATTATACAGGACATCGGCCTGGTATCGATGGCCAATGTTGTTGTTCCTGTAGGTATTGCACAACGAGCTGCGAAGGAGGCGCTTCAGATATCCAAGGCCACTATTGTCGACTACGTTCGCGAACTGCAGCTTCGCAGGGATCTGTGCCTGAAAGAACTCAGTGGACTGCCCTTTGGCAAGCCGAGCGGCGGATGGTCGCTGTTGTTGCGTGTCGACACGCTGGGTTGGAGAGCGGATGCCGCCGCTGAAGCGCTTCTGGCACAAGGAGCCTGCGTGACGCCGATGGTCGGCTGGGGTTCTGACGAGGAAGCTCAATACATACGGATTGTCTTCTCGAACGAGCCACGAGATCGACTAGCAGGCCTGGGAAAGATGGTCAGGGAGGCATTGCTCAAGTGAGAGACAGCCCTATAGTTGGCAGTAATCTCGGGTTTGCGTGCCGTCCCATCAACCGCCAGCCCTATATTCCCTCAAAAAGGATTCAGCTCCTTGAACAGAAATGTTGTTGGCCACCAACTTTTTTACAACAACTGTTGTTGGAAGCCCACTGGAGATATCAGATAAGGCTTCGCACGCATCCATGGCACTCAGTACGTCGGTGTTAAAGTAACAAGCGAGACTGACAAATTCTTGAGCGCGAATAGACGGACTTTTGGCGGCTATAAGGACAGCCCTCCGTCTGGGGGGGCGTCACGCTAGGGTTTATGAGATAAGCAGCGTCCGAAGGGTTTAGGTGATAACATTGGGTGCACTACCGGTTCTCGCGAGCCTAGGGCATAAGGGCATGTTCGAGAAGATGTTCGAGAGATGAAGGAGCCAATGGAAGAACATTCGTGGTGGACAAGCTGACGTGCTACTCGGTCATAAGCCGACCAAACTCGATGAAGTAGTGGCCGCGCCGACCATGTGTGGCTTCAGCTCTAGTGGCCGCCGTACAAGACATCGTACAATCTCCCCAGCCAGTATCGCGAAAGATGACGTCGACGTGCAGTCAAGTTCCTCGCAGGGGTGCAGACCCCAGGGGATGGATGAATGGCAAAACGATACGACGACGCCCCGTGCTTTGGTGAGCAACAGCCAAAACTCTCTATTCCCACCAGGACGACCCATTGCAGATCGTGAAACCTCCAGATGCAGACAGCGGATGGGTCTGGAAGACAGCCTGGGGGGTTTAGGAATACTAATCACCATCAGAGGATTACATACAAACAGTCCTAAGGAGCCAGTGGTGAGGGTCAACGTGAGTGGCTGCGAATACCTGGTTGTCGCATACCAAACCCACCACCATCACCAGCGTCGGGTACGACGAGGTGTCCAACGAAGACTGCCAACGTCCTCGTCCGCTTGGAAACTCGTGGCCGAAGGGCGTCGAGGGCGTCTACATACTAGGACCCACTCGAAATCCTCAACCCCCAGTCCGGCGGATTCTCGTCGACCTATCAGTATCTGGGCGAGTCTTGACCCCTACAGCTTACTAACGGAAGCAGTCGTACCACAATATCGATACCCGGATCTACGTGCCCCAAATCGCGCAACGTGGAGGATTCCCTAGCGCTAAAGCCAGCATGCTCAATTGGGTAAAGGTGCGTACGAAGCATTCTGTTCACAGCCATAGCAATGGGGGTGTATATATGCCTAGCGAGGGAATGCGACGGGAGGCTTTGTGCATTGACAACCACATCCGCCTTCGCGTCCATCTTTGGGATCTATCGACAGAGATATTCGACTGCCACCATCACAACAATACAGTAACAGGAACAAGCTCACAAGTATGGCTGATATCGAGAGCGTGCGAGACTCAAGCTCGTCTTCCACGAGCGTCAACACCCTCGGTGAGCGACACCAATCGGAGGTCGATCTGGAGAAGGCAGAGACCATTCACCCAACCCCGACCTCAGGCACGGGGGTATCAGCGACACGGTCGCAGACTATTGGGAGGACACGCTCCGTGGCTACCGACGGCTACTCGGTGTATGATGTCGACGACAATGAGAGCGACGAGACAACTATCGAGCGCACCAAGACGAATCCCTTCGAAGTTTTCTGGGAGGGACCAGGCGACAAGGAAAACCCTCGCAACTTCAATCTTGCCCGGAAATGGATCATTGTCCTCATCACTTCTCTCGCTTCCTTCTGCGTGTAAGTAGGAATCTCACTTTGTGGAGGTTTCTTCTGTGGCGGATATTGACTGGTTGCTCATTAGAACGTTTACCTCGTCTGTCTACACCACCACCTACGAGCAGCTCAGGGAGGAGTTCCACTGCTCCAGAGAAATCGCCACGCTTGGTCTCTCGACATTCGTCTTGGGCTTAGCATTCGGGCCCATGCTGCTGGGGCCCCTTTCCGAGTTCTATGGGCGACGACCCATCTACATCGCGTCCATGTTCTTCTTCCTGATCTGGCTGATCCCTTGCGCCGTTGCCCAGAACATCCAGACCATGATTGTGTGCCGCTTCTTCGACGGCTTCGCGGGCAGTGCGTTCCTGGCCGTCGCCGCAGGCACCGTGGCAGACCTGTTTGAGCCCAAGGATCTTGAGTTCCCTATGATGATCTTCACGGCCACGCCGTTTATGGGTCCTGCATTTGGCCCGATTATCGGCGGGTTGATTAACCAATTCACCACATGGTATGATGATAATCCCCCTCATTATGAGAAGAAACTCGCCGCTGACAACAATACTTCGTGTACAGGCGATGGACTTTCTACACGCTCCTCATCTGGACTGGCGTCCTACTGGTCATGGTCATTTTTTTCGTGCCCGAGACGTACCACAAAGTCCTCCTCAAACGGCGCGCGGAGAAAAAGCGTAAGGAGACGGGAGATAACCAGTGGTACGCGCCGATTGAGAAGCTCAACCGCAGCATCCTGGGGACCGTCATCCACTCGTGCTCAGTGCCCTTTGAGCTCTTGTTCTTCGAGCCCATGTGTCTCCTGCTCTGCCTCTACTCGGCCATCCTCCTAGGCATCATCTACCTGTTCTTTGGCGCCTTCCCGCTCGTCTTCGGCGAGAACCACGGCTTCTCGTTGTACCAGGTTGGCCTGACCTTCATCGGCATCCTCGTTGGCATCACCATCGGCGTCCTGACCGACCCGTTCTGGCACAAGAATTACGTCAAGATGGTGCGCAAGCACGAGGAGCAGACGGGACAGGTGGGCATCAAGCCCGAGCCCGAGTACCGCTTGCCGCCCGCCATGTTCGGCGGCATTCTTGTGCCCGTCGGCATATTCTGGTTCGGCTGGACGACGTATTCGAGCGTCCACTGGATCGTGCCCATCATCGGCAGCGCGGTCTTTGGTACTGGGTTGTTCCTTGCCTTCACTGGCATCTTGACCTTCCTCGTCGATGCGGTGAGTCTACTTTGCCCCGTCCTGGTCTATCTGACATTTCATCATCTGACTCGTCGAATAGTACCCCAGCTTCGCAGCCAGCGCCGTTGCAGCCAACTGTCTCGTCCGGCTCCTGTTCGCGGGAGCATTTCCCCTCTTCGGAACGCAAAGTGAGTCGACTCCGTACAGCATTAGCGCTTCCCACTACATGACCTCCCGGACACTAACGTGTGCCTCGCAGTGTATGAGAACCTCGATTACCAATGGGCATCTTCCCTGCTGGGCTTCCTGGCCCTGGCCTGTGTCCCCATGCCGTGAGTGTGGCCCCTGACATCTGCTATTTTGTTGGGAAAGATGAGCTAACGATCTGTCGCTATAGATTCTTCTTCTACCGATACGGCAAGAGGATCCGGTCGAGGAGCCGATTCAATAACTCTGCATAAACCTCACGATGCACATGTATTTTGTCCCCTTTCGTGTTGTCGCCTGCAGCGTCGGAGAGCGGGAGGGAAAAAGCCGCTGCAGAAGGAACATAATGGTTCTTTCGCTCCATGTACCATACGCATAGTGTGGCGTTCGTTTTCTCCTGCTGGGAATATTTGGCTCTGTGAAAACAAGCTGAGAACTCGGCGGTTGGGATTCGACTTTCATATCTCGTGTTGAAATATTGGGTGTATTAGGAACACCAGGCTGACGAAAATTGGGTCTTCTGTCTCGGTCACGACTAATGATGTTGATGTCGGTATTGAAGGATGAAAAGGGATGGGAAATGTGGAATTGTCAGAGTGACGAAAGAAATACCAGGTTTCTTGTAATATGTGGCGAGTGAACGGACTCTGTACTACTACTATACTGACAAGTTTTAACTATACTTCTTGAAGGTTGTTCGTTCGAGATATCGCAAAACCTCTTTTTCTTTCTTTCACGAGCCTCAATGCCCGGCTTTTTGAATCTTGATACAAAAGAATCCATGAGCCGATTTGTCGTCTGTGAGCCGCGGGCATACGGATCCCCCCATTTACATGAGGTATGCAGCTAGCTGGCTGGGTGGCTAGCGAGAGCTGGATAAACAGTAGGGACGCGACATGAGTTCAAGAAGGAAGGACAAGGGGCCACACGAACGGATAAACAAACACCCACCCACCCACGCCATACAGTGCAGGGCGTGTGTGTTTCGGGGACGAGGCTGAGGACACCAAATCACGCGTTCTTTGCCTTCCATCACTCGCCCATGTACAGAGTGGATTGTGCTGGTTTCCCATTGCCAACCTCTCGGATCTGGACGCTGATTTAGGGGTGGGCGGAGGAAACTCCTGTTGTAAGGCAGACCAGTCGACCGACACACCAGCGTGTACTACAGATGGAGGACGTGATGGCTACGAGTGAGTGTTTCAAAGTCTTGTGTGTGTCTGGAGATGATGTCTTTACAGCTCCACTACTGACATACATGCATATTTGTATGTACATAGCTCTATACAGTAGTTAGGTTGTGATCAGGATCATGCCCTTAGCCACTCGTCGTTTTGTAATACACAATCTCAGGCCGCCTCCGAGGAAGCCCGTCCGTCTCATGGACGGCGCACTCCCTTGTAGTCGTTATGCAAAATGACTGCATTTGTACCTCGTTCAAAATGCTTTTGGCCTGCTTCCTCCTACTTCCCCCGACGTTCAGATGAGTTCATATTCCGTTGAGCTCATCCTACGTCGGCACGTTCCCCAGATTTTGTGCTGCTCTCGGAAAAGTGGGTGCGAAACAAAACCTCCATCTTCAGCTTCGTCACAGACCAGACACCTGGATTTACTTGCTTTTCGCACTTGCCACCTCTGCCAAACCGTCCTTCAACGCCTCGAGCGCCTTGTCGATCTCTCCTCTCGACTCATCCATGGCTGAGACGCCCATGTGACCAAAACGAATGTATCTCGCCGCGATCTCCCGGTGAAGGCCACCCGCAAAGATAACTCCCCGGGACATCAGCTTGGGGAGGATCTCCGGGGGAGTCAGCCCCTCGGGTAAATAAATTGCCGTCATGGTATTGGCTGCGTTGGCCGGGTCCGTCGCTAACTGCTTGAGACCCAGGCTTGCGACTTTTGACTTGACATATTCGCTCACCTTGCGGTGTTGAGCGAAGCGGGTCTCGAGAGGCTGTGAGAGAATCTGCTTGAGGGACGTGTTGAGGGCTTGGACCAACTGTGTGGGTGGAGTGGCAAAGTACGAGGGTTTCTTTGCCTCGTAGTTCTGCATGATAGGTACCCAGTTCTTGAAGCTAGCATAGTAGCTTCCAGGGTTGGACTTGCGCGATTTGAAGACGTTCATAGCCTTTTCTGAAACCATCAAAATCGACAGGCCGGGAGGGCAGCCGATGGCTTTCTGGGAGGCCGTCAAGCACACGTCAATGCCCATCTTATCAAAATGGATCTCTTCTCCGCCCACGGAGCAGACACCGTCAACAACTAGAAGGGTCTCGGGAGACACACGCCGGATGAGTTCGGAAAGAGGCTGGATCTGGGAGAGCACTCCGGTAGAGGTGTCGACATGTGTAACCGTCACGGCCTTGTATTTCTTCTCTTTTAGTGCGGCCTCAATCTCGGGCAGTTGGGGCCTGTCCCCAATGGGAGCTTTCAATTGCGTAGGCTTTGCGCCGTAGGTGGCCAGGCAGTCTGCGAAAGAGTCTCCGAAATAGCCAGTGTGCAATACCAAGACATCTTCACCCGGCTCGACCAGGTTGGCTGCCACGAGATCCCAGCCCAAAGTGCCGCTTCCTGCCAGTACAAACGGCTGAGAAGCTGGGTTGGTGGTCTGGAATAGATCTCTCAGCAGCGTAAGCGTCTCGCCGAAGGTATTCACGAATGGCTGTCCGACGTGGGATTGCGCATAGTGACTCATGGCCTGTGAGACTTCATCGGTGATCTCGATTGGCCCCGGGATCAGGAGGGAGGCATGAGGAGGCTGCGAGGACATTTTGGCGGCAGATGAGGTCGATAGTTGACGTTTCTGAGTTTGAGCGGGCGTTCGAGTAAGCTGCGCAGGGACCGCGGGGGGCACGTAGGGAATGTCGTCTGTGGCCGCCGGCAACGAGTCGAGCTCGACTGTGTACGGAGTGTTGATGCGAGGGTAAGAAGTCTGTTGATGTTGTTCCAAGTGTCGGGAGATCAGACTCAGCCGACTTGTAGCTTGGGAATATGGACGTGAGCCGGAGGGAGCCAGCTTGAAAAATTTCCCAGAAGACTGGTAAACGATGGTGGGGGATTGGGAGAACGATTGGACGTGCGAATGCCGATGCGGGAGACGTGCGGGGGAGCAGCGAGCAGCAGACAATGAGCGTGCCAAAGGACTGTGATGCGATAACGGAGACAACAGCGAAGACGACACGGACGAGAAAGAGTGTGGACGATAGAGAGATGGAGTCAAGGCCGCCATGATTGTCCCAGTAACAAATTGACACGCGAAGGAGCGGCGAAAAAAAAATTGGTTCTGCGGACCACGCGTGTTGTGGGTAAGATACACACTGTGGGCTTTGGGGGTGTTTGCCTGGGTGCTTTAGTTAGAGAGCGGAGGGGCCTAGGGAAGCCCGGGGGCACCAGAAATATTTGATAGGGACTGTACGAAGGACTGGTGGGTAATAATAATTAAATTGCCCGGACATCTTTGCGGCGGCAGGAACTGCTATTCCAGCACCTTTAAGCTTCTTCAGGACTAGCACCAGTCTTTTAAAATTCTCACGTGAACTCCCCTTGATCCACGTGACCGGGTCAGCACGTTGCGGACTATCAGCCGTTCAAAGGATCCTCAATCCTTCTTCTTCCATCTTCACACCACTCACTACCCGTCATCCATCATCATTACAGCATTATGATATTCTTCCTGACACAAGGCGGGTAACTCGAGAAACTCCATCTTTAGAGTGATAACTTTTATTATTGTGGTAGTCCAATTTTTGTGTCTACCAGTCTGACCACACGGCGCAGCTCGTGAGGGCAAGATGTCGAACATGACAGACTGGCGGGCTCTTTACAAGCGAATCCTTATGTTCAAAGCTAGATCATCAAAATCTGCAAATCTCCCATAGGACCCCGCGGACTGGATGGTGTTCTAAACCCTGGGCTGTACCTTTTCGCTGCCCAACGGTATTTTCTGAGTGACTTTTTCCTCAAATGTACTCCATCAATACGGCAGGACATCATCGTCAACTGCTGTCCGGTCAGTGTGCAAGCATAGCATAGACTTGAACATCTATCTCACCTTGATACTCAAACAGCTTCTTAGGAACGGCAAAACTCTCATCCTGCTGCTTCCACAACTTTTGCAACACGGTCTGACAAGTCCTCACGTTCCCCATTCCATAGTGCATCCACATGGTCTTCAACAAGCTGCGCACCTTGTCTCTGTCTGACTTGTTCGTACACAGGATACCCGCCACGAATAGAGGAGGTAACGCGGCCACCCCGGGACAGGGGCCGGATTGGTAAGTGACCGCAGAAAGACGATCTAGGATTGCTCGTCTGCTATCATCAATCATCTGCAGCGGAACGGACAAGGATCCACGTCGAAACACCTGGAGAAGCGCCATATGATGGTGGGCTTCATCTACCAGATAGAGGTCGTGGTATACGGGCCAAGGAAGATCCCCCTCGCCCTCGGTCCATGACATCTTCCGTTGTGCCATTAAATCTCGGATGCGATCGAACAACAAGTGGGACTGATGTTCCAAAGGCGAGTTGCAGTCGAAATGTGGTGGCCCAGGTGGACAGTCGCAGGAAAAATCAGAAACGCAATCTTCCCTCAGCCGCTCGAGATCGTTGATATCCTCAAAGATTGGCAGCAGAGTCGTTGAATATCCGGCGAGGTCGTCAATATACGCATCACATTCATCATCATTGGCGGTCAGTATGCGCCCCTCGAACCTTTTCGAGGAGCAAGCCAGAGCAACTGCCTGCAGAGCCCGGTATTTTCTTCTGAGAAAATTTGAAATGGACGACACACTGGCCCCGCTGGACCGGCCGTGCTGGGCAGAGAGGGTGGCGGCGCCATAGAGATGTGACCTCCACGACGAGGTACTCGTAGCAGGAGAGATGACCTCAGCCATGCATAGAAGCAGGGTGGTGGCAAGGATGTTGTCATTCTCGGTTGGGCTGAATCTGTCCAAGGCAGATCTCAACTGTGTTAGACTGTTTCCCTTCATCAGTTCGAATTGACAATCCCCTTCAAAAAGCCCCGATGTCCGTCGGTGAGCGGCAGCTAGTGCAAGAGTGGCAGAAAGTAAATGCGGGACTTGCATCGCCATGGGTACAATGGATGAGCAGATTTCGTCCTGAATTCCTTTGTGGCAGGAAATTGATATGGTCAATCTGTGGATGAAGTAATCGAATAGGTGTTTGGACTCTTCCGCTAATGCCGGCATCGAAGCCAGTGGCTGCAGGAATATGGAGGTTTTGGTGCACGATATTGAGTCTCCGACTTCATCTCGTGCCAACTTAGCCGTTGAGCGAGGACTTGGGTATATCCTTCGCTCAGGGCTCGGACTACTGCTGGTTCTTCTGGGTGAACACGTGTAGATAAAGTCCTTAGCCGTCGACAACTGGTCTTTGGTAGAATGAGCCATATGACACTCCTTCGATCGAGTATAAACTTACGATCCGAGGCTTCAATGCTTACGGCCTTTGCTCCGGATTCCAGGCAGCTGCCGAAACGCGATTTCTTGAACTGACGCCCGCCCCAGGAGAGCCTCCGGGAGTAGACACAGGGACGACCTACGCCCTCGCAGTACGAGCACGTTGGTTTCGCCTCGTTGCATTTCCAATGCCGCCGACGACACTCGTCACATCCCGAGCGTGACCGCTTCTGACGCGGGACTGCGCTGGATGTGGATTCTGCCATAGCTGTCTGCCAAGGACGCGCTTGCAGCTGACGCGTGCAGGATACCAAGCTATCGGAACAATAGCCTATGGCATGGCGATGCGATGGGAATGCTTCTCAATGGTGGACATTGAACTGCCAACTGGCAGCGGGGTGGGGTCGTAGGTGCCTACAGTCTCTGGAATGGCTGTAACACCAAAAGCTCCTCCATTAGCCAGCTCGATGGAAGAAGAGATATCGCAACCCTTCTCGTCGAGGTCTTCCTGCATCGGAAGGAGAACGGCAAGAAAGAAAGGATGCAGTCAATATCAGACGGGAAGGAGATAGGATAAGCTTTCCCTATTGGGTTTAGCGCACATCCTCTCACTGATCCAGTATATGAAGTTCAGCATATCGGCCACGAACGCAAAGATTATGTATCTGTCGGACATGTCCATTACCAAATTTGTGTGCAGGACGAAATGCCGTGGCCGTGTATCAGGACCTAAGCACATGTCCTACAGTTAAAACAGACATATCCGTCAGCAGCTTCTTGGGTAAGTATCTTGTAAGTATTTTGTACGCTTTCCTCTGTTGTCTTTGATTTAGCCCCTTCCCAACATTCACACAGCTCCGCTCAGCATGGGCGAAAACATTCCCGACGAGCGCACCGTGCTGCTGTCCCGGACTTCGTCCATCGCATCCAAAGAGGAAGATGCCACCTTTGATATCCTCCACGATCTCGGTGCTCTTATCCGGCGGACGATTCCCATATGTCTGTCATTCGCTCTGCAAAACGCGGTGCAGGCCATAAGTGCACTAATAGCCGGAAGTCTGGGCTCTTTTGAGTTGGGAGTCACCTCGTTCGGGTTCATGTTCTTCTCCTGCACAGGGACCATGACTGCCATTGGCGGTGCCACGGCACTCGACACATTATGTGGCCAAGCGTTCACTTCGCACTCGGTGGTCGACAATCCCAAAGTCCTCGGCCTCCTCCTTCAGCAGTGCTTGCTGGTCCTGCTCGGGATCTTTGGCGTGGTGTTTGCGCCCATCTGGGTGTTTTCGGGACGCTTTTTCATCGCCCTGGGGCAGCAGCCAGACTTTGCGTTGACCACCGGCAGATTTATGGTGCTCATGCTGCCGGCGGGCGTGTTGCAGATTGTGGCAGAGTCGTTGAAGAAGTTCTTGCAGGTCCAAGGCGAAAGCAATATCGTCGGAGTGTCTACCGCCGTGGCCAGCTGCTTGGGTGTTTTCGCCACCTTCGTCCTTGTCCGGTTGACGAAGCTGCAGCTCTGGGGTGTTCCTTGTGCCTTCTGCTTCTACCAATTTATCACAGTTGTTTTCTTGCTCTTCATCATTTCCAGGAAGCCCGCCGTCCGGAAGACTTGGCGCGGGTCAATTGTTGGCATTCAGAAGGGGCTGTCGCGGTTGGTATTTTATGCCGTCACTGGAATCTTTACGTGTGCGACGGAGTGGTGGAGGTGAGCCTTCTGTCTCTCCATTTTGCTATTGAAACTGACTCGTGGTGCGACCTAGCTTTGAAATACTTGCAATGATGGCTGCAAGGCTAGACCCCAACTCTATCGGAGCGCAGAGTGTAAGTTTCGCAAGTCTTCTAATCCCCCACGGACTTTTGCTGACATGAAGCACAGATATTGATGTCTTCCGACCTGCTGCTCACGACGGTAGCACTTGGAATAAGTGTCGCGTCCAGCCACCGCATCGCTGGCTTCCTCGGTGCCGGCAAGAGTCGGGAAGCTCGGAGGGCAGCTGCCACACCATACCTGCTGTCCTTCATTATCGGGGCCGTCGAATTCTTTCTGATCCTGCTTGCCAGGAACAGCTACGGCCGGATCTTCACGAGCGACGAAGCGGTGATCCGAAAGACGGCACAGGTGCTTCCTCTGATGGCCGGCTTCCAAGTCCTCGACCTCTCCAACGGTGGCGCCAGCGGAATCCTGCGAGGTGCGGGAAAGACTCATTTGGCCGGTGTGTGCAACTTCGTGGCTTATTATGGGGTGGGCCTGACGACGGCGTGGTTCCTATGCTTTCGCAAGGAGTACGGTGTCTTTGGTTTGTGGGCGGGCATCATCACCGGGAGCGGTGCCCTCCTGGTCCTGCAATCTTGCTGTATTTTGAGCATCCGGTGGAAGCAGCTGGCCAAAGATGTATCCAGGTTGCACGACACATCGGGCTAAACTTTATTACGGCGTCAAAAAAGTATTCTATAGCTATCTTCTACAGCTAGAACATGCATCTCAAGCTACGAATGAGCCCCAATCCTCCCAACAGATATGATCAGCCAGCGCGAGCACTTGAGCTACTGGCGCTAGACGAGTCTGCTAGGGGTATTAGGACGTCCAAAAAGATTAAATTATTCGACACATATAGAGGAGATTGGCGTGGACTTCGGTCAATATTTCATGGCTGTCGTCAAACATATCTGCGAAACCCTGTTTTGTCTGTTGACTTCATTTGAATTTGACGGCGGAAGGACAAGTATGACTGATACGTGGTCCCCATGTGTCCATCACATCCCAAACCCTATTACTGCAGTCTACAAAGACCAGACTCACTGGCCGAGTCTATTTCTAACCAGCCTCGTGATGAGCTTTTCCCGGGTCAGTATGATTCTACAGAATCCTGGTGATTTAGCAACATACCTCGATTGTAAACTCGGCTGCCACAATGCCCGTAATCTCCGCCTGATCCAACGACGGCAGGATCTCGACGACATCGACGCCGACGATGTTCAGCCCGTCCAGCGCGTCAATGATGATCTGGATGACTTCCCTGGGCGTCCACCCGCCGGACGCCGGGCCCGCGGTGCCCGGGACAAATGCTGGGTCGAGGCAGTCGACGTCGAGGGACACATAGACAGGCTCGTCGTGGTCGACGACGGCGCGGATCTGGTCGATGACGCCCCAGACGCCGTCGCGCTTCAGCATGTCGGCGGCGGGGATGGTGACGAAGCCGACCTCCTCATCGAGTTCCATGTCCTTCTCCGAGTCCAGCGAGCTCCGGATCCCCGCGTGCACATTCTTGCTGCTCAGCAGCCCCTCCATGCCGGCCCAGTAGTAGGGGGTCCCGTCGGCGAACTGCGCCTGTTTGCTGCCGGCTTTGGCGCCCGCGAACACCTTGGGCGACCACGTGTCGATATGCGCGTCGATGTGGATCGCTGACACTTTGCCGTATACGGTGTGCAAGGCCCGCAGGATGGGCAGGGAGATACTGTGGTCGCCGCCCAGGGCCACGATTTGTGGGTGATGTCGACCAGTCTTTGCAGTGTGTCGTTAGCATACATAGTCCATAAAGAGATACAAAGTTCTATCGTCGAAGCTCGAAATACCTTGGCTGACAAGACTCCATGTTCAGTAGATTTGACCTCCCTCCACAGAAGCCGTTTGTACCAGTCTTCCATCTGCGCGAAAGCAAGACCGTTGTCGAAAGGGGAGATGGGAAGGTCTCCACAGTCCACCACCGAGATATTCTGCTTGTACGGGTTGATTGACTGGCGGTAGTTGTAGTGGCCCCTGTCCCAATATCAGCTGAAAGACGCCTCTCCACGACTCTCTCGGGGTCAGACGCACGCGAGGGAAGCTGCCCGAGACCCCTGACGCACGGCATTTGGGCCCAGGCGGGTACCGGTCCTGTACGACGTTGCTGTGTCAAAGGGGAACCCCAGGATCAAGATGTCGTCCACCGGTCCGTCTTCTGTCAGGCACTGGACGGACGGAAGTTTTGCAAAGGTCGTAATGCCCGCGAAAGCGAAACTCGCTGAAGGTTCAAGGTCGTAGTCATCATTGTCTTTTGCCAATTTCCCGATGCTGGTTTGTCCAATGCTACTGCTGGCGGGGACAGCCAGAGCAGACGAGCAAGCAGTCAATGCTGCAAGGCTGTAGAGAGAAGCGAAGTACATCTTGGGGACAGGCAGGGCAAATTCTCAACGCGAGGAACAGAAGAATGCAGCTCTCGACGGAAGGGGATGTCCACGGGCAGGTCTCACTACATTTGTAGCCAGACTCTGTGCAGGAAACAAAGTTTCCATCTTGATGAACTCGACCTCAGTGCGAAGGGAGATACGGTCGGTCACTGCACGGACTCACCAAGATAGTCTATGGCTACCTTTTCCAGGGGCTCTCGTTACTTCCTTGTAGTAGACCCTTCGCATACTCCAATGCCCTGTGCAGTACGTGGTTGGTTTGAAATAATATGCAGCGGCGTTCTGCGGCCCTAGTGTATTCCTTCCCCTTTGGGACTAGTCGGCTTTCTCCATTGATAGCATTCCTTTCCTCTGCACACAGGCCCGAGTTTAGATATGCTATCACACCTGTCAGTGGCATGCCTGCAGTGTCTGGCAAGCAGGGCTAGGTTATGAGAAAGGACATGAGGTGGGGAGAACCAGTGTAGGAGCCCATGCACACCCGAGTCTTGTTACGGCGTGTACACCGCCCAAGTCCTTTGCATCTCGTACTCCCTGCCATTCACCGAATTATTGAATCAGCGACATCCTCGCGTCGAGAACATCCATTTGTCAAACCCAAACTTTCCTTGAAGACAAATGGGAATCCCAGCAGTCAAACAAAGTCGTCTTAGTATGGCACGAGACTTGCACGCTGTCAGGTGGTCGAGATGGTTTCGCCAGGCAGCAGCTAGGTAGCAGCCAGGCAGCGAGCCCTGGAGCAGCTAGTAAGGACGATTTCCGTCCACAAAGTGGTGTAAGTGTTTCTTTCTTGGATTTATTTTTTGCCGATACTTGTTTAGGTAAGTTAATTTTGAAGAAAAAGCCACTGCACTGGGGACACAGGCTATAGATTACTCTACTTAACTGCGATGAACATGCGACGTTGTCGTCCCGTCTCAAATCTTGCTTCTGATATACAAGGTCATACAATTTGTATTGCCGTCGCCGAGGCACGGAGTCGTCCGTCCAGGCAAGCAAGCAACATCAGGCGTGTTGTATTAAAGACGCCGCCGCATGTTGGTCTGGACTTATTTTCTCTAAATTCAGAAACCCATACAGGGCACCAAGTTGTGCTTCATCATCTTCAAGCTAACCTGCTACACCACGGATAGTGCAGCCGACCGAACAGCTCTACCGTCTCCTGTTCCACGCCAGCCTCGCGAGCGGCAGGAAGTTCATCCGACGCGGGAGATCTTCGGCTGCTCTCCCCCACGTACAGCCCTTCGACGAACATCTGAACACCTTCAAACCACTGATGAACTTGTCATCATCGATTTGATTCTTTTGGGGATGCGATCGAGGCGGACTACCTGTCCACCGAAGGAGTTTCACACCTGGGTCGGAATCTCGTGAATATACGCGCGGAACATTGACGGCCCAGCGGAGTCACTCGTCATCATCCATCTCCAGCACAAGGACCCAGGGGTAGAACTGGGAGCCAACCGCCGCGTTGGTCCTTTCCCATCTTGGTAGGACGTGGACTGTGAAGGGATATTAATCTTTCGAAAGGCTATAAAAAGGCTGGACCGCGCAAGGGAGTGCTAAATCTCCCAAGACTTTTCGAGTCAGATTACTTACCCTGATCCTCTCAAGCCGAGCGTGTCTAGCTTTGGGCGTCTTTCTGGCTCGAAATCAGACAGTACGAGACAGGAGGCCAGAGCTTTTAGTGTGCGAGAGCAGTTCATTTTGACAATGGCTGGAATTCCGACCCATTCTACCGCTGGTAGGAAACCTTACAATGGACCAACCTACACACATCAGCACCCCCAACTGGGCGCCTTGACAGGGCGTCTGATCAAGTCGCCGAATTTCCAGGGGCAATCCACCGTCCAGTTCCGCTCGATTCCATATGCCCAGGTCCCCAAACGCTTCGCGCCGTGCGTCCCCCTCCAAAGCATCCCAGACCAGTTTGACGCACGGCCACACCGGGATTTCACACAGTTCGGGAGCGCGTGCCCGCAGGTCGGTGCGACTAAGCCGACCTGGTTCGCAGCGTACGGGGGACCACTCGAAGATGACTTAGGACTGGAGTTTGACGAGTTCACCTGCTTGACCCTCAGCGTCTCCGTGCCCGAATCCTATCTTTCGGGAAATATCCCCAAGCCGATCCCGGTGATGATATATGTCCACGGCGGCGGTGCGCAGGAAGGGATCGGGCACGTCGACGGGCTCCACTCCAACGCTCCTTTGACTGCTTACTCGTCGGAGGTGTCCTTGCCCATCGTCACGGTCAACATCGGCTACCGCCTCAACTGGCTCGGTAGCCTTGTCTGCCAGGACATGATCGAGGAATACACCGCCGATTCTTCACCCTCGCCCCATGGCCCTTTTAACCTGACGATCCAAGATCAGCGAGCGGCATTCGCCTGGATCCAGACATTCATCGGGGGGTTTGGCGGCGACGTGGAAAATGTGACGGCGTTTGGCGAATCGGCCGGCAGCATCTTTCTGATCTACCACATCTGCGGCAGCCCGGACAGGCTCTTCAATCGCGCCATCCTGCAATCGGGCGTCATCTTCGGCCACACCTCGCTGGACGATAAAGATGCCGAATACCGGGCTTTGTTGAACCACTTTGAGATCCAAGGCTCCAGTGCGTCGGAGAGACTAGAGAAGCTCCGACAAGTCCCGGCCGAGGCGCTGGCCCAATATCCCGGGTACCATGTGATGCCGTTCATCGATGACATCCCGGGTGTGAGCGTGCCCAAGCCACTGTTCTCGCGAGGTAGACCGACCTTCATGAAGCAGACGTCCCTCATTTCCTCATGTCCGTGGCTGGAAGACATCATCATTGGGGATGACTTCTGGGAAGGCTATGTCTTCCGAGATCTTCTTCGCTCAGCCTCAGCGACGGGTGTCGTGGCTGGCGTACTTTCAATCTTCCCAGAGAAAGCGGCGGCCCGATTGCTTTGCGCGTACGGCTTGCCTGCGACACCAGAGCTTGCGTCCGTGACGGACAAGAACTTGTTCTGGAGGAACTTGACCGAGCTCATCGGCGACATGCTCTTCTCTGTTCCAATCCACCGTCTTGCCTCACGTCTGGCTCGTCAGAACACCACCGCCACTTCCAACAACAATAACGGCGATACTTCCGCCCGGAAGGTCTACCGCTACTGTTTCGGCCTCTCCAACCCCTTTCTGGGATCCGACCACAGCTTCGTCACCGGCCACCACTTCGTGGAGATCCTTTTCGTCTTTCTCACCCTCCTCGATCGGTACCCAACGTATCGGGGCAGATGGCTCGAACGACAGGCCAGAGAGACGGCGAGGAAATGGATTCTGTTCGCTTACGGCCAGTCCCCGTGGGATGAGTACGTGGTCGGTGAAGATGGCGACACCAACGAGGCCAAGATCGCCGTGTGCGACGACATCCGGGGATGGCACGTGAAGACGATGTCGCAGGACGAAGAGGAGAGTAAGTCCGACCCGTGGGGCCCCAGAAGATACGTGGGCTGGGGCGCGTGGGAGAAGGCGTACCAGGCGCTAAAGAAGCCCGGGATGAGCACGCAGGCTTGGGCGCAGTCTATCCACATCGCCAGGCTGAGGGTTCTCGGAGGTCTCAGGGCTCGCGAAGGAGAGGCTGAATCCGGGAGTGGGACTGAAAAAGCCAACGCCGGACAGGAGTCTGAAAAGGAGCTCATGGAGGCACAAGAGAAATTAGGCAGTGCGGTTTGAGCATGGCTTATATCTATTGTTTTGTTCAGTCGGGAATCTCCCTCTCTCTCGCGGCAGTAGTGCTACCAAGGTTGCTGTTGCTCGACTCGAGCGGATGTTTCTTCGGCTAACGCCGTTTTTATTCATGTGATAAGTAATTGTTGGAAACGTAGAATGGCGCCATTGCTTGGTCTCAGACTTGCCACAACCATGCTACTTTTAGACACCAGGTATGCGCGACTCATTTCCTGGACTTCGTAATGAATTAGAACATCCAAAGCGCACACTTCTGAAGCCTACCAAGACAGCGAACAAGTTCTGATGGGACATGTGTACCCGTTTGAACCCAGAGACTGCTTGTACATCCCCCTGCGAGACTGTCTAGGTATCAAGGCCAACGAAACCTCGACGGGAGACGTGCTCATTCGACGGCTTGTTCGTCTGCTTCGGTCCGTTACTTTTTCGAATATCCGGAAAGAGCCTTCCATATTCCTCGGTCTTTCAATGATTAGTTGGTCATCAGTCTTGCGAAAAGGCCACTTGGACACCTCGATTTTCTTTGAGCCTAATCCTGTACCTCAAAGAGCTCGCTGGAGGGGTTTCGATATGGGCGGCAACCCCGGATGGTGGCAGCATCGATTGTAGTGGTAGATACTCTGAAACTTTAGCACTGAATGTTGATCAGGCTAGTGTTGCAACTCGCTTCTTTAAAGACCATGGGAAAAACCATCTTCAATATGACTTATTGGTGATCGAGGCTGCCATCGAGGCTGCCATCGAGGCTAGTGCAGGAGTTCAAGGTTGCATTCGCAGCCACAGGCACCTCCATAGTCTCCTGGGTCGCAGAGATTCTGGCTTTACCTGGGGCTCGTCGTGTAAAAGCAACCTTGCCATAAGTGTGCCGTTTCCGGAACAACCTGTGGAATGTTAGCTTGTACCGAGTATTGCAGGCGAAAATCACTAGCGTTATTCTTAGGGTATAGTTAAGAAGATCCCCTGAGCACGTAGCATTTGCCATTGGCACTTACCGTAATGCGCGCCTGCCGTGATTATGCATGTTGTATTGGAGCTTAAACGCCAACTTCTCGTAATCGTCAAGCTCCAGCTGAGTGGGTGTTTTCGTTCTCGCACTGGGTATGGAACCAACTGGAGATTCTTGAGATGACTCGACAGGCCATGCTGTTGTTGGTGGAGCGACCGTTTTCAGTCTTGCAGCCTCAGGGGAGGCAAGGAAGCTGATCATTTGAATTGAATACCTACGCAAAACCTCGGCGCATTCGGAATTGGCTGCATCAGTATGATCGATCTCCTTCTCATAGGCGCACACCTTCCACCCCGAGCATGTAATCACCATTGGCGCATCGTTCAAAATATCTCTCAGTGGCAGCAACGCAGTACTTGTCAGGACCAGGGTAAGTCTTGCATCGGGTTCCGAGATAGTGTTCGTGTCGAAGAAGGCACGGCCCTCCGGAGCCTCTCTCAGGAAGTCCCTGGCGGTTTTGTGAATGAACTGTGCCTGAATGTTAAGGGCCCTTTGAAGGTTACTCAGATCAGTTCTGTCGAGGAATTCATCGCGATTACCGGAGTATGCCGGCACGAACTGCACAAGTCCCGCACACCGGGCAACGATCTGTGTTTCAGCAACTGTGGCTTTTTGCTCGAGTTCTTTCAAGGTCTTTTCAGTGAAAACATCGCCGAGCATAATTTTGAGATCTTTTAGTGGATACGAGACCAGAATGAGTTCGTACAGCGTGAGCGTTAAACCCATTGACAGAGCAACATCCAACAGGCGCAAGTAGGGCTTGGGATTTTTGGCATAGTAGGGATCACAACGCTCGAGCATATGGGCGAACAGCCCAACCATTCCATCTGGACATTGGTGGAATCGCTGCCATAACTCATCGTTATCATCCCCCCGGGCTGCTGCGGCTTTGAGCTCGTTCACAACGATATAAACCCACAGGAAAACACCCTCAGCTCTTTGCACAATACGTTGGCAAAGCTGGCGCGCGGGGGTGTCTGCCAGCTCAGCTAGACAATACTCCATCATGTCGTTTGTCGTGTGATCTTGGAGCTTGAGGAAAGGACATTCTTTGAAACCATTCTCGAACGGAGCTTCTGGTCTGCTTGAACAGCAGATTTTGATATTGGGATTCTCTGCGGTCATTTTCCTCAGGGTCTGGATCAAATCATACTGGTTGTCTGAGAACTCGTCCAAGCCGTCCAGCAATAAACAGTATTTGATCCGAGTTGCAGACTTATGGAACAGATATGTGGTGATTTGCTTCAGCTCTTGCGTCATCCAAAGGCGGTCAGTGAAGTCGCCACGTAACCTCCGTAAAAAGGCTTCTGGGGCCTTGCCATCTTGAGCGGCGAGATCGAATAAGCCAGGGTCAAGGCTCAGAATTTGATAGCACAGAGACATCCAAAGTCCATGAAAAGTTTTGAGAGCACTACTGGCTGGACGATAAAAAAAGAAGGGGAGAATGTGTACGTCCTGGGGGGCGGCCCACTTCTTCAATTGATCGTAGCCCCTTGAACGATTTTTCAAGTTCTGATAGATGACGTCGACAAGAGTCGATTTCCCACTACCAGCCTTGCCGTTGACCCAAAAGATCCCCGTGCCTTTCGCGAGCCAGTCAACGAAATGATGTGAAGTATTTAGATCAGTGTCGAAGACCCAGCGGAACGAGTTGCCAAGTTCGGAAACACGAGTTTCAATCATATCCTGGCGCTGCCGGAGATCGGCGAAGAAGAGGCTATCCATGATCTGGCGCTGATTGTCATTCCGCTGTTTTCGTTCTTGCCTTTGTTCCAAATCCGTTCGAATTCTCGCTTCAGACTGGGAGTTGTTGGCGAGGATGCTCTGCTCTGCAGCATTTACCTCCTGCAATATCGATGCATGGTTCTTGGAACCCTGCTGGATGATGTCGAGACGGGCTTTGGAAGCATGAGCTAGTATTGTCCGCTCAATACTGTGGGCTGTTCGTTTAGCATCGGTGTGCAGTTGTTGATTGTTGTCAAGTAGTGTCCGCTCTGCCATGGCGACCCGGGCCGCCATCTGAGTAGCATTGATCTCCTGTGACCGCAGTATGCTATTCGCTTGCTTGTTTGTGGCATTCAAAATCGTATCCAATATTTCTTGCTGCCGCTGGCCCAGTTTGGATATCCCATTTGCTTGTTGAGCCTCCCCAGAACGATACCGGAAACTAGATGGCTTCTTGGTGAGCATAGTAGACGTTTCCCTTTGACTCAGACACTGCATCAGTGTAGGCTGAGCGTCGCCTGTATGCGAATAATGCCATGAATATAGAAATCCACTTACTAAAGATCTTTGAGGATCATCGAACGGAGGGCAGTATCTTGGCATTGGAGCTGGCTTTCGAGCGACTGGATAGATCCGCGGTTGATCATGGTTCGAACGATCTGCTTGAAGGCCCGAGGTTGTCCTTTACCTTGAGCTTTGGCATATTTGATCTTATTGAGCACGGTTTGCAGGCTCGTAGCCGTGGACAAAACATCATCAGCTAAGCTTTTCAGCTGCTTGTCACGGATTGAGAGACTTTTCCCTGTAAGCTGTTGCGTGACTTCGGCGGAACCTGTGCTGATGGCGATGGCGAAGCTCTCAATCTTATCATTTTCTGCCAGGGATCCTCGATCACAAACTTGTTTACATATTTTGACGGCTTCGATGGCTTGTTCCACAAGCTGAGTGACGTTGCAGGCGAGACTCAATGCACTGAAAGGATCCATATCGATAGCAGGGAGGGCCGCTTCATTGGCTTCGAAGTTGCAGCCAGTTGAGGCTCAACAGGAAGGCGCTGGGTAGCAGAGGGCTCGTTCGTACGAATCTAAAGCTCGTCACACCCAAGGCGTGACAGCTTTTGTAGGGGTTCGGAGTGGAGCAGAATCGAGCAAGTCATGTCAATATCCTCAGGCCCTGTGCGCAATGAGGAATACACGTGCGGGAGATGCCACAGCCATGATGGTGGAGCAATGCGCCTTGACGACTTGTTCAGCCTTGGATTTTGCGGGGGGAAGGTTGGAAGGCAGATCTGGAGCCGCACTTTGATGCCAAGCTGAGTTTCCGCATGCGGGGCCCGAATCGGGACGACGCAGGTGCGCCTTCTTTCTTGGCATTAGGTAAGTTAGTTAAGACTTTGGTTAAGCTTTAAGTCAAGATAGTTAAAGGCTTAGTTAAAAGACCCCCATCCTACTATATCTCGTTCTCGTATCTACTGCCATCACCCGACAATTAAACTGCTGGAATACGAGAGCTAATGTCCTTTAAGTAGATCATGCCACTAATATATTGAATGCTTCTTGACACCATGATAAAATACCTCGTGGTGGTGGGCTTTACACCAAGCTTCAATGCCAAGAGAACAAGGCGCCAAATCAGCGGAAGGGCCCAACAGTGTCAGCTGGTCGCGTTGCACAAAGTTCGTTATGCAGGACGAGATAGTTCTACAAGTACGAACAGGCCACTTCACCCGCCGATCGACTGTAACCGGGGTCTGCGTGGTGGTTGGTATTGGTGGTGTGAGCTCGATAGCACCTTGTGACCAACCACAAGGGCAATAATGTCATGGAAGTACGCCTACTCGTCGACTGCACTTCTCCACTGTGATCCCACTGTGATCCTCTCTCTGATGCCATCCTGATAAAGAGCACGATTTGCAAGGACCCCGCATGGAACGGTTACATCGCTCACCACTCGACATTACTGGGGCGCTTGGTTCATCGCCGCGGGTATAAATTGACGCCTTATCTCTCCCATCTTGATCATTTCCACTGCTATTGTTGTTGACACCGCCAAGCTCAGATAAGCTCAAAAGCCAAGTCGAGAAGCCAAGCAGCCATGGCTGAGAAAAGCGTGATCGATAGATCCGACCACGAGAAATCCGCGTCATCGTCACCACCTGGCGCTCGCTCGTATTTTCCGCCGAGTCAACGCAAAATCCACGACACCAACGTGACTTTCGAGGAATACTACTTCTACGCGCAGCGGACCCGTGAAGAACAACGACTGCTCCAGGCACCAAAGTGGCAGTGGCGCACCGTCTTTTCACGGAAGAAAACTGCAGAACCTGTCGAAGAGGAGCATGAATTTGAGTCACACGATGGGAGAGTTGTGACAGAAGAAGAATGGTTGAATGCGAGTCGAGCATTCCGTACGGCGTCATGGGGAGCAATCTTCTACCTGGTGAGCAGCTTCTCCGACGACAAACGTGGAGTGCTAATAGTCTAGATCACCACCGATATCCTTGGCCCGTTTGCTGTTCCGTTCGCTATCGGGACTCTCGGTTTCGGCCCAGGCTGTGCCATTTTCACCGCCTTCGGAATCGTCAGTGTTTACAGCGGCTATTTGATCTGGAGGATCTTCATGGGTGTCGACTCGCATGAGTTTCCAGCGCGCAACTATGGTGATCTCGCCTTTCGTGCATGGGGCACCATCGCTCGTCATATCGTGAACGTCCTCCAGGCCATCGCCCTCCTCCTGCTTCTGGGTCAAGTCACCATTCTATTTGGTCAGAACATTTCCGAGATGTCGAAATACCGCATCTGCTACATTGTCTGCCCATTGATCTTCGTCATCGTCGGATTCTTCTTGACTCAGATCCGGACTTTGAGGAACTACGGGTGGATTGCCAACTTCGGATTCTGGCTCAACATCCTCGCCATCTTTGTCTCAATGGGAGCGACAGCTCATAATCCGCCCAATTTTGCCATTGCGACCTTGGGATCGGTCGGAAGTAAGACGTGCTGAGTTAGGTTTTGGAGAGTAGAGATTGACGTGATTAGGTGCAATTGATCCGACGACTATCACTCCTGTCAATGGCGTCTATCCTCCTACCGTACACTATTCAGCTCTTCCCACATCGAACCTCCTTGGAGCTGTCAATGGCATGCTCTCAGGAGTATTAGCATATGCAGGTCTTCAACTCTTCGTCGAGTTCATGTAAGTGTTCCCCCAAACCACGTACCATGTTGCGCAATTGCCACAAGGCTAACAGCAAAGCAGGGCCGAGATGAGAAGACCTCACGATTTCCTCAAGGGGATGTTCGTTGCTCAAGCTGTCATCTACGTGGCCTATGTCGTGTACGGTTGTTTCATCTATTACTACCAAGGACAGTACACTTTCAATCCCGCATACCTCGGGGTTTCCGATTATGGCTGGCAGACAGTCGGTTCGTCTCCACACCTTCCCCCTTTCTTGAAGCAGGGCTAATTCCCAACAGGCAACACACTCACCCTCATCAGCGGTCTGATTGCCGCAGGTCTTTATGGGAACATCGGCATCAAAGTTTTTTACAACAACGTTCTCGTCGACATCTTTGGAGCTCCATTGATGACCACTAAGAAAGGGAAATACTTCTACGCCGTGATTGTCCCGATCTGGTGGTCTATCGCGTTCATCATCGCCGCTGCGATTCCCGCATACGTCTACTTCGTCGGCGTTATGTCCGCGTCCTGCTTACTGAATCTATCGTACACGATTCCGCCTTGGATCGCGTTGGGTTACGATATCAAGAAGCACACCCTAGGTACATTTGATCCCGCGATTGGTCGAACTTCTCGAGGGTTGACTGGCATGACTCGGTACATTCGCGGATTCTGGTCGGGGGGTGCTTTTCAAGTCTCGATCAACGTATGGCATGTGTTGTATTTCCTGGCCTCGCTCGGCATGTGCGGACTGGGAATGTGGGCTTCGATCCAAGGGTAAGTTTCTCTCTACCACGTTTGTGTTGAGATTGATCTGACATGCTGTAGCATGATCGATGCCTTTAAGATTCCAGAAGTCAATTCCTTCACCTGCACGTCCCCATTGAACATCAACGGAGGTTAGATTGTTGTCGCGCGGCTGTTAATGCGATGTAGAAGCCCGTGGGCCACATAGCAAAGAACCAGACGAGCCAGTTAATGACGGAGATCGGGGAGGTCTCCAGCATGGCTCTCCCCGGACGACACTCCACGGACTAGTTAGACGATGATAGGTGATGGCTTATCCGTGCCATCTGCGAAGCATTCAGACTAGACCACTTGTCACAAGCTCCAGTGGGTGTCATTGTCATTGTCATTGTCTAGACCAATACCAGTATCAATTAACCGGTATGTTTGAACCAGTCATACATAATAATCCATCAACTGCCCCAAAATTATAGATCGCCCTTCCACCTCGTACCAAGTATCTACAATGTCGTTGAATCCTTGGAAGTGGTGTGCACAGCGGTGTCAGTGGGCACTGACACTTCGGCCTCGGCCTCCCAATCCTGAGCGGCGACGTTGACTGACAAGTTACGAGCACCGAGCATATAGTCTGCCAATCCGCACGAGCTCAGGCACGCCAGATAGAGGTGTCTTTCTTTTGTTGGAAAGAAGGGGGGAGTTCCTCCTCGCTGATGCCGTTGCTGCTGCTGCTGCTGCTGCTGATATCGAGATCCGTCTCTATCTCTCGCCCCCTTCTTGCGCTATAGATTGACTAGCTAGCCTACCGACCTACATATCTCCCTTTTAATACACCTATTACCTACCAGATGTCTCCTGTCTCTGAGGAGGGGAAAGCAGGAGACGCGACCGCGATCCGCGCGACCGCCACAAAATTCTTCAACGCCATCGAATCCGGCGACATCGCGACCATGAAGGGCCTCCTCACGCCCGACGCTGCGATCTGGCACAACACCGACTGCGCGGTGACGACGCGGGAGCACACGGCCGCGGTCCTGGCCGGCATGGTCGCGCGCATCAGCGACATCCACTACGCGGACCGACGTCTCGACGTGTTCCCGGGGGGCTTCGTGCAGCAGCACGTCCTGGAGGGGAGGAGGATCCACGACGGCGAAGCGGTGCGGTTGCCGGCCGCACTTATCGCGCGTGTGGTGGGCGACGGGGACGGCACCAGGTTGATCAGTAGGATCGATGAGTATTTCGATTCGGCACATCAGGCGACGTTTCGCAAGTTTATCGAAGTCCAGACGCCGAAATTATGACAATTTCTCGGGAGGGAAGAGGGAAGGAGGGAATGATGGAGGGAAATGCATCGAAGAGCCAGTCAGTCGGTGCCTGGCTCGGTCTGCATACATATACATTGTATTTCGAACCGCTGGCATCGATACAGAGAAGAGAACAGACAGTCCTGAAAGGGCTCTTGCGAATCTCTTAATAAAAGCATCTCGTATATATAAACAACATGAATACTCAGAGGAGCTTCATAGGAATTCCGGGAGTGAATAGATAGATAGAGCGGACCCAACTCTCTAAAGCTGGCATTGAAGGCTCGGGTATCAAAAATGTACAATATCGACGAATTCACACACCTCCCACCCACACACCAAAGCACGTCTCGTCCGACGCCGCATCCTGATCGGCCTCTGTCTCATCTCGGCCCTGAAACGCGTGCCACAGCGTGTGCAAGCCCGGCTGCGGCGCAGGCCGGGGGTTCGAGACAGGGACGTCGCCACGGAAGTCGGGCCATCGCTGGAAAAAGTCCGAATTCATCGTCCAGCACCGGATGTCCTGCATGCTGGCTAGGAAGCGGGGGGACAGGTGGCGCAGTCCCGTCAGGGAACTGGAGCGGAATGCGTCTTGGAAGTCGTACGGCCAGAGAAAGCGGAACATGGTGTGCGTGGCGTGCAGGAAGACGTCGGTGTAGTAGTCGTGGCAGATGGAGAGGCGCTCGCGGAAGCCGGGCCTGGAGAGAGGTAAGTGGTGAGACTATCACGGGCGCAATCCTGTGGTTTGTATGTTCTTACCAGACGTAGCAGTCAGCAATGACCGAATGAGGGAATGCAAGTTGTGAAGGTCTGCATGACATTCTCAATCAGCAACGAGCTGGCACCCACAACGCCCGAAAAGGAGGAGTCAAACCTTGGTTTGATGAACGGCGGCAGGATATTGGACGAACATGTTCCCATCGTCGTCGTCGTCGTCGTCGTCTGCTGCTGCATCATCTGTGCTTGTCAGGAACGGCCAGCACGACCTTTTCAGTGGGTGAGTAAGTGAGGGTTCCTCACATCCTGTCCGATCGTCTGACTTGCGATGGTCAAAACCGCCAGACGTTCTACATTGCTGTAATTCGGGGCAAAGTACTTTTCGTCCAACTCGCGCAGACAGCTCCATCGTGCGTCGACCATGACCGCTTGGGAGAATTGTGTCCAACCCTGCGCGGCGGCGGTGATGATGATATGCATGTCGAGCTCTGTGTCGCCGACAATGGTCGAAGCTGACGACTGTGCTGTTGTGCGGGAGATCAGCTGTTCGATGTCTCTCCAGGTCTTGCTGCGACGGGCAGCGAGGGGTGGTTTCGACGAGGGCAAACTGTTGCTCTCGACGGCGCCTGCCTGAGCATCCAGTATCGGGGGAGGCCAAAACACAGCATCGTCTTCGCCGTCGTAAGGGGTTGAGAGCTCTGCAAGGAGTGCATCAAGACTATCATTCTTCTCGGCTGGTGGGCAGAACGTGGAATCCGGCCCAGGCTCTGGAGAAGTTGCTTCCAACAACAGCGATGAATCTACCGTCGGAGACACCGTGGAGTTTAGCGAGGGATCGAGAGCATTTGTATCGCTCTTGTCGTCCCTGGGACCATCTTCAGGCTGGCCGAGATCAGCCAAGTCGGCGTTGATCAACCCTTTGATCTGAAGCATCCGTGTCCTGTGTCGCCGCAGTCGCTGATCGTCTCTGTCCCGCTGCATCATGAGTCTCGAGGCCAGGCTACTGGCCTTATCTTGTTGCAGCAACTGGACATTCTCTTGCAGCTGCTGGAGATACTCTCGGTCTCTCTGGCGCTTTCTTTGCTGGTTCATACGATCCATCTCGCGCTTCTTTGCCCGCCGACCATCGGGAGAGAGCGGTGGTTTAGACACCGGCCCCGGCGCCGTTGGTGACTGCTCCTGACGGGGCATGATTCCTGTGAGTATTACATTCAATATATGAATATATGTATATATTACAATGCTACATCCAGGGGCTTTGTGGAGGAGCTATAACATGACCAAGAGACGTACGAGGTAGTCATATTGCCTCGTTCTCCCGTATGTTGGACGCGGGGTCGGTTTTGCCTCGGAATAGAGTCTCGGGTATACTGGGCGTGAGATAGTTTATGAGTCCTATGTCAATCAGAATTATTGTCATTCGTAACAGCTCTGAAGCTTGCACATTATGAAGTTGGCTATTCGAAGTACAGCAATAATATCACCCTCGGAAATGGAGATATACTTGACATCGTTTTCACATTCTGGGCTTATCTCCCCGGGGTTTCAACCACTCTACGGCCCAATGGGAAACCCACAGTGGACACTCGGTCTCTAGCAAGAAGATGGTGAAGCCATCGGTCTGCACCTTCTTGGGGGTCGTGTCCTGCTCCTCGGCGGCTCGATGGGCCTCGCTAGTCGCCCCATGGCATGCCATGGCTGAGTTCAGCGTGGCTCCGTAGGGTTGAAAGTGAAGACCTTGGTTCCACGGACAGCCGGGGTCCTGGTTGGTGATGATGGCCCCAGAGAACTCGGCCATGGTGTTCCGGTGATAGTAGGGCAGCCAGTACGTGTCTTCCATGACGTTCCAGCGTGGAGGGATGATTGCGAAATCGACCACGGCGGTCCCGGGCTCGCGGTAGGAGGGCGCGGTCAGCACCGTGAAGATACTGGGATCGGCGTGGTCGAACAGGGTGTTCCCGAGCACGCAGAAACGTGCCAGGTCGTATTTGAAGGGGTAAAATGTCCCGTTCCACGCGGCGACGTCAAACGGCGTATGATCCTGCGTGCAGCAGAAGAAGTTTCCCCCTAATCGTGAAATAATGGTCCATTCCCGGTCATTTCCCCTGACCCGTCCAGCTTCGAGCTTCCCATCAAAGGTCGCCACGGGAACTTGAAAGTCACGGATGTTCGCCAACGAGCATGATCCGATGGGTCCCAACTCGGGCAGGCGAAAGTGTCCCTGGAACAACTCACAGATGAATCCCCGCGAGGGGCCGTGAGGGAGCGTGACCCGGTGACGGACACCTCGGGGAATCATGGCAATTTCGTTCTGTCGGACCAGCAGGTGTCCCATTTCGGTCTGAATGTCGAGGGCTCCCGATTGCGGAATGACGAGCATATCACCGTCTAGGGAGGAGAAAGCGTGCGCCGTCTTCATGTCCTCGGTGATGGCGTAAAGGTGAATCGCCAGCCCCGTTTTGAGGGTGGCGTCTCCCGAGTATGCCAGCAGGGCCGTCTGTGTCCAGTCCGCGCCTCGTTCGACGGGAAAAGACATCCACCGCAAAGCATTGGGGGTCATGTGTGCTTTGGGCGTCTCCGCATTGGAGCCATATGGTTGGAATTCACTATGTCTGGTGGAGGGTTTTGCTCGATACAGCCACGTCTGCAAGGTATGGCTGCGCGGCGATGTAAACGAACTTCCAGAGATGCGCTCAGTGACCAGGCCGAGAGGCGGCTTCTGAGGATTGCTGCATGCTACGGGGCTGGCGCCAGGAAATGCTTCCGACCTGGATGGCCATTGGGGGTCAATAGATACGAGATAAGTAATGAACACTTACTGTTGATGATTGCCAAATCCTTCGAGGTATTGGTATTTCTCTGGGACGGCGAAATTGGTGACAGGCATTTCAACTTCCGTGAGAGATGTGGCCAATTTTGCTGCCAAAGGAGAGTCCTGTCGGTGAAAGAAGGTCGAACTCGGGTCTTGACTTGACCTCCCAACTTCCTGAAGTTCATGGACCTGTATATCCCCATTTGAGCATTGTCTGCATCCGAAGGCGAGTCAGTAGGGCGTCTTGGTAAGTGGTAGCTTCGTCCCCGCGTTTTCCCTCGGCTACGGCTTTGGGAATACTTGGCCGAACAGTGTCACAGGGCACTGACACGCGATACTTTAATCGAACTGGGGGGGACTCTCTCTTTCATTTGGTTGTGGCCAGGATCGGGTTGTCAATGCATCTGGAAGACTCTCAATAAACAAGGAGTAATCTGGGAGGTATAATGTCATTCGATATGGCGCAGACCCCGGCCTGTACTCAGATGATCATTTTCAAGCACAAACCTGGTACCAACATCAAAGATGCTGCCTCGAAAGACGGGAAGACCTGGGCTGAGGTGGTTGCGTGGCTTAAGTCAAAGCCAACGGTGCGGCGACTGTATTGGGGCCGACATTTAGAGAATGAGAACACAATATATCTCCATATTGGTACGTGCACACAGTATTAGGTCAAGACAAATACCGGTTTCTATTCGAACAAGCCCTGACCCTTGGCCAATAGTCAGAGAAGGACTGTATCAACACTACGACTTTATAGCGTCACCAGACTACGCCGAGCTCAAACGACGCCTGCAAGACATCATACAAGGGGATTTGATAGTCCGACACGCCGATCTAATCGAATACACCCAGCCTTGCGGCTCGCTGGGGAGGGGAGCGCCATTTACAGGGACAGCGATCTACAAAGTGACGGACAAGGCTTGGGACCATGCCTGGAACCTCTGGGCAACCATTGTTCCTGGGGTCAAAGGGTGCAGAGGCGTGGCGGGCGGCTACATTGTGGAGCCCGTGGATGGACATCAAAGGTGCTTCATAGCACTGGTCGGATGGCAGACGACGGAGGAACACCACGCCTATCACGAGACGCGCCACTGGAAGAACCGAGCGTCTATTTTGACGCACGGACAGAAAGGGTTCAGCGAATACGGTCACATTGTCTTTGAAAACGAGAACGAGACTCATGGACCGCGTCTGTAGTATGGATGGGATACAGCACGAGTCGGTCATTCCCATGGATGAACTTCACGTTTGCGTGCTTTAGATGCAACATGAAACCCCCTTTGGCCCTGGTTCAATTTCCAACGTGGGCACTGACCTCAATCTCCACCTTCATATTCTCGAGTCCCAGCCGGGGCACCTCCACGCACGTCCAGATCGGCCGGTGCTCGTTTCCACACCACTTGGCGATCTCGGTCTTGAATTTCTCGATCACCTCGTCGTTGAGCGGGATGTGGTAGCTGTTGACCCGGAAGACCTGGCCCCAGCCTCGTTCTGCGCCGGCTCGCTTCAGGTTCATGTCGACATTCTTGAAGGCTTGCTCGATCTGCTCGAGCTGGGTGCTCGTGCCGGCAACGTCTCCGGTGGCAGGATCCCAGCCGCCTAGACGGGAAGAAAAAGAAAGGTTAGCAGGAAAGTGATCCATGATTTCATAACCAAAAGAAACAGGACTCCAGTCGGGCCCCTCCGTCTTCAGGCAATTGCCCTGCTGCATGGAATCTGGTTTCCAATCCTAGCCTTCTTCCCCTGCTGATGCAATACTCGGGTATCTCGGTTTTGCCCTCAACGGGCCCAGGCAATGAAAATCCAAGAAAATGCGAAGCAGGGATACGACGTGCCTTGTCCTGCGCATTCAATCCGGTCTCCCACACGCACTGCCTGACTGTAAATGTCCGACATCTTCTCCCCAAACCCCGGGTAGTTGTAATATTTCAGATGAGACATGACGACGACGGAACGTCTCGCTGGTAGTTTCAAAGTTGATGTTGAGTGAAGATATGGACGGATGCTCCGAAATCAATCCCACGGGTCACAAGCTCGAACCGGCTTGCTTTGGCAGACGGGAAGACAACGTCCTCACCACCTGCGACAAGGCTCGTCGACCATATTTAAATACTCTACCCTGAACCAAGGTTTCTGGGCGCTTATCAGTGCGATCTCTTGATATCGACGCTGGCGTTGATTGTAAATCAAATCGTTTTTGGAGACGACAACCTCCATTTCTCCGCTTTGCGCCGGCCGGATCCGGACCAGCTGGGCATGATCCTACACGGGCCAGTACGGTTCAAGTCGCAGACCCTCACCGCCAGGGAGAAGAGAGTCGATCAAGAGTCTCTGAACCAGCTGCGACAAGTTGGCCAGGCAGCAAAACCTCGACGACAACGTCAATTACTAAGGCTCCATGGAGTCTGTGGGGCGGAAAGGAAAAAGGGGCAAGCTAGCCTCGCAAGATTCAGCAACAACGGTCGGAAAAAAGAAACCCACACATGGCCCAGACTGTATGTATACCCCCGTTGATGTAATCAGGGCGGAGTATAGACCGTCCGAAGGAGGATATCGTCTTGCCTGCATCTCTGCACGTGTTGGAGACGTTCTGGGGCCCGTTGTCTGCCGGACCACTATTCCCGAACCAGCACAGTTGCCAGAAGCGGCAGCATTGCCTGAGCAAGAATACCTCCGCTTGAGATGAGTCAAGCAAGACTCATGCAGTACCGGAGCAACTGCTGCTAAGGATACTGGTAGGTCGTTTCGGCAGCGTGTGCGTATTTAGCCCAACACGGAAAGGGATGCCCTATGGCATAACTTTGCTGACGCACTCCCCAGGTCAAAGGCGAATTCATGTACGTTCAGTCTAGCATATAATCTCATTATCGCTCTTCGGTCATGCCTTCACAGGGCCTTGTACGTATGATGCCTGGACTAGCTCGCCCTTTACCACTGAAATGCATCCACTCACGACATCGCGGTCTCGCTGAGAATACATATATTGGTTTATCAGAAGTCAAGCTTGTAAAAAGCAGATCTTCCCAGGTCACCCGCTAGCCCAGTTATCTCCCCGTGATGTTCTCACTCCCTGCACAAGTGCACCTGGAAAGAAAAGATCCAGTGGCGCCTCCATTTTGGATCATGGGTCTGCCCTCGGTCGCACCGCCACCATTTGTGAGTGCGTTGCCATCGTCGCTTGGGAGACATCTATCGAACGACGCCGATAATAACCTAAGTCAAAAACGAGAGACTTCTCCTCAAGAACGTAACGTCGGTTCTCATGTTACGGCCCCGGTTCAAGCTTATGTCTGTCCCTGGATTGAATGGAGCCCGTCGTCTGGACCCAGGGTCTTCCCAAGGGGAACTCCCGTGGCGTGGTCGGAGTCGTTGTGCCCGCAGCAATGGCTATGAGACATGGCGAGCCTCCCACATGGTCCCGAACGTCAACTTTGTTGTGGCTGCGAGTTTTTTGGGTCTCACAGTGCTAAGTAAGTGTCCGATCTGCGGGCTATGCTCGTTAGACCAGTGTCATTCATGAGCAATAAGGCCGTCCGCAGTGACGACGCGATTGCATGCTTTGGGGGGAAGAGGAGCCTGATCTGGAACTCGGCCTGTTGCCTAGAGAGCACGCGTAGCGACGTGCGTTGGAATCAAGCCGTATTTAGCGAATACGCATCGTTGGAGGCCCTACAGATACTGACTGTGTGTCTCTATATTATCCCGTGGCGGGCACTGCCGAATCAGGAACTGGCGACGTCTATTATTTACCTAGGTAATTCTACGGCTCACAAGCAGCGAAATCGGGAAACTCTCTTTGCCGGTGAGTCAATGTTGGTTCAAGCTTGGATATCAACGTCATATTATCTAGGTACTGTATATATATGTATTCTTTATTTCACAGACAGCAGGTAAGTAAACATATCCATCCATCACGTCCTCTTCCACATCTCATCCCCGTTCATCAAACAAGGACCATATCTCGTATCCATATCCTTTCGTCGCCCCCCCCCCCCCCCCTCTAGAGCACCCTTATCTATATATCTGTATTCCAGACCATGTCTTCTTCTTCTTCTCCTCCTCCCCTGACAATCCACCACCTTCACATCTCGCAGTCGGAGCGGATCGTCTGGCTGTGCGAGGAGCTGGCGATCCCCTACACGTTGAAGACGTACAGGCGGGACCCGCTGCTGTCGCCGGCCCCGTTGGCGGCGCTGACGCCCCAGAAATCCGCACCGGTGATGACCACGACCAATCCGGTGACGGGCGTGGAATTCAACATGGCCGAGTCGGGCGCCATCGCCGCGTACATCGACAGCGTGTTCGGCGGCGCGAGACTGTCGCTGGACGCCGCCCACGCGAACTACCCGGACTTCCTGTTCTGGTTTCACTACGCCAACGGGACCCTGATGCCCGCCTTCGGCCGCCTGTTGAGCGGCGCCTGGCTGCAGCCCTCCCCGGATAACCCCTTCCCCAAGTCCCTCCTCGCCGGACTGCGCAAGCACCTGGGCGCCGTGGACGCGCGGCTCGCCACCACAGGCGCCTTCCTGGCCGGCGACCGCTTCACCCTCGCCGACGTGCTCACCGTCTGGTCCCTCACCACGGGCCGCCAGTGGACGCCCGCCAATCTGTCGGCGTACCCGGCCATCCTGGCGTATTTGCAGCGTATCGGTTCACGGGAGGCGTACCAACGCGCCATGGACAAGGCAGAGCCCGGTTTGGACTGGAGGCAGGGCCTGACGGCGGAGGGGCCCGAGCTGTTTCCGGCGTACAGGCAGATGCTGGACCAGACGGGGATCGATCTGACCCAGTGGAAGATTTGAGGTCGTACGGGGGAAGAGAGGGCGAACTCGAACTCCGATCGAAACGACCCACAGTGACAGATCTGATTTGCAAGGAAAGCGAGGAAGGGTGCTACGGGGGTACCACTGTACGAGTACAAATATGCCATGTATAACAGCAAGTGACACGAGGACGCAACGAGGGAGAGGGAGAAGAAGCATGAAGCGGCGGTGACCCGTGTACACCAAGCAAAGGGAAGGGGGCTGATGGATTGTCTACTCTTTCTACCCCATTCCGTGCCATTCAATCCGATCACATCGATTCTCCTCTAGTTTGGTCGGCCGCTGCCGCCGTGTCTCTGACTTATAGAGATGTTGACGTCTTTCACCGTCATGCCCCCTGATTCACTCGTTCCGTCTTCATCATGGTCAGAAGAGGAACACTCATCGCTTGAGTCCCTGCAGAGAATGATGAATGAGTGAAAGACATATCATGCCTCGAAAATTGCCTTCATCAGGTACTTTGAGGCCTCCTCCCTGCCCGGACTCTCCAGCATTCGATACACCCGGTTGCCACTCTTGTTGCCCAGCCAGTTGCCTCTGTCATGTGGCACCTCCCCGTCTGAATTTCTCCTCCGTCTGGCTCGTTTGTCGCCCACCGTCATGCCTCGAGTCCACTGACCGGCCGTCTCGATTCGGATATCTTCCGGACTGCGCGCGCTCGCTTTCCACAACGGGTCATCGTGTGTCAACACGTACCAGATGCACAGCGGATCGTGCAGGGCCAATGCGGCGCCTTCGCCCTCATGGCCGATGTGGAGACGTTCCATCTTGTCAAGCATAGGGGTCATGAACGCCGTCATCCACGCCGCGAGCGGAGACCCAGCCTCCAGATGTGGCTTGGCAAAGGCGTTGAACTCGCGGCGGCTGAGCATGTGGTATTCCGTAATGTCGAGACTCATGAGTGTGAGTTTCAGCTGCTTGGACAGACGCGCGGGGTATTGCGAGAGGTGAAAGCTGCGTTCCCCTTCGGTGGCAATGGGCATGGTGCTTGCGGGGATGGGTGATGACAGCGCATACACCCGAGCAGCAGCATAGGGGTCGGCATAGACGTTGAATTCCGAGACAGGCGTGACATTGCCGATCCCGTCGACGGTGCCCCCCATGGTGACCACTTCTTTACATCGCAAAAACGTCTCTGGGTCTTCGGCGGCAGCCAGAGCAAAGTTGGTGAGCGGGCCGATAGCAATCAAGGTGATGGTGTCGGGTTCATTCTCCCGGAGCAGGCGAAGGATCTCCTTGTGTGCCGGCTCGAGAGAGGGGATGAAGGCATTGGTGTCTGCCTCGAGATCGACTTCAGGTTTGGCCTTCTCGGTGATGAAACTGTCCGGGGGAGGTTGCTCGAACAGCCGGTTCCAACTCTCCTCGGGCGAGAAATGAGGATGACTGGTGTGTGTCCCAGCCAATCCATCAGTCCCATGAAAGTAATCAGCGCTCTCGATGCGGTCTTGCAGGGGTTCCTCCGCACCGATGGCGACAATCGGCTTGAACTTGGTCAGACCTTCGAATCCGATCGGTTTGCCCTGCTGTTCGCGCCAAGCCACTTCCTTCTGCAAGATGTGGAAGATGGCGACGACGTTGCGTAAGCAGGAGCGTACGTCGACATTGCCAAAGGTAATGGAGATGAGGAGCACTTCGAGATCATCGGCCTTGGCGGCGAGGGCAAGCAAGATGGCCAGGACGTCGTCGACCCCCGGGTCGGTGTCAATGATGATGCGATTTTTGGGCGCCATGGTGTTCTGTTGACTGTGAGGAAAGCCTCACGTTAGAGGCAGTCCCCGTTGAGAGAGTCTGTGTACTTGTAGAAGCACTGACGTTGATTGACAAGGCCAACCCAGTCAGTGGTAGAGGAGAGCGAGCAGATAGGCAAGTCGAATTGTTGATTGAGACAAGGATAGGTAATTGGAGTCGAGAGCTAGTGTTGGCCTAATAATGGGCTCGCCGTTCTCGATAATAATAATAATAAATAATATTTTTGGAAGGGAGAGAGAGACGACGACGCAGCCCCTTCGGTGATGTCCGGTTAACGTCGCTTCCCCGTGGGGCTTGGCATAAACTTGTCACACTCCGATGAGTACGGAGTAGTTATATTCTATCGATGGCTGAGCGACAAACGCATTCCTCCACGGGGGCATGCGCTTGCTTCCTGTCTTGGACACAAAATTGCTTTTTTAAAATCTGTATGTCCGGAGTTTTAGTCCAGAATGCAGAAACACGCTGAACCCTTGTTCCTAACCCACGTTCTATCCCTGAGAACGCAACCGGTTTATGCAAGTTAGATATCACACCGTCCTTCCTTCATCATGGCCGCTTGGCCCTTGAAGACGCGCCCCCGAATTGCTTTGTTGCGCGGCAAACATCAAGACAGCCGGCTAATCAGACAAATCGTCCCCGAAACACCCTGTAGCGAATCGATACTTGTCTGCTTCCGTCCGACCAGCCCTGGTCGTTTGTCTGCGTGGTCTCGTTGCACATTCTTATACCATCGACGCGTGTTCGGAACATAGCGTGCTCTTTGTCTTCCCAAGAAAACTGCTGCATGGAGTCTCGAGGTGCTCAGTAGACCTTCTTCTTCTCGTCCACGCTCAGTTGGCCAGGGCCCATGTTGACCAGTAGCAACAAACCGCCCATGATGGACAGGATCTGGAAAAAGTCGTATTTGGCAAAGTCCTTGTGTGGGTGGTTCTTATGGAGCTGCCAATGTCAAGCGTCAGTACAAGTCACCCAACGGAAAACGCCCACCACTCCACTTACCGTCCAGAAGTTGTTGACGAGCACGTTGAAGACGCTGAGCAGGACAACCAGGATGACGGCGCTGAGTTTCGCCTTGAATCCCACCACGACCATCACGCAAGCCACGAACCCAACCATGCTGACAAGGACTCTCCCAACGCTCCATTCACCTGCAAAGACGAACCCAATGAAGAGGAAAATCAGCAGGACTCGGCCACCAAGCTGGATGTACATCTTCTTGTCCTTCTCATCAATGGTCGGCAAGCCCGCAAACACCCTCTTCTTGACGAAGCTGTCTCCGAGCACCATGAGCAGACCTCCGATCACGGACAGGTTGCGCAGGAAGAAATTGAGATCGAAAATGAGGCCGTAGCCGAGGGCCTGGACAACCACGACGGCCAATAGACCGCCCACGGCATACTCGCCATAGCGACGCATGATGACCAGTGTTGAGCAAACCGACATAGTAATGACATTAAAGATGAGGAAAAGGTGGGTGATGCCCCAAGGGACTATTGATCGTAGTCAGTCTCTGCAGTTCCGTTGTTCCTTTCCACGGTTTACCCACTGTGTCTGTAGTCTCTCAGGTATGTGAGCTGATCGCCCCATTGGGTCACGATCCTGACCGCGTCCTCGAGGAACGTCACAACGATGAGGAATCTACCGATGGCAGGCAGGTATCTGTGTGTAATCTCCCCGAGTCAGCTTCCGACCTTTTGTGTTTTTCTCTCTTCAATCCAGGCCCATGCAGCGTGTTCAGCCCCAGGCAAGGTGAAATCAGGATATGCTCACGGTTTCAGGGGCTCGCCCATTGTGTTCAGCCAGTCCTCAATTTTGCTCGTCTGTTCCCGGATCTGGTCGAGTGGACTGGGGTCGTTGGTGGCATTGTCGCTCCGTTGGGAGCCAAATTGATTGTTCAGGCCCAGGTTGTAGCCAGCGGTGCCGCGTATCTGCGCCATGGTGACGCTGGGAGGAAGTAAATAGTGGCAGCTGGTTGTGTTTCGGGTTCGGGCGAGGGAGGGTTTCGATCGCAGTCAGGAATTCGTTCGGTCGAGAAGGAAGAAAGCGGGCAGCAGTCGAGAAGTGCAGTGACGGGGCGTGATAGCAAGAGAAGGGTAATCTGTCTTTTTCAATGCAGTAACTGCTCAGAGTTTCACGCGCACGCGAGTGAGATTATATCGAACAGCTGTGTGTCAATCTGCAACCCGGTTTGGGTTTCGGTGGAGGCACAGCACACCACGGGCATAAAATATTACTCGGTACTGCCTCTGGTATTCTTAACACGCTGGCTACTCGAAGTGTGCTATTCTCGACTTGGCCAATCACAGTGTCTGCAACCCCTGGATTTTGAATCTGACCAAGTCCACAATCCCCCCAGTCCTCTTTACTCCATTTTATCACCGCGATATACAGGTACTGCCACTTTCACCTCTGTCCCACAGCTTCTCTTCACAGTTATCGCTAATATCAGGTCCAGTCAGCCGCAGATTGTGTCTTCTAGAATAACAGCCCCTGTTCAGTCACGATGGCGTCGAGATGACTGGCATATCATATACGCCAGCGCCCAAGGGTTCTATCCTGGGGATCGTCCCGGTGGCGCAATGGCTTTCTCTTTGTTTTTTTTCTTTCTGTAGTACACTGTTTCTCCTTTTCCCGTACGGAGATAATATCTGGGCATCATATTGTCCCACCGGAATTCGACAGCTTGATCTCTGCTTTTGCTTTTGGCCTGCGGGCCTTACGCTATCCATGCCCATGCTAATGCTCCGTAAATGATGCTCCATCCGGGCCAGTCTTGGAATTAAAAAGAAACAAAAGAACGAAGGAAAGAAATCACACACAAACACGCCCACGCGTAAACAAAACAACGCGCCTTGCATCTCAAATGACCATGCACTATTGGTAACAAAGTGCGCCACATCCGTTCCGGAACCCGCTTCGGAACGAGTGTCTGCTCAAACACGGTTGCTTGACCAGGTCAAGCCTCCCATTCGGCATCCTTGAACGAAGGGTCTGTCACTGGCTCAATTGACTGGAATCGGTTCGGGTTCTCCATGCGAGGATTGACCCCATTCGTGTGACTGCCGTTGACGCCAGAATGGTTATTGTTTGCCAAGGGCCGGGCAACCGAAGAACTTGCTTCACTGCTGGTGTCATTTATATCCTTCTTGGACTTCTTCTTGCCTTTCTTGCTGGTCACCGATTCCCATTTTTCTTCCTGTGCCAGCTCGTTTGCCCACTTGTCTTGCTCCTCCTCGTTGACTTCGTCAGCCCAACTTGGTTGGCTGCCTAGGGCAGGTCTGACAGGTTTCTCCCGCTCTGATGCTCCCAACGCATGGGTCTTGCCTTCGCCAACATCTTTTTTGACTTCGGTGACGTTTGCGGTCTCGGGGACAGTGTTGGTGACGTTGGACAGTGGCTCTGCAGTGACAGACCCATTCACAGCGACCGGGGGTATCTCTGGCTTGTCAAAGGTGTCGAGGAGAGGCGCAACTTGGTTGGTTTGGGCTAATTTCTCCGAGGCTGGCTTTCCAGTCTGCCAGGCATTCTGCTTCGCCGTGAATGAATCGGCTTTGGTTTGGGCCGAGCTTCCTTCAGCCATTCTGGCAGTTCGCAATTGTGCTTGTTTCTTTTGCTCGTGGATGCGGTCCGACGCCTCCCTCAAGGCCTTCTGCTCAGCTGCCTTCGCCTGTCTCTGTCGCTGTTTTTTGGTCAGAGCAGGCTGAAAAGGGGCTTTGGAGGCGCCCGCTGCTGACTTCGGACTCTCGTTCTTGACATCTGTCAATCTGAGAATCTTAGGTTTGGCAGCAGGGGCCTCTAGCATGTCCGAAACGTCACCAGCGCGGGAGGTGGGTGCGGTTGACACGGGGCCGGTAGAGGGAGATCCGATCGGGGAAAGGTCATCGTCCGCATCGCGGCCGGTGGTGGAAGAGGTCTCGGTGGAAAGTCCCGAAGCTTCCAGGCCGTTTCGCTTTCCTTGCGAGGACTTCGCGGCAGCGCGTCGCTCTCCCTTGTTGGCACCCTGCGATGTGGCAGGCTCCAAGTTGGTCCCGGCCTGCGCTTTGGCGAGTTGTTGAGCGAATTCCCTGTTGCTCAATCCATCCTCTTCGTCTCGAGGCAAAGCCATTCGTTGACCCTCGGCAGTCTGAGCTACCACCTTGTCCCCGACGGGGGCGGAAACGAGCTTCCTTCTCTTGTTGGCCTTGCCTTCAGTAGCACTGGTTGGCGTAGAGGTGCCGCTGTTGCTAGTCTCGAGTCGACTGGCATGTGTCCGTTTCGCCTTCTGTCGTTTGGCAGCAGATCTCTCCAACTCTTGTAGCGGCTGTGGTGCTCGTGTGAACGCTTGACCCGTGAGTTTATTGAACAGATCTGGATTGTAGTATCGGGTGAGGGCCGCGGTCAGCGCAAGTAGCGCGACCCAAGAGGCGGCGGTGGACCACATCCTGGGTGATGCCAGTGTGATGGTAGCAATCTTTATGTCTCTGGACACCAGGCAACGGGCGACCAGATGGTATCCTTATATTCGACAATACCCCTAATCTTTACTGAGCGAGTTCGATAAGAAGTTCAAAAATCCTTGGAATTAAGAGGTAATACTTGTAGGAAGCGTGGCAAAGCAAGGGATGAGGGATTGGGTGATCTCGAGCCGGAAGCCAAGCGGTCTTGTCGTCAAACTCAATGGGCGTGTATCAAGGTGGGAAGGAAGAGAAGGTCGTATGTAGCTATGAAGGGGACAGGTGCCAGGGCAGCTCGAGAGTAGGTAGTGGTAGTTGCTGTAGACGGGAGCCGATGACTGACTGGAAGCCGGTGTTGAAATGTCTCAGGAGAGTGGATGGAGTCGAGGATCGAAATGCAGCGAAATTTAGAACAAGTCCCAAAGATCCGGGGTCAAGGCGGCTCCCTCTCAGTGGCTCAGACTCAGATTGAACCAAGGCCCTCCGTGGGAAGGATCACAACTTGGCGAAGTTTGGAGGACCTTTTGCCGCGTAATGAACGCCAGTGCTCTGGAGGCGCGAGCGAGCGAGGGTGGTGGATGGTTTGTGAGAAGGTGGAGAAGAGCGCAGGGAGTGGTGGAGTGATGGCGACGACGGTTGGTGGAGGGGTGGCACGGAGGAGAGAAGCCGGTATGGTGCAGGTGAGCAAGCGACCAGGTGGGTGCAAGGGATACGTCCTCAGTCACGCAGGGGGTGATCTCGTGTGTTTGTTATACGAGGGTGGCAGGTACAGTAGCACAGACGTAAAAAAGAATGCCGACTGATTCAGGAGAAGAAAAATGTGATCTTGGTCGAGTTGGTGCACGTACCAACGAAGCGAAGCTCTTGGAGGTCGCAGCGCAATTCCGCCCCAGCTACATATCGGCACCCCAAACTGCGCCCATCGAATCTCTCGTCACTCACTAGTCTGGAGCCATCACCTTCTTCTCTTTCTATTCTCATCAGAGGGTGTTAACAGATGTACGGTCAATGGACAGCCACCCTCCTCCACACCACAGCCATCTGACACTGATTCTCAGGCTGTTTCTCTCGAGGTGCAGTGCTCTGGCAGCGTCACCCTCGTCTCCTCTCCCGCCCATCCTGCGTCGTCTTTTAAATTGAGCCTTGCCTGCTAACCCTTACAGATGATTTTCCTCAAGGGAGCCACCAAGCAGCTTTGTTCTCCACCTCCAAACCCGCCTGGGTGTTGGCTCTTGGTCAACTCACCCAATCATTGCATACTGACCTGCACATGCAAATCATTTTCACATGGCAGCTGCAGCACCCAATAGGAGACTATTCTACGGTCGAGCCACGTTTCAAAATCTGGAAAGTATTTCGTGGTCTGTTCATCTACTGAAAACAGAGTCACTGTCGATGAGGGTGGAAGATCGCGGACTACAGTACCTCGTAGTTCAGGAGAGTCCTCAGGGTTAGAGCACCTAGTTCGTGATTCGGCAGCTCGGCAGCCGCAGCCACATGACCTCACGTGGGAGACCACATCACGTCACCTACAGTAATTACAGTGGACTGGGGGCTGAAACGAGGAACGTAATGAATTCGCAGAATCAGTAGCATGTGTAGTGTTCGTTTTCCCAGCCCCCTCTCCCGAACTCATCCTCTCAAGGTCTGCCTGTATTGCGATCGTAAACGCCTTGCTCTTGCAGAACGCCGTAAACTGTCGTAAGAAAACGTCAATCAACTCTCAAAATTCAACGCTCATCTGCACAAATTGGCACAGATCCGTCTAGGGCTGGCCAATCCCTCGGAAACAACTTCGATCCATATTGACATACCACGGTGAGAAGTAATGGCTATAGCCACCTGTGGCTAGCAAAAGAAGTATACTCAGTTCCGTGATTCTTCACCACTCCATCGGCTGGTTCGATGGGACAACATAATGAAACTGCCACGAATCCCTTCTCTTCGGGACAAACAAGTCTCCTGCAATCCGTGATACGGGATGCACAACTGGTGCAGGTTTGATGATCGGATCCGACAAGTGCTTGATCCGTACCGGATTTTTATTCTCACTTTTCTCACGGTGCGCCTGGCGATGGTCGATGCTTTCGTTGACACTTTGTGTCTCACTGCCGCTGAGGCCGTCATCTTCGTCTTCAGCATCACTAGGGTACACCAAGTCTTGCATTTCGACCTGTTCAGAAGATCGTGTCTTGGCCAACGATGGCTTTGGTTCCGTCTGTTTTCGCGGCCTGCCAATAACGCATAGAGGAAAGCGCATCTCAGGTTCCGCAGCAGGTCTTGTGCGTGCTTCCATGACTGCAGCACTGGGAGGAGGAAGCAACATCCAGGCAGCTTCGGCCCTCGTAGCAGGGAGCTGGGAAACCACCGGAGGATGCAGATCATTCACTTCGGGATGCCTTACTCGATTATAGTCGTATCGCTCACTCTCGTCAGTGGGCGCACGCTTGCGTCTGTACGTTGACGGTTCCCCGCCTTCTTGCTGCTCCTCGGCATCCTCGTGATGCATTCCTGAAGTCGCCCGATTCCATATTCTCGTTACCCTTTCAGTGAACCCAGCTAGAATTTCATCCTCACGGTCATATCTTTTCCAGTTCCATTTGGGCGGGTGTAAGGTCGTGCGGAGAGAGTCTTTAAAATTCTCCATTGCGCTAGACAGTCTTCTTTCTCGCGGTGGTCTCTCCTGATCCGAAGCAGATTTGTTCCAGCTCGCGATGACGTCCACATCCCCGACCTCGTTTGTGGTTGAAGACGTTCTTATTGAGAGCTCAGTGGGTGAGTCTGTGAGCGGCGTCGATGGTCTTGCTGACGAGTTTCCCGGCTCAGAGCTCGGTGCAGGTGTTTCAGCGGATGGGGGCTGAGGATTTGAGCCGGGCGGCTCTTTGGGCACTTTCTTTTGAATTTTCTGCAGCAGCGTATCTTTCTTCCAGCCTTTAGGTGGTCCAGGACCCAGCATCAACTCTTCTGCCCATGCTTCATTTGTCTGAAAAGGCCCAGGCTGGGTGACGATGCCTGGTTGAGTGACAACAATTTCTGCTTTCGCTTGAGCTTGCTCTTTCGCTTCCCTCCGCCTTTTTCTCCTGTGTTTGTAGCCGAGCCAGGGCGAGCAAGAGACATAGTAAAAAACTGCAGACTGGACTCCACGAAGGAACCAGTTGCCCGGTTCGGCGGTGTATGGGGCGGGTGCCATAGTCAGCGTTGAGCGTGCTGGGCTCCCCTTGATTTGAGAAGTTGTAGTCGTCTTCGCCGACCCATGGTACCGTTTGCGGCGACGGCAAACAGCAAAGGAGGTGACGGTGGTAGGTGGGCGAGTTGAGCTGGAATCAGAGGTGTGCGGCAAGTGCGAAGGAGGGCGTGCAAGAATTACACGATCAGTCAAATCACTCCTCGATCTGCAGACACGGTGACGACGAGGTGGAGGCTGTGGTTCTGCTTAGAAGTCTCATAGGCCGATGAGGGCAGCCAATAACACAATGACAACAAAGGGGCGAGGGGGAAGTCCAACTCCATCTCACGTGACCGGCTCACGATTGGCCTAAATATTAGCCGGCATCACCACCTTGGCTCTATGCTCCACCGCGCTATGCTACGGCAAGGCATGGCGTGCCCTGTGCTTTGGTGATCTTCCAGCTTCGACCTCGAGTGGCAGCACAATAGCATCTTGTCCTTCGCACCTCAACATCTAACCTGGTTCTTTCGTACTTCACACGAGCATCCGAGAATGTCACTCTCCTCTTTTTAAATGAGAGGAGACACTGAAGAGAAACACAGGCGATATGCTTTCTCTAATTCTGATTCGAGAGTCTGCTCTCTCTCCTTGCTAAGCTCGAGGCGGCTGCAACAACACTTCTTCCTACGGCGCCGGATTTTCCCAAAGGATGAAAATCATACAGATTGGATTGCTCCACAAATATAGAAGTCCCATCTATGACCCGGCTCCCTGGCTATGCAATGGATATCCAACAAATAGCTTCTCGTACATGTGTGAAATCACCGCTCCCCGGCCTCGAACACAAAGACTCATCAACTCAACTTCTGGAACTCTGAATCAAAGTCCGACCCTGCCTGTACTTGCTCTGCCCATACATCATGTTCTTCTGTCAACGTCGCTAGACCCGGATGGTAACCCTCAATTTGATAGCCCAACTCCAGAGGTGGCGCAGATTCATAGGCGATTGTCCTTGGGATTTCATGTGCTGGCTCCGCACCGTCTTCAAAATACACGATCTGGTAACTGGGGTCCAGTTGTCCCAGACGAGGGTCGAGGATGTCGTGCTGAACCGGGACTGCAGCAGGCTGAGGTGCAGGGTACGTCGTCAGCAGCTCATGGTGATCAGCATGCGGCAACCCCACCAGGCCCATCGTCGTCTGATATGGAGAGAAAGCTTCCTCCAGCCTGCGATAGGTGACATTGGAAACATGCTCGTACGGGCCGACAGCAGGTGCAGCCTGGTAATAGTCTCCCACCATGCCATTGGAGCTGACCATGATCGGAGCTGGTCCGTACGGATTGCTCATTTCATATCCTGGCAAGCGATGCTGTGCCTGTATCAAGCGGTGATAAACAGGTGGCCTATCCTCGAAGGGTGTTGAAGATGCACTTCTGCTCTCGAAACGCCGGACGCTGCGGCTGCGCTTGGAGCTCTTGACGGAACCTTCCCAATCGGGGTCGCTGTCACTGACATCGCCCTCATTTCTTGTTCTCTTTCCTGCCTTGTTGGGTGCGAACTTGTAGTTGGGGTGGGCTGCTGCATGATTGTCGCGTTCAATGATGGCGAATCGTTCGTACATCTCTCTGACCTCCTTTGGTTCCAGCGGCCAACTTGCGCCGGTCACCTGCGACACAACCTGGTGGTTGTTCTCTTTGCAGAATTGCTTCACCCGCTCTGCATACGCAGATCGATATAGCATGAACGAGTTCATCGGCCTGGCTACATATCCTTTCTTCCTCTCAACCTCTGCCAATCGTTCTTCCACTGGTCGGTGGACCCACAGTCCCATATCTCGGACAGGCGTCTTATAATCCTTTGTCAGGAGGCTGAGTGGTTGGTCGATGGCAGGTCCTCCCTTTTTGCCGCATGCTTTCTTTCTAAGATTCTTCCGCGAACTTGGTGACAGTGATGCACGTGACGATTCAGTGCCTCCAGTGCTCGATGGGGTCCCGATGGTCCGGCCGCTGCGTGTCAGAATTCCAATGTTCTGAGGAGGAGTGTGACATGGAACCGATCTTGCCATGGGCTTTCTTGGTCAGTACGTCTCGCTGGCATCTTTTGGTGGGTTCCAACTTACTTGTTGTGGCGTATAGTAGACCGGAGTTGGTGCTGTGTGGTAAAGGGACGGGTCATCGTAAGAGGCCTGCAAGAGGTAAGCGTTTTGTCTGCCATGGTCTCAAGGTGAGAGACTTACATATGTCTGGTGAGAGTTAATGTCTGTTACAATTGATGCTGAGGGCAACGGCGGCGTGAAAGGTTCCGGCTTCACAGGAGTGAAAGGCTCCAGCTTCACAACGACAGATGCGTGTGGATGGGTTTCGTCGCCTTGGCTGTAATGGCCATCGCTTGAATGAGGAGGTGACGGCGGGCGTCCGGTGACAGAGTCTTGGGCCATTGGGTCGATAAGCTCTTTCGACTGGAAATGGAAGTGCGCAAGTTGGTACAAAGCCTAATGTGGTGCTTCCCTCTTGTTGCAACAACGATACCGCGAGGTAGTTTGCCGACTGGAACGTGATGTTGAGAATATATGACAGAGAGCCTTCCTTCTCGTGATTTGGAAAGGCTCCTGACTGCTTTGGGGAGGGTGTCACTTTGTCTGAGCCGATGTTCCAGATTTTGAAGCAATTGACAGAACGGTTCAACGCAACTTTCAAGCCTCGTCGGATTTGCTACCCGTTGCACTCCGTTGAGGCGTGAAGCCGCACAATGGAGAGAGCGCTTTATCCCAAGGGCGCTGCTTTGATGGCAAAGACAATCGATGGAAGCACTCCGTTGTCCTTGATGAGACTATGATGAAGGTGCAGATCAGTCTTATCAATTGTTGCAGCAACCCGTCGGCTTGTACGGGAAGAGTAAAAGAGTCGTGCGGTGCTCAAAGACTAAGTGCCGGTATGGTGCAGTACGGATGGAGCCTGATACTTGCGGTGAGAAGGTCTGGTAGCCTTCCAAGTTGATTCTGGTGACGCCAGGAGCAGGTGGCTTTGTCTCAACTAGCCGCAAGATGATGGATAGCAATCTCAGGACCGAGACACTGGCGACCAGGCGAAAGAGAACCTTTGTTGATGCAAGAAGAACAGGAGGAGAAAGACTCTGAGAAGAGAACATATCAAGCAACTGCAAGAGTCTCGACCATGTTGCTTTGGGCGCGACGATGGTCGCTTTCAGCAGCAGTTGCCGCATCCGGAACCATGGCTACAAGGTCGCTTTCTTGCGACGGTTCTTTTTGTTTTCGGATCGATGAAAGCAAAAGGAAGGGAGAAGAGGAAACTCCACAAGCTGCCTCATCCACACAACCAGGGTATCAGCAGTCGTGAGCGGTGAAAGAAGGGGTGCCAGGTCTTTGGAGCTCTTCCTGCAGTCCCGCCATGAAGCGCATCCGGTTCCTGCAGCCTTCTGAGAACTTCGGGAATTTCCGCTGAGTACGCAGGTTCAGGTCCAGCTAGCCATCGTGTCGAGAGCTTATATTGACTCAGGCAAGGTCAATCAATTGGAGCAAGCAGGCTCTCAAAAGCCTTGCCCAACAACAAAACAAGCCAGGCGTCAGCTTGCTCAGAGGGGACGAACGTTTACTCCACCATCCCCTACGACGGTGGTGGAATGCACGGGCCAGCTCTAGTCGCATTCCTCATACGCTTCCAACCGTCGCTTGCAGTCACGACCAGAGGTATTCACCCACGTTCTCTCTGCTGCGAACATTGCATTCGGGGCGGGTCCTGATTCTGACTGGCCGGTGATTTGCAGCAGTTTCGGTCTCGCTGACTGGCTACCGACGGGTTGTCTGTGCGACGAACGACTTATATGACAGCGGCAACAAACATGATCTCCATGGAAGCAGCTGTGGCATTCCATAACCTCCGATACGCCGCGAACAAAAATCTCCGTATCTTTTCCAAAACCATCAGCTGCTCAGACTTGTCGCCGCGGCCGTCGTACGCTTGCTGCCCAAGGGCTTTCTTTCTGCCACGCTCCATTGATCGACCAGATGGCATACTCTTGTGCCTGTTTAGACTCCTGGTGGCTGACATTCCAGGTGGCTACAACTGACGCGATAGCCCAGCAGCCGCACACTCCACCCGTAGCCGGCCCGCTACCGTCTGGTCCCTGGCTCAGTCAGGATTCGGATCGCAGTCAACTCGCTGTCCCTTCTCAATTTCTGGCTGTTCAGTCTGAAGACCAGCATCCTTCAAGCCAGTTTCGGTCACTCCATCCAACCAATCGTCTAGGGGAAATGGAAGTCAAGTTCTCCTTGATTTCGAATTTGTCACGGTTTGAGATCGCATGCATCCTTTACAGGGGTTCGTGCCCATCTGCTCATACGCTGCTGACTCTTGCTGGCGGCATGATAGCATACCTAATTCTTTCAGCGTTCCTCCGGGCAGCGCACGGTCACAGGGCACGAAGTTGGATACTCCAACCGGAGTAGGCTTCCCTCACACATTTCGTTGCCTGAGGCACTGCGGCATACCCTAGATCCACCAGTAGCAGACAGTATGGATGGCTCGCGCCCACAGCAAAACCTTGTCCTCATCCAGTTGCATTTCGCCGTTGCAGATCACTGTCTTCAGTGGTCTATCAGGTGGCGCATCCTGTTGATCTTGTGGGTGCTGCCCTGACTAACTCATCTCTCATTTGTGGTACCTACGCCCGTCACTCCGCAAGTTAAACTTCTGACCTACCATAGATGCTTGCTCGGACTGCCTTTTCCACCCAGCTTCACGACAGCCACACCAGACTGTCGCTGGATATCCTCCTCCTGGTGACGCTCCTGTCCTTGGTGCGTTGGTCCGCTCTGCCACTTTGCTGGGCTCAGCAATGCCGAGGGCAAGGTTCGTGCCTCACTCGCCACCCCTCGAAGCTTCTTCTTTTTTTTGGGAATCCTGCTCATACCCCATCAATTTTGCTTTGTCGGCCGGCAGGCGCTGAACAATGTCGTATCGAAGAGGTTTGGTTTCAAGTTTTCCATTGGCCTTGCATTGTTACACTTTGTCGATCGCTGCCCCATGATTTGCTGGTGCAATGTCAAGCCAAAACTGCCGCGCGGAGTCCGGGCATCGTGCGCACCCACGAAAGGGTGAGGATATTGGAAGAGGAGGACGACGATGAGGAGGATGTCACCACCATGAGAACCTCGCTGTTGGGTGGACGGGAGAAAGATCGCACCGGATCTCAACAGCAAAAATTCCTCTGTGTTTCGATGGGATGCCTCGTTCGTTCGTTCGGTCGTTCGTTGTTTCTCCCTGCACATGGTCCCGCGGACACACACATCCAGTCCCCAGATCTGTGTCATCCCAACACCGGCGGCGTTCTCAATTGGAGCGAACTACTCTCACAGACAGTTGCTCTCAGCTTCTTATTTTTCGACTGCGTGCTCCGCTTTTTTCTCCTACAACGACTATGGGGCCAATGCCGCTCCTGATCCTGATGAGCCCCCGGTCGCTATTACTTACCACTCGCGACGACCCGGCCGCACTCCACTTGACGAGGCGGGTCGAGTCGAGTGGCCACCGTCAATTGACAAATACTGGGTTCCACCGCACGCATGCACACGCGCACACACACGCACACACTCTCTCGTCTCCGCCTGTCGGAGAAAAGACCACCATATCGGAGATATCCTCCAGAGGTCTAGACCGGCCGGGCACATGCCTCCTCCTCTCTCCTTCCCTACCTCCCTTGCTTCCACTCGTGATTCGGAGCGGGCCTTGGGGATCCAACCAACCTCTCTGCCTCCAGCACAGCACACACATTCACTGACACGAACATCCCTGTCCTCCTCGCTTGCTACGAAGGATCACCAAGTGCTGGTCAATACCTCTGGCAGGAGGGGAGGAGGAGGTGGTGGTGATAGTGGTGGGGGTGGCCCCCTTTTTCTCATTCAACACCAGACGGTGTTTCCCTCAGGTCGAAAAATAATATCCCGCGTGTCCAATCCGTCTTGATCAATTACTCGACATTCGGCCATTTTTCCTCGAAAGCAAGCCGCACATTTCTCCCTCCCCCAACGGGCTATCTGGAAAGAAGAAAGAAGAAGAAAGGGACAGATAGAGTCCGAACGTTTACCATTGTTTCAGTTGAAATAAAAGGGCTTACCGCTTTTATAAAGTATCACTTCAATATAACGCCTATCATCCCGCGTCGTCGAGTTCGAATTACGGGTAGCGAGAGCGGGAAACCGTCGCCTAGAACCCTCCCTCCAGAATCATGAGTGGCTATCCCTTCCGGGGAGCCAACCGCCAGGTACAGTGAGTCACTGAGAGGATGACTGAGCGCCACAAATAATCAATCGACTTTTGACAGCTCCCTCTTCCCTGTCCACACACCCTAAAAGGCAGAGAGAGAGAGAGAGAGAGAGAGAGAGAGAGAGAGAGAGAGAGAGAGAGAGAGAAAGCTCGCGCCAGTCTTGGTGGGGTTGGGCCAACCTCTTGCTGTGGGTGGGTATCATACTTGTATAGCGTATAGGATGTAAATAAGACAGGGGTAGCGGATCCGATCTGGCTATCCACTCTTGTCGTCTCGATCACGGGACAACAACCCAAGGTCTTTCTTCTCCCATCGGCCGCAGCCCAAGATCACGAAAGAGGGGCGTCAATACTTGTTAGAGTCGACTGGGATCTCAATACTCCCGATATCCTTCGTCTCTAACGGAAGTGTTTTCTGCGTCCTGTGCGGGTGTGTGTCAGAGATGACTTTGTGCCCAGGCGAGTAGGGATGCACCTCTTTTGACGCCAGGTTGAGCTGAGCGGCCGTTGAGGGCCGCAGACCTTCTGTATTGCCCAACTAGATGATGGAACTGGATAGGCCCGTGCTTCGCCACAACCCCAGAATTCCGGTCATCAGATTACCTTTCGGGCCACCCATGGTTGCCAGCATCTGTTCAAATGCACCGCGCCAACAAGCAAAAGGTTCCATTGTCTCCTCTGGAACCAGCGCAACCGGTATCGAGACCACCCCTACGCCTTGTCAGTGAAGTTCCCAGGGGCTATCACGGAATTGCATAGAGTATCTTCGCCTCCCCCGTATGGAGTGCTGGCGGCCACTAGAGAAGCGTAATATTCCAGCATGCGTTGATATAAGTGTTGGATTCGCCACACCATCGAGTCTTCCTGCACAAAGTGAGCAAAGACGTACCAAGCCTCGGTCCGTCTGTTTGTGAATTCTCCTATGACTCGAGCCCGGTCCAAGCGACAGAGGTCGTGGATCCTGTCAGGCACCCACATTATCACACTGGGGTGCCAGGCGTGGTTTTCGTGTACAGCCGAGATGCCATTATCTAGTATCGTCAGATACGCCAGCCCGAGGTGTCAGAGGGCATCGCTATGCGTTCGCAAGAAGGTGATGAAGGGCTCCTCGAACGTCATAAGTCCCTTCAGTTTGAGGCATGACGGTTGGGGAAAGTGACATTGGTACAGAATTCCACTGGATAGGCCCTCGAGACGCTGCACAAAGCTACCGCGGTCGAGAGTTGAGCATTACACCATGGTGAAGCGATGAAGGTATGCCGGGAGCATTCGTACTGAGTGCTTGCCCGTATCCTCCTAGGCAGAGAGTACGGAGAGGTATTTATTTGGCCGACAAGTGTAGCTTTCCATTCGCCGTGAAATAGATTCCGCCATGCTCGGTTGGACATACAAGATTAAATGGCCTGGTGTGGGAGAAGGGAAGAGCTCAAACCGAGGCGGCCATGTGAAACGCCTTCAAACACCCTTGACCATGACCTTCGCTTGCCTTTTTGCTCCCTCGCCTTCGTTGCTGACCTAGCACAGTGGTTTGTACGGTTTCTACAGGGGACGGGTCGGGGAGACAAGGTGTGGGCTGTTAACCTTTCCTGAAAAACTGGAGTTTAATCTGCCATGACGGGCTGTACGAAAACGATGCTCCAGGAATCTTTGTCCGTCGGATAAAGCATAGTGTTTCCGGTTCCATGTCTATCTCTCACACCCAGCCAATTTCGACCTTGTGCGTAAATCTCCTCCTTGACGACGATGAAAGCCATCCTTTTCCCTGTCACTTTGATCCAGTGATCCAAGCTGACTTCTCCAAGGAGAAACCCACCAACCATGACATGCCGCCGATCCCATCCATGTCTATTTACAATGTTCCAAGCTCCACGATGCGTCTCTCCAAAAGGTCCTTCGCGAAGTCGTAACCCAAATAGTGTCGACAAGTCGGGCACGATCCCGTCATGTACGATGGGTCTTGATGCTGATCGAGCCACTGCAGGAGGCAGCAGACGTGGTAGGGCCGGTTGCAGCATTTGTGCGTGTAGATCAGCAGTTGTTTCTTTGCTTGCTCACCCGTCGTCGCTGTTGGATCAACGCTCAGCTTCTCCTGACAAATCGGACACATGGTGTTCTCGCGGTCGACGGGCGGTTGGGCGAGGACGCGGAAGGAAAGATTATCGGCGAATCTTGAGAGGCCGGGTGTCGAGGTCGAAAAAATGCCCAGCCCAGCCACAGGCTCTTCTTCCAGCAGTGAGCAGAAAAAGTCCCTGCGGTAGTCCAAGGCCCGCAGTCTCGGGGTGGACAATTTGTCGATCTCCCTAAACAGCCTATCCCTGCATGCTGCGCGGGTCTGGAGCGTCCAGCGGTGATAGACCTGGAATCTGGAGTACCATGGCCCGTTGGGACGTCCCTCTGCTTCGTCTTCATCTCCCATGAAGTCTTCCACGGTAGCCAGGGACCGCAAGAGCCCCTCTTCCGCCGTCCACACGCACAACTCGACCGTTGACAGGCGCGCCAGAAACAGCGTAACTTGGGCCTCCGCCGCCGCAAGCCTGCGTACGACATCCGAATATTTCTCTATTGTTGCAGTCTTGAAAAATTCCTCTGGGGTCCTGAAGCCGAGCAGTACCTTGGGCCAGAGCGACACCCAGGCGTCCCCGTACATCTCCATGGCCTGGTCTAACTTGTCCTGACGTATCCCATCTTCATGCCGTTCCAGCAGGTGTCCGAGAGTGTTCGTGAAGTTGAGCACCGCCAGGGTGAGTGCGTACATGTCCTTGACATAGGCCCAGAGCGAAGGCAGCGCGGCGAAGTATGTCTCTGGTGCGACCGAGCATTTTGGACGTGGTGACTTGACGTTGAGGTGGTGTTTTTTGCATAGGGCCTGACACTCCTGCCATTTGTGTGGATTCGTCTCAAGATAGCACATGTACCTGAAGAAATTTGCGCTGGGTATGCAGAGGATGTGGATGCTGATGTATCTCTGTTCCCGTCGAGAGCGCCAGCGCGGGCGTCCGACCCCGATCCGGCGACCAGGGTCGAGAACTGCCCGAAGGTAGGGTGGATGACGAGTGGAGAGCTTCTGTGGACGTTGCTTCATAGTTATTAGGCTTCTGCTGAAAGGGTGTCGCGGAATAGATAAACGCAGCAGAGGTTGTCCAGTCTTTCGTGGGAGAACAAGGTAGATCTCGCAGAGTTGGGCGTGAATGTTGAAAGTACCAAGAGTGCGGTATAAATCGTCTTATATCCGGATGGATTGCCTGTCCCATCATATCGATATTTGTTTTCTGCTTTCTTTTCATTGTGTACTCCCCATAGCATTCACGGCCTGATGGGGTAGTATTTCCGAGACGTTAATTCCTAGTCATTCATTGTGCTTGAGTCGACCGCCCATACCTAATGGATAATGGCACTGAGATGTGCTTAGGCTGACTATCTCATCCAACAATGGCCAGAGGTTGTGTTGTGAAAGGCGCCCAACTCCTGACTGTTTGCTCGTCGATCCCATTTGATGTCCCATGGCATGGCCTGATAACAATAGCATGGCCTAGCACCACAGCAGGCGTCAGTGCGGAGGGTTGCAGCCTGGTCTGCCGATCCTCAGAGGAGCTTCATCAGGAACTTCTTATTCTATTGCCTACCAGCCTTTGACCTCCGTGTGATGAGTGCGCCTGATTCAAAGGGCGAGTATGCCAACCCCGGTTTTGGCATCTTTGAGTGGCCAGCCTGTTCAAGGCACTTAACTTCGTTGCTCAGTCTCGCTAGCGATGGTAGTCGTGGAGGGCGCTCTCATGGTAAATAACGAGATACCTCTGTTAACTTGGCTCGGCACCCATTTTGATCCACAAGAACAGGGATACCTGGGCATCACGCCGTCGTTGTTGCTCGCCGCCATAAGCGACTCGTCCCATATTAGGGTTGTTGGGCACCAAATGGGCTATTGGCAGAGCGACAAGTCATTCAGAAGCACAGAGGAAGTGATGCGATGGGAACGAGGCTGGTGGAAGAAAGGGGGATGTTGGGTTTGATGCAGTGATCAAAATATTACACTCCGAAAGTTCGTTGGCCCCGATTGGCGGAACCGGTTCCTCGACGCGTTTTTGCCAGTTTCCCCGCGTCGGTTTCAACATTGCACAACTCGACCTCGTCCTTCATACTTCACACTCCGTCTTTCGTTCTTCTTTCCTCACCCCTCGACAAGCCCTCGTGCGCCTGCTTCAGTCCTGACTTGCGGAGAAGAACACTCTATGTAATTCCAAATGCATGGAGAGCTTGGGAACAAGCTCGTAAGTCTTCCCTTTTTTCCCAAAGGGCCCAACTACCCCCAACTTCTCCTCGACTACTGACTAACCCTTCCCTCCTCCTTGCTTTCTCTCCCAGGTCCAACACGCGAAACGCACCCTCACACTCCCGGCCCTGCCCCCCTACCAGACCGAACTCGTGCGCTCCGTCGTGCGCGAAGTGCGCGACCTCGACCGCGATGTGACGCGGATCCTGGAGCCGTTCACCACCACCGCTTACGACGAGGAGGGGAACCTGTCGTCGCAGAACACGTTCAATCCGGCAGAACACCCCGCCACAGCGTGCGCCCTGCTCGTCGACCACCTGAGCATGAGGAGGGATAAGAGGTGTTTGCTGGCGTACCACCGCGTGCGGGCCGAGAAGTTGGAGGAGATGGTCTGGGACGGCCAAGACTTGGAGGTTGGGTTGGGCGCCGAGGCGGGTGGCAGTGGCCCAAACACCAGCATCCGTGGCGAAGACGCTTCTGCCGGAGCAGCGGCACCACCGGGGACGCATAACTCGCTGTCCCCAGAGGAGGAGTCGTACTTCCATGCCTACGTCGACTTCCTCTCGCAGTACAAAGGCCAGTGGACGGACATCGACCTGACCGGCTCCCTCGAACCACCACGCGACCTCTTCATCGATGTCAGGGTGTTGAAGGACGCAGGGGAGATCCAGACAGAGTATGGCGCGATCAATTTGTCCAAGAACTCGCAATTTTTTGTCAGGCAGGCCGATGTGGAGAGGCTGATCCAGGGCGGATTCTTGAAAAGGCTGAGTTGATGCAAGCCATATGGAGGAAAATGGTACTTGCTCTCTAAGATAAGAACCGTTGTTGGACCCTCTCACGATGGACGGTGTGATGATGAGGCCGATGACACGAGAAATGAATATAGGGATACTGAGATGCATGCTCATGATCTGATGAGGATTTCCGATTTTCTTGTGCCTTGCTATTGCATACTTGTGGCTGAATCATCTATTCTGCTAAGGCGATCGATCGCCTTTGGATCAAAGGACTGTTTGAACTCAGGTAATCAACCACCTCGATATCTCACCGGACATTGCAGCTTCGCGGCTTTCCTAGCACTTCCACAATCTGACTGCTGCTGATCATCATCATCAACAACAACATTGAAAAAGGGAAGTCAATGATTTGCAGTCTTGCCCTTGATATTGCTGTTAAATCAAATCGCTCGCCCAAGAGAGAAGACACAGGACAGCCCCAAACACCGTCATGAACTCCCATTTCATCCCAGCCACGGCAGCTGCAACGTTGTGTGTAGGCGAAGTTGTGGGCGCAGTGGTGTTGGTCCCATTCCCGTTGCCTCCGCTGGAGCTAGTGCTCATCTGTGTGAAATTGCCGCAGTTCAACCTAGTTCCATTCGCGCTGTGCACCACCACACTGCGATTTCCGAAGAAGGCTGCATTGCTCGGGTCGGTGCTCACATACAGATCGAGGTACATGGCCTGGAAGGTGCCGACGGCTTGTGAGTCCCCGGAGGTGGAAGAGGTGAGCTGGGAGATGTTGCCATGCTTGCCAGACAGGTCGCCTGGCTGGCAGGTCCATGGAGCGGTGCTATCACAAGGCGGGGTTTCCTGTCGGCCGAAGGGCGAGAGGTGACCGCCTGTGGCAGTGCAGTTTCCTGACGCAGGAACAGGGTATTGGTGGATGTGGTAATCTGCGTGGCAGAGTTAGTCATCTTGATATCAGTGAAGCTTGGGCTTGTCTCTGGGAACTCACTGAAAGGACCCTGTGTGATATCCGGGAAATTGAAGAAGTTGACGTTGAAATTCACACCAGTGCCATTGTCGTTGGAGACCCCAGTGATCTGGCCTTGAACAGGTTTATCAGCTTGCAGAACTGCCTGGAAAGTGGCACGGAGGGGGTTGTTCTGAGTAATGGGGGCGTCGGTGCTGTTGCTCGTCTCTTGCGCAATGACAGAGAGAACGAGGACGACTAGTGGGAAGAGCATGCTGAAGAGACGCATTGTGCTGGATCGCACGAGGTTGCGATCAGTGAGTGAGAAGTGACTGTATCGGCACGAGAGCACTTTGAGGTAAGCCCCTAGCAGGAGTACGAAGCCTTGAAGGTGGGAGAAGGGATGTGGCACGAATGGGGAGAAAAGAGCAATGGACAAATGGATTGCGATGAAGAGGGGAGATGATGGCGTTTTTATGTCGGTGGTTGAAAGACTTGGGTTGAGGTGAGGTGAGGTGAGGCGAGGGCAGCCCAGCAACCGGCAGGAATCTGGTTCGCAGGCAACTTGCGAATGTCACTTCAAATACCTTTTTGTTGGGCCCTCTCCCTGTAGCAATTCTGTCATGCTTTCAGGATTGACTGTCTGAACATCACTACTGGCTCATATTGACCAGGAGATGCGAAATGACAGATCAACGCCAGCTCTGGGGGAGATGCCGGTCTCAAGTCACACAACACGGTCCGGTTGCCAGAGCACATCACCAATCATTTGAGACACAGTATTGGGAGCTTCCATCCGTGGTGATCGTGTTATTTTTTCAATACGGTGCTGGTTGATATAGAGTCAGATCGGTCCAGTTCCGAGTACAGCCCGGTGGTTCTTTGCTGACTCCTTTCAAGCTACACAGGCCAGATCTTGATCTCCCATCCGTTCAAAAGTCCCCTTGCTGAATCTTCACAGGGCCGTCCGAACCGCACACTTGAAAGGCATTATCTGCGCCTTGCTCGCATCCCACGCTCCTCCCTTTGTGTACGGATCACTGTCCAAAAAGTCTCTGACCTCTTGCTCGGTGTTTGCCTTGATTAACATGGCACTGCCCGTCATATTCGGCGTCTCTCCCTCGGCGGGCTGTTGCGACAGGGTTGCACCACCAAAGACCACGATGCCAGCGTCAATCTTGGGTTTCAGCCCTTGGAGGTGCTGAGGCCGGACGGCCAGCCGTTTCTCCAGGGCGTTGGGGTGGTCGGGAACAATGACGAGCCATTCGTTCGTCGGGGTTGCAGAGGAGGAAGACATGGTTCGGACGGAGCTGGTGTTTCGTGGAGTAGTAGTCGACGGGTTCCGGTATAGAGCTCGAGTTGTGTGCGAGAAGGGTGCACCGAGCTGGGAGGCTGGGGAATATACACTTTTCAGAGAGTAGAACAGGCGGCAACCACAGAGCAATCTCGACATGAAGCCGGGAGATCAGTTACACTGGCTGGCAATGCGTAATCAATGGTCGAGAGAGTAAAGCACCATGCTAGGTGATACCGAGGACGGGCCGTTCGGAGGAATATCGCTCCTCAGGTTCGTGTGTATCTCGGCCGAACTCCTTCTCCACACCGTAGGGCGTGAGGCGGGGGATACGCCATGTTGTTTAGCCAATTGCCAGAAAGGGGCACCAAGGGGCTGTCGCCAATCTGCGGGGAGCTGGGCACTATTACGGAGTACAGCCTTCTCACTCGCTTTATTATCTATCTTGGTCAACAACCTCTGGGGCTTCAGATTGTCGGGCTCGACTCATCACGCATCGGAACAGCACCTTGTCACACAGCTCTCCGGGATCCCAACCCCGAAGTGTAGCTTCATCTCGCTCCCTTTCTCCAGATCCTCCTCTATTGTCAGCTCCCCTGCCAGCAATGCGCGAAAACATTCACCCATCTTGGAAATCAGCCTACGATAATTCTTAGGAGACCTGCTACACGCCCTCGACGCCCACACGATTGACTCTAGCCGTTCAGGATAGTCTCTCCCCTCTTTTCGAAAACGCCATGCTGGGTATCCATGAGTCTTCCGGTACAGTCAGGCCCTTACTGGCTCCGGTCGGTCCCGACATTCCTTCTATAGCATCGCTCTAGGTTGGTCTTTAGCCAGAAGTGCAGCTGCAACCTTCCTCCGTTGTATCTTCCCAGTGGCTGTCTTGGGTATCTCTTTCAAGATCCAAACCTGGCATCTCAGTCAGCGTGGGCCCAACATGCATCTGCCAGATGGGAATGCTCAAACCTTGCTCGGCGTTTTGAACTTGGCCGTCTTGCTGGCAACGTAATCGGTGATGGCCTTCTCAGTGACCACCTTGCCAGGCTTGGGGACAAGGGCCACTCCAACTTCTTGGCCATACAGCTCTGAAGGAATGGCAAATGTCACCCCTTCTGCCACGTCTGGGTTGGCGGAAATGACATGGTCCAACTCGATCGGGCTGATCTTCTCACCCCCCCTGTTGATTAGCTCTTTGATCCTTCCCGTGATGAAGACATAGCCGTCTTCGTCTTTTTTACCCTGGTCGCCGGTGCGGAAAAATCCCCCTTTAGTGAATGCTTCTCTGGTGGCCTTCTCGTTGTTGATGTAGCCCTTTGTGACGTTCTCACCCCTGATGCAGATTTCGCCCTCCTGACCTTGCGGCAACTCATCGCCTTGCTCATCGAGAATCCTAACTTCGACCCCCTGGCCGATTCCCACACTGCCGGGCTTTCGCTTTCCGCGGTGTGGGAGCTGGTTGGAGCACATCTGGTGGGCGGCTTCCGTCATGGCATAGGCCTCAAGGACTGGCGCTCGATACGTCCGTTCCAGCTCCTGGAAAGTTTTCGGGGACAGTGCAGACGAGCATGAGCGGATAAACCTGATGCTGGGCATCGGATTAGGCCGAGGGTTCTTCAACAAAATCTGATGGATCGTCGGCACGGCCGTGTACCAGTTGGCTTTGTGCTGAATAAAGTCGACCCAAAAGGATCGTGCAGAGAAATGGTCGGGGACAATGACAGACCCCCCGGCACCCAGAGGGGCTAGAAAACCAGCTAGAAGACCGTGAACGTGGAAGAGAGGCATGACCAACATCGTCCGATCTTGAGCAGTGAGTTCGTAGGTGTTTTGGATGTTCTGCATTGTTCTCGTCAGGTTGCGATGAGTCAATGGGACAGCTTTTGGGCGGCCGGTGGTCCCGCTGGTGTGCAGCACCAGTGCGACATCTTCTGGCTCAGCTCGAGCAACCGGTTGAGATTGTCGCTGTGCCAGTTTGCCCTGCTCTTTCACATCCAGGATCAACTTCGTCCCATCCACGTAACATTCCGCAATGGCAGCATGATATTTCCTGGCAGCCTTGACCGCAGGTCCGTCCCTGGCAAACGCCCCACGAGGCAATATGATGACGGCGGAAGACAGATCTTCAATGTAGAATTCGAACTCGCTTTGCTTGTAGGTGGGATTCAGAGGGGCGGCAATTGCTCGCTGAAAGGAGGTTGCCAGAAATGAAACGATGAACTCGTAGCTGTTGGGCAAGGCTATTGAGACGGCGTCGGATTCTCGGATGCCCAGCTGAGCAAGTTGCTTCTGAAAGACCAAGACATCTTGGGCGAGTTGCTTGAAAGAGACGGTCAAAGCATTGGGTTTCGTGGGGACGATGACTGCTATCGCGGAAGACGTCTGGGAAAAGGAGGTGGAAAGGGTGGCTGCAACCATGGCTACACAGACTGCACCAAACACCGAAGTAGAGAAAAAAATTGGGAGGGGGCAAGTCTGGGATGAACTCTGGAAACAACAAAATGGGTATCTCAATAGAAAAGCAACAATCTCCTATTGGAGTCGTATCGAAATCTCAACGAAACCAGCAAGAAAAAAGAAGTCTGGGATGGAAAAATGACGTGATGCGTTGCGACGTCCACAGATAGGAAGACCAGCCTGACACATTATTTCGCGGGCTCCATCTCGCTATTAGTATCTCACCGGACATGATGGAAGAAGGCGAGTGGGCCGAGAACGGCCCTGATTTTATATCGGGTGATAGGATAAGGCCATAATAGTAGAAAATGGTAGCGGGAGCTTTGAATTTCAGCTTGGAGAAATTGAAGTCATCCGAGGAAGACATGACACGAAAATCCCTAGATGCGCCCGAAGTGAAGCGATTGGTGAATCGATGGAACCCCCTGGCACGCAGCTTCCGATGCAGACAGGGCTTCCAGGCCCGTATTTTAGGGGGACCAGGCTTACCAATAGGGGCCACCGGCGCCCAATGGGTGAGGGGGCCGCCTGCTGCTTGCTAAGTCGCTTCCCTTGCCCCGAGAACTGCCCGTCGGTGTCTCAATCACGAGACCGCAGTTTTAGTTTGTTTCCGCCCTAGTCGCCTTTTTTTCCAATTCCAACTGCACGTCTGGTGTCTCCGCTCACATCCAACCTACATACTAGCCTCAGCCAAAGCACATGTGAAAAACATGTCTAACAATGCCGCGACACCCACGCGGGGAGGCCTGTCGCTCTATGCGAATCTCCTCGACCCGAAAAATGCTGGGCCTGGCACCATCTCCAGTGCGCCGGTTTCGTACAAGCCGGCCTCAAGCTCTCCCGAACAGGATGAGGCTGTCAAGAGACAGCAAGCACTCGCTGGTACATTTTCTTCGTCGTAAGGACCTAGAGGTTTGCTGAATAGATCTGCTCACGATTTGCGCCATGCTTTCGCGTGATATACAGCCTCCCTCAGATTCCAGCCTACCAAGAGACCCCAGGTCACTGCTCAAAAGGCAAAAGCAAAAGCCATCGCCAGTAAATTCAACATCCCACCCCCCGCCACCACCGAGGGCGCCGGTGCTGCTGCCACAGAAACACCAGTGCCGCAACCCCCTGCGCCCAAGACCACCATTGCAGACTGGACTGCTACCGCATCGGATGACGATGACGTGAACAACTTCTACACCGGAAAGCGCCAACGCGGGGGGCGGAAGAAGCGCAAAAAGAACAAGGCGGCGGCGGAGGTGACGCAGAACTGGGATGATATCTACGATCCGAGCAGACCAAACAACTATGAAGAATACAAGCATAGCGAGGAAAAGATCCGCGAAGTCAGAGAGTGGAAGGACCTCCTTTACAGACATCGTATGAGGCAGAGGAGTTACAGCGAATCTGAAGACGATGACTACCGCCGTCCCATGAACAGTAAGGAATGGAGTCCTATATTGGTTTGGGACTGGCTGACATGTTGGCAGAACATTTTGCACCACCTCCCATGTCCTTTGCCCCTCCGCCCAATCTCAATGACGAAAGCCCTCCACCGCCGCCACCACCGGTCGACATTCCGGACGATGCTACTGGTGAGGACGCGTACCTGAGACGATTGCGCATGAGCCAGGGCCAACAAAGTCAGCCCGTTGTTCCGTCGCCCCCAGCAGAAACCCCACTACCGGGTCAGATCTCCAGGGCACCCGTGCGGTACAACCTACCCGCTGCACCAGAAAATGTCCCAGGATCCGAACCAGATCTGGAAGATGGTCGTGCAGAACCCGAGCCCGGTGCCAATGAAGATGGCGATGCCGACGAGCCACGATCCAAACGCCCTGGTCAAGTGGGATTTGCCGAACGGCTCATGGCGAAATATGGCTGGAGCAAGGGTCAAGGCCTCGGAGCCCATGGCACCGGGATCATCAACCCCTTGTACGCTAAGGCTGACAAACGAAAGAAGAAGTCCGATGCAGAAGGTGGTGGCTTCGCTGCACCGGTTGCGACTGGTAAGATTCTTGGTGGTAACAAGTCCAAGACTGCTCAGGCGGAGGAAGAGGGCAAGTTCGGAGCGATGTCTGAGGTGATCCGATTGGAGGGCATGTTGAACGGCCTGGATCTTGACGACGAGCTCACGCGCGGAGAGGGCGGGCTGATGCAAGAAATTGGCGAGGAGTGTGGAGACAAGTACGGCAGTGTCGAGAGAGTCTACATCCACCGGCTGGAGAGTGAAGAGGGCGAAGCATTGGTGTTTGTGCAATTTGTGAGCCAGCTCAGTGCTTTGCGGGCAGTCAACGCGTTGGAAGGGAGAATCTTCAACGGGAATCCCATCACGGCGAAATTCTGGCCCAAGGAGAAATTCGACAGAGGTGAATATGTCTGAGGACGTATGGTCTATGGTCCATGATCCATGTACCTATGGGGGATGACGGCCTGTGATGCACTGCTGACAGAAGGCATTCCATTGACCGACCGCATTAGGTTGTCACGTGGTGGACGCATTAACATGGCTCTGTACTTGTTCCATTGATTGGCCCGAGAGATTTGGACATAGAACGCGCTCAGGGGGCCAATTGCATCATCGCTGGAATAAAATGTCCTCTGTCTGTAAACCTGTAAACCATTTTCTACAAGAACCACTACTGGAACCAGTTTCAAGCTCCGCAGTTCAAATCGTCGAATACCGCTACCGCTCACAATGTCAGGGCGCGATAGGATCAACCAAGCCTTTGCCAACAATTCGCAATTACGAAAGAGAATCTTCGACGCCATTGGTAAGTGAACAGCAGTTCAGATCACTCCCACCATGGTCCATGTTCACTCACTGACTTGCTGCAGACGCAACGCCGCAGTATGCGCCCCTTTTCGAGGACATTGCGTCGTACCATCTCAACGCGCACCTTCCGAACGGCTCTGCCCACGATGAACCGGCCTCCAAGAAGCGCAAACTCCCCGACGGCTCGTCTCTTCCACTCGCCGCCGCCGCCCCCACGCAGAAAGGTGGTAGTCACCCGCGCGAGGTGATCCTCGAAGCAAGAGATATCTCGTTCTCCCTCCCTCAACGCAAGAAATTACACCTGGGCATCGCGCAATATGGAGCCGATTTCAATGGTGCCGGGACCACATTTTCCATCTTCACCCGGAACCCCGCCACCAATGAAGTCGAGATGGAAGTGCCGTTGGACCAGGTCACCTACGCCCTGAGACTGCCCATACCCGAAAAGGCGGCAAAACAATACAATTTCGTGCTGCTGTTGAAGCCAGAGTCCAGCAACAACACCGACGCCATCACCTGGGCCGTCAACGATGGCCCGCTCAAGTCGTGTCACGTCTCAAGCCGTGACCTGGCGGAAATCGCGTCTGACCCCGGCGCCATCCTGGAAAAGGCGCTCGACTATCTCATTCAAAGGAGTGGCAACAAAGAAGGTCTCACCCTCCCCGACGCCGAGGAGTTTTGCAGCGCAAAACCCGAACCACACCGGAAAGGCGACAAGGCATATCACGTCAAGGGCTTCCGAGGGAGCAAGGACGGATACCTCTTCTTCTTGAACAATGGCATCTTCTTTGGGTTCAAGAAGCCGCTCTCCTTCTTTGCGTTCGAGGACGTCGAGAGCATATCATACACGTCCGTGCTGCAGCGAACGTTCAACTTGAATATCGTGTATCGAGCCAGCTCGGTGGCGGATGGAGGAGCTCATCACGGCGATGCCGCCATCCAGGAGGTGGAGTTTTCGATGTTGGACCAGGCGGACTTTCCCGGCATCGACGCCTACATCAAGCGGCATGGGTTGCAGGATGCCAGTCTCGCAGAGTCACGGCGCGCAAAGAAGCTCAACGCCGCGACCCACGGCAAAGGTGCGATCCAGAACGGCGATGGCGGAGGCGACGTGGAAGGTGAGGAAGGAGACGACACGCGCACCGAGCTGGAGAAAGCCCAGCAACAGCTCGAGGACGAGGAGGACGAGGAAGAGGAAGACTACGACCCCGGCAATGACGGGGAGAGTGAAGGCAGCGGGGCTTCGGACGAGTCCGATGAGGAGTTTGATCGCGAGTATGAGCGCGAGAGGAAGAAGACCAAGGGCCGGGATTTGGTCAAGGAAGAATTGGGCAGCGAGGCGGAGGACGTGAGTGTTACCGAGGACGAGGACGACGGGGAAGCACACGGCGACGACGCAGAAGACCATTATGACGAGGAGGAGGAGGAAGAAGAAGCGGAAGAGTTGTCCAATACAATCCCGAGCCACCATAAACACATGGCCGTGTCAGGGGCTGCTGCCGCCGCCGCCGCTGCCGGTACAGGAGGAGTTAGACGTGGCGGCAGCAGCTGGGGGGCCAATGGCGATGATAATGATGATGACGAAGAGGCCATGCCGGACCCTGACGATGAAGATCAATTGTGAACGAAATTGGCGGGCGATACATTTATCTATATATACACATATATATAGGTTGGGTCTCGGACGGACAAACAGTCCGTCACTCAGTCACTCGGTCGTTTTTTATGTGACCACGACCTTTTCCCCTTGTCAGCGAGTGGCGATCGATCATCGAGGAAATGAAAGGATGGACGGATGAAAGAAGGAATGGGTGGACCTGCTCCTGCACACGCATGTCCAATTATTGTTTGATTGTTTGTTTGTCGAGGTGCATGTATGTATGCACACGTACATGCCATGCTCCGGACAGAGAGAGAGGGAGGGATAGGGGGGAAGAGAGAGAAAGAGAGAGAGTGTGTGTGTGTCTGTGTGTGACAGGGTATGTCTCCCAGCTCGAGACCGATCGCCAATGCCAAAGGCCTTACCATTCAAACACTCAAGCAATGACCTCTCACTCCAAATGATCACCAACCAATGGACGACGACTCAGCAGCACAGAGTCCGACCCGGCACAGCCTCGCCCTGAGCACGGACGCCAGCGTCGCCTGCAGCCCCACGGCGAGGGCGAGGACGACACCCACGGTGCGCGGGCGGCGTGGGTGCACCCAGCCGACGTTGCCCTCGAGGGCGCTGACGGCGAACAGCATGAAGTCGAAGCAGCCGTGGAACAGGACCGGGTCGCGCAGGACCAGCCACGCGCTGTTCATTGTTGAGGAGGAGGAGGAGGAGGTGGTGGAGGTGTGTCCTCTGTGGAAATGGTCATGGTCGTCCCGCATGAGCTTCATGTTGATTCCGATCAGGGTGGCGGTCATCGCGTGGCCGGGGATGCCCAGCACCACCCTCTCCATAGCCGTCAGCAGGGCGAACATGGCGTCCTTGGGCGCGGCACCGCGACCCTTGTTGGACCGGCGGGTCGCAGCGGATATGAAGGCGCAGTTTTCCACCGTGGCGAAGCCCAGCGCTGCGGAGACGGCGACGGCGATAGAGTCACGCGGTGTGCTGGTCGAGGATCGCCGTGCCAGAAGAGCCAGCATGGCCGTGACCGTCACGTACTTGATGCCCTCCTCGACCAGGCCCGCGGCCACGAAGGAGAAGAGCAGCATGAATGCCCAGTACCCGCGGCGACGGGCCATGGCGCGGCGTCGTTGCCGGTGGGCGTCGTCGGTGATGTCGTGCTCAGTTTTGGCCGTCTCGGCGAGATACGACATGGCGTCGTCGGGGAGGCCGTGGAAGCAGAGCAGGGCGAGCAGGTAGGCGAGCACGGCTTGCGCGAGCATCGCGACGGTGATGCCCACCGTGCCCGCGAGGATGTAGGTCCAGACCAGGATGCTCAGGTCTGTTGGCTGCTGGTGGGACCTGCGGCGTTGCTCGACAGCATAGAGGCAGATGGTCGGGGCACATGTCAGGAGCAGCGCGGCGAGGATGGGGAGGTTCAACCGTGTGGCGACGGGGGACGAGGAGGAGAGATGACCTGGAAGCAGATGAGTTGTTGTTGCATTTTTGGGATAGCCATCCTGTCTATGAGGCTCTGGTGTCGTTGAGCGTTCGGGGACAGTTTGGGTCGACATATGAGCATATCACGCACGGCGCCCAGAGCAGTCACTCAGGCTGTCCGGGTACTTTATAAAGGAGAGACCAGCCTTAGGGAGAGGCTTTGCCCTCTCGTGAGGGAGTACACGCCTCGCTCGACCCCTGCTCGTCGTATTCGTGATCGTGATCGTATTCGTGTCTGGCCAGGAGTGCAAGCCACAACACGTCGTGACGGCAGGGGACCGACCGGTCTGCTACCCAGCATCCTGGCTGCGCGAGTGCTGAGCCAACAATCTCCGTGCCGACGAGATGAGATCCGCCGTCCAGTCGTCGGCTGGGGATGTGTGACTGGGTGTCTGGCCCGAGATCTCCTCGACCAACAGCCTCCCAAAGTCTCTCGCCCACCAGACCCGACGTCCGAGTTTCTCGACCAACGCGCCCCAGTACATCAACACCAGCAGTGCGACATGGTCATTGGCCCTGATGGCGTTGACGTACTCCTCGCCGGCCATGTTGAGCCATCCCAGGATGTAGCCCTGATAGTCGTCGTCGTCGTGGCTGACGCATTTGGCAAAGCACTCCTCAAGCAGGGCGATGGCCTTCTTGCAGGCTTCGAAATGCGCGACCTGCTGGACTCGACGCTCGTAGCTATCGCCCACGGTCTGAATGATCCGTCTCTCGTTGGCCGTGTTGAGTTTTGACAGGGCCGCCGCGCAATCAGCGTCGAGCGGCATCCGGGGCAGGTTCTCGAACGGCGTCAGCTTCTGCACGTACGTATTCTGGGCCAAGTATTGCTCTGCGTTGTCTCCGAGAACGGCGGCGCATCCGCGCAGCAACTCGAAGTGCGTCAGCGTGTTGCGCACCATACTGTCGTCGTTGTCGCCGCCCTGAGAGCCACCGGCCAGCTCGGACAGGAACTGTGACGAGGCCAACGCGAGCACCATCAGCATCAACGAGAAGCAGAGCACGGTCTCGTAGCGTTCGAGGCTGGCAGCCTCTTGGAACTGAAGGTGGGCACGGAACTGGTTCAGCGCGAGGGTCTGATACTTGACGGCCGCCCCGAGGTATTTCGCACGGCGGCCACGTTCCCCCGAGGAGGAAGAGGAGCAGCTGGCGGCCGACTCGAAGGCGGCTAGGGCGAAGACGCCCGCGCACAGGAACTCGTGCTGCAGCGACCACCGCGGCACCGCCATCTGCCAGACGTAGTCGTCCTGCGCCACCTTGCTGCACATGCTCCTGTACGTCACCGTCGACCAGCGATGCATGAGCTGCAGCTCCAGCAGGCGATCCTCGTTGGGGAACAGCGGCTCTTCCTGCTCGTCCACGGACTGCGGCGGCAGGTCGGGACGGGGCTCACGTTCTGCATGTACACGGGCCCGGTCATGATGACCCGAGGGCAGAGTCTGTGGCTGCAGGAGGTCTGGATATGGCCCTGGGCTGGCGTACTCACACGTAGTTCCTCTGAGCCTGCAGCGGCCACAAGGAGGGCCCGTCTCGTCGCACTTAATGTGGCCGACCTTGCAGGTTAAGCAGCCACGGCGCGACTTCTGGTGCGATCGTCGTGGAGGCATTCTAGGCCTAATTAGCCTTTGGTTTCTCGATAGTTAAGATCAGACGGGGCCAGAACAAGTGATGGCACTGACTGGTTGTGGTGGGAGAGACGTTCGTTGTGTCTGCCCTGAGAAGCGAAAACGAGAGGTACGAATACGATCACGACGGGTGGAGCAATATTTACTCGGTATACAGTACATCCAACAGTAGGGGTCCAGGACTTAGTTACTCCATCTCTATATAATCTCATGGTGCCATTCCAAGTGCTTCAAACTTCACAGAAAGCTAGGGTATCGGTGGTCGTGAAAGCAAACGGTCGTGAAAAATAACTATCCCTTGTTCCACCCCATCCAAGCAAGCAGATCCTCATATACTTCGTGATCAACGGAGGAAGCCGTTCTTGACCAGCCATGCCAGCAGTCTGGGTTTTTCGACCCCCCACCCTGTCGAGTCTGCATCCCAAGCTGCTTCGACTCTCGCGACGGGACCTCGGACGACGCCCAACTCAGCCTGCTCAGACCTTCTTTACCGGACTCCGCCCTCAGCAACTCCGTCGTCACGGGCGAACATTATCCACGTCGCCCCCTGACCAGCAGCAGCAGCCCTCACAGCCACACCAAAGCCACCCGGATCCTTCCTACCCTCCGCTCAATTTTTCCAAACTGGGTGCGTCTCGCGCCGTCAGGATCACCGTCATCGCTTCGCTGCTCGTCTTGGGGACCATGGAGACGGTCTTTTGGACACAGACCTTGTGGCGGTACTTCATGTCGACTCCTCCATCGCTCGATACCACTTCGTCGTCCAGTCCACCGTCGGAGTCTCGCGAAGGAAGCCGATAGAAGTTTGTTGGGTTGGGATCCGAGGACATGTCCGTCTTGAAGCATTCCCCACCGTGTAATTTTATCACGTTCAAACTGTGAGACTCACAATCAGGGCCTCGAAAGAGGACCGGGCACCCTCGTTACATCACTGCTCGTTCCAAAATGTACAACTCATTCACCGGCGACCGCAGCTTTGCTCTTTTTCCTATTGTTCTCGATCTTCTCCAGCAGCTCCCCGACGCGGAACGGCTTGGGCAAGATATCGTCGACACCGGCCTCGAAGGCTGCCTCGATCTGCTCGGCCCGGACGTTGGCCGTGATGGCGATGATCTGGATGTGCCGTTTCAACTTGCCCTTGTGCTCCAGTTCCCGGATGCGCCGCGTGCAGGTCAGCCCGTCCAGGACAGGCATCTCCACGTCCATCAGGATGCAGTCGATGTCGACGTCCAGGTTCGACGACGCCGTCTCGATCTTCTGGATTGGTCGGTAGTCGTGCCACGCTCGGGTCCGGGTCAGAAAGTCCAGGGCCTCGATCCCGTGATTCGCGTTGTACACGATGCAGCCACCCCGCTCGAGCTGTTTGGTGAGCACCTGCGCGTTGATGATGTTGTCTTCGACGAGCAGCACCGAAGGGGGCCTCTCGGTTGCCGCCGTGCTGGGAGATGGTCTGACGGGTATCTTCGCCTTCAATGAGGATGGAGTACGCCGTGACTTTGGTAAGGGAGCGGAGTGTGGGACCACCTGTACGGGGTCGGCCGGAGCAGTTGCTCGATGTGCTCGCACGTAGAAGGCGAAGGTACTTCCTTTCCCCGGCTCGGTGATCACGCCAATCTCGCCGCCCATGTTCTCCGTCAGTTCGCGCGAGATGAAAAGCCCCAACCCCGACCCGCCGTATTTGATATGCGTCTTCTTCGTCCCTTGCTGAAACCTGTGAAAGAGCCGGGCCATCTCCTCTTGCTCCAGTCCCTTTCCCGTATCTGAGACGGAGAAAAGCAGATTTATTGCTTCGCCGTCACCTCGTCTGGGGCTCTGTAGAGGGAGTCGCCTTTGCTTCTTGGTGGGAAACCAAACGATATTGTCTATGCTCGGGACTTGGCCCAGAAATGCTGATCTTCGAATGGTAATTTTGCGGACGGCCTCGAGTTTAGTAAACTTGATCGCGTTGGTCAAGAGGTTGATGAATATCTGCGTCAACCGGACAGGATCAACGGACACCCAATCCACGTTGCTTCGTTCGAACGTGTCGTCGGCGACGCTTTCGACGGTGATCGAATGAGTGTCAAATTCTGCTCGAAACATCGTCAACACAGATTCGACGACGACATGTGGTTGAATCGCAACCGGGGTTATCGACAGCAGTTGAGAGTCCAGTTTCGATAGCGTCAGGACATCGTCGACAATCCTCTTCTGGTGCGACGCGCAGAGCAATATCGTCTTGGCATACTCGACATTTTCCTTGAGCAATTGTTGCGTCGCCTCTGGTGACCGATCTGAAGAGACCCAGTCGTTGAGAGACATCGTGATCCCATCTGCGAGTTGGGTGATGGCGGAGAGAGGATTCCTCATCTCGTGAGACACAAAATCAATGAAGGCTTCTTGCAATTTCCGCGCCTCGGTCGCTTCGAGCGCGAGGCGACTCTGAACTTCTTCGGTCCACTTGGTTTTGCTGATGTCGGTGACACAGCAGACGATGCTTTTGACTTTGCCGTCTTCGAGGACGGGGAACGCGTGTATCATTACCCAACAAGATTCTTCGTCTGGATGGGGGTTTCCAGCAGTGGCGGGGGGCCGCCATGTCCTCTGCAAGCGAAATTCCTGGCTGACAGGCCTCAGATCGTCCACGAGTTCGCGCCACATTCTCAAGATGCGCTCCTTCTCGTCGGCGTGGAGAGGCTCGACAAAGGAAAACTCATATTTGTCCTCGAGGGAGTGGCCGGTCATCTCGTAGTACTCTATTACTCATGTGTTAGCTCGGCGAGCGAGGAATAAAATGGCCTCCCCCGATCCAACGTGAAAAGCGTAATGATCTCGTCGAGACGACGACAAAACTTACGTCGGTTTGCCCACATGATATTCCCAGCAGGAGTAAGACGGACCATCCCCACGGGGCCGTGTTCAGCTATTTCTCTGATCTGCCGCTCACGTTCTTGCAGCTGGAGAGTCAGTCTTTCGGCGCGTTCGTGCGCCTCTTCGCGGTCGACCGCAAATGCAATGCAGGCCGATGCTTGTCGGCACAGGGATTGGATGAAGGCCTCGTCTTCCGTCTGAAAATGCCTCCGGGGGTTGAGGCCAAAGACGACCACCCCCAACAACCTGCTGCTGACGGAGACGGGCATGAGAGCCATGGAGATGGGAGTATCGCCGTAGCCACGCCAATCGAATCCCTCCAGAAATGTCGCCGGAAGGGTGTTGTCCGTATGATGGAGCACGATCGGCTTATTTGTGGCTTTCAGGCGGCGGTAGTAGAACAGAAACCCAGACGATCCTTCATAGATATCCACGTGTTTGGGGACCAGAGGATGTCCGCCCAACGGTAAGCCCAACGATTGTTGCAGCGTCAGCTTGCAGGAGGCGGCATCGTCTTCGGCAGAGTACGCAAAAGCCATGGGAAAGTCCTGTGGGTTCTCCCGTAGGGCTTGGAAAAGATGCTCCCACACCGAGCCATTCGGATCCGTGGGCGGCGCGCTGATGGAATAGAGCATTTTCGATCTCCTTTCTCTTACCTTTTCATTGGTAATCTCGGTAGTACGGTTGTAAAAGCCGTTCACTTTGCCATGCTCGTCGAGGATGGGCAGCAGGGTCCCGCTCCAGAAAGTCTCTTCAAGGCGGCCGTCAGGCTGCTGAGGGAACAATGTGACCTCCATGCTCCTCATGGTGCGACTGGAATCTTGCATCGCGCGAAAAAAGCTTTCCAAGGTCGACCAGGACTGTTCCCATATGTCCTTGAAGCGCTTTCCTTGTATGCCAGAACGGTTGTTGAGCCGCTGACACACATCGTTGTACGCCGTCAAATTGAAGCAGGCAGAGAACGAGGGCCCCCAGTAGATCACGGCAGGAGAGTTGTCAGCCAGCACCAGGCTGACGACGGTCCTCAGAGAAACAGGCCAGTCTTCGAGGGGACCGAAATCGGTCGCGGTCCAGTCAACCGCGGTCAAGAACCAACGAACATTCTCATTTTGGGGGAGATGGCTAGTCCAGCATTCAGTTTCTGGCTCTGTCTTCAGTGACTGGGGCGATGGGCGCAGCGGAAGCTTGGTCTTCTTCTGGTGTGCAGGTTGAGATGTGCGTGGTATCCAGTGGCCGGTTGCTTTGTCCAACACCGCCTCGCAGAACTGGTGATTGTTTGATGGGTATGAGTCAAGTCGAATCGACAGCTGTTCTTGGCCGTCTTTATCAACAAAGGACGATATACCCAGCTGTTCTAGGGTCCATTGACGACTAGACGGTAGTTTCGATTGCGGCAACGATTCTCCCGAGTCCATTCTCGTGAGGCACTTTCAGCAAAGCTCGACATCTTAAATAGTCATGTTCCGGGCTGGAAGCAGAAAGGGGGGCGCAACGGCTATTCCTCCGTTGTCCTGCAGTTATCTCGATAGCGTAAGAGCGGTGCCGCCGCCTGGAGTATACAAACCCCCGTACCAAATTGAACGTGTCCGAATGAAGGCAAAAGCGATCCCTCCCGCAGAAGCTGGAAAACGAGAGTGCCACATCAATAATGATTGGCAAAAGCAGCAAAGAGACGACAATGAAAAGATCCAAGTCTTCAGCCGCGCCGCCATCTTGCCAAGTGTTCCAACTTTCAAGAGAAAAGTAAGAAGTTGGCGGATGATCACCAACCTGTGTGAGTTTTTCTTTCCTTTCGGGAAGTCTCGTTTCCTCCAACGGCAGCGTGAAAGAGATTGAGATGGTTCACCATCTGTGACGATGATGTGGGCACAAGTCCCCTAAGCCAATTAGTTTTGGTGCACAGGGCGGCCGTCCCGCTTCGTTATGGGGTACGCCCATTGTCGATAAGATAGATGGAGACCGCCTTGATGACGGACTGGAGGAAAGCACGGGAAGGGGCAGACCCAAGCCCGTGATCGTCGCTTATAATACGGAGTCGGGAGAAGTTTCGCGTTGCCCTAGCTGCCAGGATGGACTGTGTAGGGCTTGAAATAACTAGCCCAACGCCACACTCTGGTCAAATGTCCAACCTTTCCGCCCACAACGAGCGGCTCGCGAATTTTACAGTTCAACGCCGCCCAGGTTCGTACGGTACGGATATGAAGGAAGTCCGTGGCACCACGCCTTGGTTAATAACAATAGATCGATCGCGAGATCTATTATCTCCTTTGCACATCAGCCTGCCCTGCAAACTCTCGGACGCCGGAAACTATTTGCTCATGCCCAGAGACCTCCGTCCAGGTCTTCGGTCCGTCATTGTCAATAGTCCGGTAGCAATCGTGATAACGATCCGACAGCGACTTAGAAGATAGCCGATCCTTTTGCTGGTGAAAGTCAGGACAACTCCATGTAGGCATGGGTGATAAAACCAAGTCTGGTAGCCCTCGTATGAACCCAGATCGGCGAAGCTGGGTTGGTGCACTCCGAATGAGGGGCTAGAGGCCTGTTGAATCTCGAAGCTGCCAGTAAGACTTCCAACATAAATGTGGGAAAACCCCGGCTAGGTTGGCGTAAGGCTGGAGAAGTATTTGTTTGAGATGTATAGGAGAATTGAGCGAATCGTTTGGACAGGAACCCAGGAATCCATTGTAGGATGTATCCTCCCCTTGCCAGCTTAGAAGTGGGAACGACTGCTCGTGTGGGAGGCATATGCGACGTATGCCGCATCGTGGCCCCCGGTGTTAAAGCAGCATATATAAGACCGCAGCGATGGCTGCATACAGCACTACGACGGGCCCCCGAAGTGGCAGGCGGTAGCCACCGGTCAGCTCTTCATAGGTAAGCGACAGATGCATTCATACAGAGTATGTTCGTCGAGCATTACTACAACACCACAGTGCTGTATTGTCAGTCGGCATCTGTCGAGGCCGACGATATTCGCTGACACCATGAGGGGCCATTCCTTTGAGAAGCCGCCGCAGATGTCTTGGTAGTGCTGACATCTCCCAGAATCCCAAAGGAGTATGTACCTCGCATGAGCCACATAAGAGCATCCCCACGGCTCTTAAATCCTCGAGCCTCGAATAGATTCACGTTTGTTCCCTGCGACTACACAGACAGCCTGTCCAACTCCAAGTCAACTTCATCTCCGTAGTCGAAACCAGGCCACGAGTTTGTAAAACTGCTCGTTGCAACTGCATCGCTCCAGTCCTTGATTCTGGCAGTAGCCAAGGCCACGTTGGATCCAGGACAATGACAATAGGAAATCGGGGACCTATTGCATACCATTCGGGCAATATATTCACGGCCAGCGATCATGGAGGCCGCGTCGAGGCATTCATCGTCTCAGCAAGTGGTGAATTCACGGCAGTGGGGACCAACGAGGAGATTCTAGACAAGGCACGTCGCGAGAACCTTACCATGGTTGATCTGCAGTCGCGATTTGTGATGCCCGGTATTCATGATGCACACGTCCATATTTTGGTCGCTGGTCTCTCGCGTCTCTCCAATGTGAAGCCGGGGATGGACGCAACCATGTCCAATATCGCTGAAAGACTCAAGTCGCCGTCCTGCGCCTGTGAACACGCCCACGCATATGGCGACTGGATAGTTGGAAGCCTCTATCGCATTGAGGATTTCGATCGCGAAGCACTGGATCATGACTTCCCCAAGACGCCAGTGATGTTGAGAGGAGGGGGAGGCCACGCCATGTTCCTTAACACCGCCGCTTTGGAGAGGTCGGGTTATAGTCTTTCAGAACCCGATGCACCTCACAGTCAATATTTCCGTCGGCCGGATGGAACGTTGACTGGTGAAGTCGCTGAGCTGGCCATGACAAAGGCGGTGCTGGCATTGCCAAAACCAGAAATGGCACATATCAAACGCAGTATTCTGCACGCAGTGAAGCTGCTTCACTCGGTCGGGGTGACCAGCTTTCAGGAAGCAGCGTCGAATACACTCATCCTCAAGGCACTGGGTGAGCTCGATGCCGCGGGAAGTCTGAAGATGGATGTGCAAACTCACATCGTGTACAAGCCAGAGCAGCTTGCGGAAGAACGTCTCGAAACACTGCACAAGACGCTTGATCAAGCAGAAAGTTTCCGGTCACAACATGTAGAGACTAATTTTGTCAAATTCATGCTGGATGGAGTCCCCCTTCATCCGTACTACACGCATGCGGGTCTCACAGAGGCTGGAGAGATTGACGAGAGCAAGATTCAGATCGACGACCTGGCGGAAGCTGTTTCGAAATTGGACGCCCGAGGAATGACATGTAAAATTCACTGCACCGGATTTGGCAGTACGCGGCGAGCTCTGGACGTGTACGAAGCTGTGAGGAAGACCAACAGTCGTGGACCCAAGCATGAGATTGCACATTGCAGCGGAGTGCACGACGGTATGATTCCACTTCCATCTGGAGTTGGGCAGACAACCGCTAATGCAGACAGATGACTATCCGCGCTTCCAGCAGCTGAATGTCACCGCCGAGATGTCTCCGTCGATGTTCTTCGTCCACCCGCTCACAGCCATGTCCGGTGGCCTGATGGACTGGAACTGGGGCAAGATGATCAGAAGCGGAGCTCATTTGACGGTGGGAAGCGATTGGGCGTTCCAGGATCCGTCAGTTCTGCCTGCCTGTGCCCTGATTCTGGACAGTGTCGCTGCTGCACTTCCTGCACGGGAAACTGGCACGAGTCCAGCAGCCGAGGCGATTTGCAAGATGCTGACTGTGGCGGGTGCTTTGGCGACTGGGCGGGAGAGCACGGCTGGAACCATTGAGGCTGGAAAGAAAGCTAACTTCATTATGGTTGACCGAGATTTGAGCAAAGGTGAATTTGAGGGGGCTCAGGTCCTGGGCACTTGGTTTGAGGGCGAGAGGGTCTATGAGAGCCCCTGACGAGCGTTGCAGTGTATATGAGCAGGCTGCTGCGTGAGCCAGGCATGGTGTTGTGGTGGCGTATCAGAACTGACTGGACTCATACACCTGCCTTGTTCTTGCTAGCAACAGAAGAAGACTCTGAGAAGTTACCTGAGCGAATGGTTATCAGGATCGGAACCCAGTCGGTCTTATATATAAAGCTGCGTCATATCATTAACGCATTTAGGCTGATTTGGTTCCACTGAGATTCGGAATGAACTTCAGCTCGCAATGTCCGCAGGAGGCTGGCCGTGCCTTCAGGACCGACATCATGAATTACATCGTGACACTGGCTGTCGTTGTCTTCTCTGCCGCTGCATGGGTTCTTCTCCACAGGCCAGATGCAGGCTTCGATCCACAAATGGTGCTTGCGAAGGGTTGCGCAATTACCTCCCGGTCCTGGGAGTTTGGCACTTTGACTGAAGCTCTCCTCGAGTTCTACAATCCCGAGCTGACCGTCTTTGGGTTGGATCCTTTTCCATACGGACATATTCCGAAAGTCACTGATGCCACAAAAGTCCAAGGTCTTGCGTATGCAAGTGCTGTGATATGGACCAACGGCTCGGATCTCTTGATCGACGGTGAAGGTGAGTCACCACTAGTTGTGTGATAAGATAGAGAGCATACACCCCTAGTGCGGTATGAGCCCCAGTCTCACAACAGGAAAGGTTCACCAGCGGATCCGGCGTCTCTGGGCACAGCCGCCGTGCTCCTATCCCAATACGACGAGGCGTACCTCGAGGCCGCGAAACGGCAGGCCGAATACCTCTTGACAAAAGCCAGGAGGTTCCACGTTCATGACACACCCGCGCCCATCTCGCACCGCGATGAGCCTCCCGAACTCTGGGGCGATTTCGTCTACATGGTGCCTCCTTTCTTTGCATACCACGGAGTGGCAGTGCAGGACATGCAGTTCTTGGAAACGGCCGTGCAGCAATGTCAGCTCTACGACGTCGTCCTCAGGACAAATATCTCACTGGAGGACGGGCGAACTTGTCATGGCCTGTGGAGGCACATCGTCTCAGAGCCAACGCAATTGGAGCCGGGAATATGCTGCTCAGATCCAGATGTATGGCTCACCAGCAATGCATGGGCTGTAGCCGGAATGACTCGAGTCTTGGCCACGATTCTGAAGTGGCAGCCTCCTCCAGGCAGTCCGATCCAGTACGACGAATTCAGGGCACGGAGCACAACGGCGTTGACAGATATCATCGATGGTATGTTGAAATGCACCATGAACCAGAGTCGAGATGAGAAGTCAGGTCTTCTGAAGAACTACCTGGACGGGCCATCACATCCAACTTCTGCCTGGGCTTATGGAGATGCTGCTGGCACCGCCCTGATGGCTTCCGCAGTCTATAGACTGGCAGTGCTCCTCCCAGAGGTCTATGGGACCCCGAGCTTTCTCGACTGGGCCGAGCAGAACCGTCACGCAGTCGCCAGGCATATTAGCCAGGATGGGAGGGTTGGCCCTGTAGCAGATGTCGGCCATGTTCCAAGTCAAAGTCCCGTCAACCAGACCAGTGAAGGGCAGAGTATGGCGATCCTGATGTACAGTGCCTGGCGCGACTGTCTGACTGCTGGAGTCTGCGGCCATCATGGGGCCCTCTGGGATACGATATTGAGGAGATTGACTGGGTGGACATACAGTACATAGATAAGACGAGGCTGTTACCTTGCAAAGGATTGGGATCTGGGGCAGCACGCAGCTATGGATCGTAACAACAAGGTGGGGTGATCAGACTACTGTGGAAAAGCAAATTGCCAAGGCCCCTCGGAGGGGTAAGTCCCCAGCTAAGCCTAGGCGCTTAGCTGCCTCGTTAGTTAATCCAGGTGGCTTCCCATGGCGACATCTGGGTCTCCAAAGCCCCAGGCTAGCCCGGCACAGACGGAGTTGGTGAGTTCTCGGGGCCCCTTTGCTGGGATCGCTGGGCTTCTCTGATTAGTTAGCGTCCCCTGCTTCCAGCGCCGGCCGCGCGGGGCAAGTAGTTTTCTAAGCACTCACTGTATGACCGCATGCCCACCATTTCCATTATCATACTGAGCCCGTGCCTGTGCATCCCACCACATCCACAGTGCATGCATGCGCAGCCAAAACGCTGTTAATCACCGTCCGCCTTCAAACCGAGCATCCGTCGAACTGCGACCTTGTGCACGCCGACTGACCATCACAAAGACTCTGCCCGCAGTTTATCTCTCTGCGTTCCCGCGGCACCGTTTGTTCGTGCTGCCCCTCCCCATATTGTCAATTTTTTCTGCCTCTGATGACAACCACCGGCCATGTCTGATTCACCCATTACAACTGCGCCCGTAGGGCCTCAAGAGAAGCCGATCCTGGACAAACTGCTCCTCATCAGAGACAAGTTGCTGCTCCTCAAGCAAGACAAAAGCACCTATGTCAAATCCTCCGACGTCCTTCCCTTGTACGAACAGGTCATCGAGCAAGTCTCGATACTCAACTCAGTCCGCGAACCTGCGAATTTACTCCAGAACCGGGTCGACACAGTCCTCGATGACTGTCTCCAACTTGTTTCGCTCTTCTTCATGGCTGTGGGACGGAACAACGAAGCGCCTGCGCTGTACGCCATGACCGGGAACATCACGCGCCTGTGCCAGCACCTCAAAGAAGCTGCATTCTATAGCAAGAGAGACTTGACCAGTTTGGAACACACTCTGGAAAAGATGCAGACCACTCTTGATCACGGCAAAGACAAGTACTCCCATCACCTGTTGACCCGCATCCAGTATCGCCTGGAAGTCTGCCGGGAAATGCTACAAGAGTTGCGCAACTTCCTCTCGACACTCTCTCCAGAGATGACCCCGATATGGGAGAAGCTGGTCTCCATTCTCCGGGCTATCGCGGCGTTGAATACAAGGAGCAAGGTACATACCCAGGTCACATATTGTCGCAGGCGATACTAAATCATTCCCAGTTCAGTCAGAAAGATTTAAACGAACTGCGGGAGCAGCTTCTGCAGATCCAGGCAACAATGAAAGACGGCAAACTCCCAAGTGAGCAAGGGGAAGTCAAAGGTGGGCAAGACTTGGTGGTGCCGCTTCTCGAAAGATGCCTCAAATTCACCGATATAGTCGAACAAAAGTACGTTGCCCATGCTTCCTTCCTTTTGTACCTTTTTCCGTTGACTCGTTTGGACCAGGCAAGGAAAAATAGACGAGCGATTCCAGGATACCTACGATAAACTCATTGAAATCCGCAACCAGCTCGATCGACTCACCATGACCCAAGCGTGGTCCCTCCGCGAAACCGACTTGTTTATGTGGCAGAGGAAATTGGATCGTATTGACGACTCGAGACGAGACGGCAATTTCTTTGACGCCGAGGGTCATCCTGCAGATCTACACGCGCAAAGAGTGAGTTGACACAATGAGCTGTTTGCACCCACAATTACTGACGCGCTGCGACAGACACTATTGTATCTGATCCGGCGAGGATATGCTTATATTTATCAGTTACTGATTGCATCCGAGCCCGTGTCGGAGGCTCTCCTGCCCATATACAATCAGCTCCTCACCCTGCGGAAATGCCTGGTCGAGGTCAAGAAGGCCGGAGGGGTGTCCAACCCTCGAGAATTGTATCCCTACAGTATGAAGCTCAACTCCATTGACAACATGCGAGTCGACGGCAAGTTCCAAATCGGAAATGATATCCCGGAAGGGCAAGGCAGTGTCAACGATCTTCTGGCGGAGTGCTACGATCTCGCTTATGAATTGAGGACGGCGGCCGAAGAAGGAACAGAGGACGAGTAAGAGAAGTGTGTGATGGTGCTCATATCCAGTCGAGGCATGAATCACGGCGAGCCGCTCAGGTTCGCACACTGTTCTTTTAAAGGCCGGTGATCTTTCTGCCTCAACGACCAAGGCTTCGCCTTTCTAAAGGCCAGTTCCTAGTACAGATACGCTTCTGCTTGCAACTAGGGAGTTTGTTGTATGGAGTAAGAGCGCCATTTTGCTGCGTTCCTGGCTCTCGAGGGGCTTTCTCTATTATACGGTAGCTTCTTCGTATCGATCGATCAAAGTTGAATTAGACCTTCTCCGTACATATCTAGGTGCAAAGGACCTGCGAACCACTGATGAGCTCTCGCCCTCGCTCTTCCCTGGTTAGCTCCCTTTCTTGTTGCTGTACGTATGACGTCGACCTGCCCAGGAAGTAGCCAACGCCCATTAGCATTTAATGGTATACGTATGTCAGGATGGCCCGAGGAATGGGGTTTGAGCAAGTCAGACAAAATCGCACTTTTGTCATTCTGGTCAGCTCTACTGTAGATCTGGGTAATCTGGGGGTCTGTCACATTAGTCAAATGACCGGCCTGACACATCGACTGATCTCCCGCTTGACGCCAGATTGGCAGCATTACAATCTTCGCTGCCATCGGGGCCGAGAGTTCCATCCAATCAATCAATACCATTTAGGACTTATTTCGACGCCGGCGTCAAACTACTAACCATACCAGGCTAAAATGCTGCCCATCACTAATGGTCATTGTATCCACAGTTTCTGCGCCAGAGGCACAAACCGCCAAACGTTTCCCCCTGCCGCTTGAGAGTTCGTGGGAACTCGCTGGTACAGCAGGACACATCCACCCTCTTCTGCCCAACGAGCAGCTCCCTTCTCGCCCCTCTCGAGCCCAGCCCAATGTTGGCCAGATCCAGCACCGCGTGACCGGCGTGCAGGCGATTGCGCTTATCGGAGGGCCAGCCCGCTTTCGACCCTAGCGAGCAACAGGACTTGCTGATACAAGTCTCCTGGAAGCAACTTCCGTAAGGCCTCTTGCTGGGACACAACCAATGCCCAGCCCACCCCGCAACCACAGGCCTGGAAATTTGATCCGGGAATACCAAAGCGATGTCTCAGCGTCTGAGGCCCATCACACCAGCTGGTCCCCCGCCCGAAGAGCCCGGCGGGCCGGCCAATCCAGCACGTGTGCGGAGCATCACCCGCAATGCCAGGAGCAACGCCACAGCCGCGTGCCTGGCGTGCAAGACCAGAAGAAGAAAGGTACGGGATTCAAGCCCGGCTTCACTGTTAAATCAGATTCCATGGCTGACATTCCAGTAGTGCACGGGTCCGCCGGGACCCTGCAATGCGTGTATCGCCTCGAAGTCCGAGTGTGTTTTCCAAGAACATCTCGATGGCAGACGCAAGGAGGCCATCAAGCGGAAAATGGTGGAGGGTTCAGAGCATCACCGCGATCTGCTGATTGGACTACTCCGGTCCATTCGGTCGAGTGACGAACATGAGGCTCAGCACCTCGTCCGGCTGATTCGAGATGAAGCACCACTATCAACAGTGAGTGACCCGTGGGCTTTTGTGCGTCGGATGGCAGATTCTCGAAACCAACCAGGGCATCCCTTCTGAGGCCCATGGCCTTGTAACTCCCACTTCCGGGTGGTCGACGCTGACCTTCCTCGGACTTCAGATCAATGCTTTTCTCGACGAGAGTGTCAGGAAGCTTCGTGAGAACAGTCCCAGGACTGAGGCCACCATCGATGGCCTTATCAAGCTCAGAGCCGAAACTTCCAGTCTGGCCGAGCAGATTCCGCCCAGTAGAGCGCGGAAGACGCCCATGAGCGTCGAGGAGATGACGGACGAGCCGCTGTTCCAACTCACAGCAAGACCCTGGACGACAGTCACAGACGATGACTATCTCGTCTCCCACCTGGTCTCCCTCTATTTCACTTGGTGGAACACCTTCATGCATCCACTTCACCAGCCTTCTCTGATAGAAGCCATGGCCGCTCGGGACACCATGAGCCCACTTTGCTCTTCCTTCCTGGTAAACGCCCTGCTAGCCCTTTCTTGCAGCTACTGTGACTTACCTGGAGCCTTCGCTGACCCTGACGATCCGGATACTTGGGGAGAGCACTTCTATGACGAAGCCAGGCGCCTGTGGGACCGCGAGGAAGGGCGCGCTTCCATGACCAACCTGCAAGGGCTGTATCTCTTGATGCTGTACCAGAATATGCACGGAAAAGATCAACTCGGTTGGTTGACCATGTCGCAAGTGGTCCATATGTATCAAGACATGGGCCTCTGTGACCGGATCAAGATACCACGTGATTGCCCGGCTGAGTCGGTGGACAAGATGAAAACAGCCATGTCGAATGTTTCCTGGTCGATATTTGTCTGCAACACGTAAGTCCGTTGATGGATCCATTGATTGGCCTGCTCTGCTCACTGAATAGGATTTTTGCTATTTTCCTTCTCAAACCCCCTACACTCCGGCCACCGAGAGTGGCGCGCCCTTTCAGCGGGGAAGACCTCCACAGGTCGGTAGAATGGAAGCCGTATCCTCGCGCAGAGAGAACAGATCCGCTCTATGGAGAGGCCCTCGTGAATGCTTATTGTGACTTGGCTGAAATAGCATATGAGGTAGCATTCAGGGTGCCCTTTGTTGAATCGAAAGACGGGAATGCACCTCTGCAACTGATGGTGAGGTTAGGTGCCTGGCATGATAACCTCCCTGCGACGTTGCAAGCCAGCTCCGTCACCCCGGGGCCATTGTTTGAGCTACAGTGAGCACGTTCTTACCCCCAGCGACTGTGTGCGTGAGCTGCTGTGGATGGTTCAGCTAACCAGATCAGCGCCATTTACTATTCGTGTTCTCTGGCCTTGAGTGAGGTTTCTGACCGCGATACCTCACCGGGCCCAACGCGCGGTCTGGCTCCTTCCTTCGTCGATTCGACCGCGGGCATTACTGCTCGCAGCACCTCCCTTCTCTTGATTCACCGCATGTTACCATTGTATCGACAATTTCGCCAAACATATGGCCTCGTCCGTGTGATGGCGGGCAGTTGCCATACGGCGGCCGTGGCATATTTTATCCTGCTGAAAGCGATGCGGGACCCGTCACTACGGTCGGAGGAGAATCAAGGCGCGCTCATCGACCTGACGATGTATTTGATGGTAGGTGCACGACGCTGGTTGGTGTATGCCGGTATGCTGCGGATGTTGCGCCCGACGGCGCAGTCGATGGGCGTCCAGCTCCCTCGGCAACTGATGGACATCTTGGACGAGTTCGACAAGAGCGTGTGGACGGTGGGGGCACATCGACGGATCCGCAGCGTCTATCCAAATCTCGCTCTAGTCAAGAAAGACTTGCGAGAGGATGAGGACGTGACAATGGGCGAATTGCTGGCGAGATGGGAAGCCGTGTTGGCGGACGGCGAGCCGGAAAATCGTGAAGATAACTGAAGGGGCGGCTCGGAGCCTACGCTTGGAGGGTCTCCGGCATTAAGTATACCAGTAAGAACGAGGGAGAGATTCGAGCCCGCTGTGCTCTGCAGCAAATGGTGGCCGGAAAAGGCTTCCAGGAGTGGCTCCCTTCGAAACGCTAGAGGGCCATTTGCCAGATTTGAGGCTTCGCCCTCGGTGAGACCACCGTTTGACTCTATCCTTTGTCGGTAATGGTATGCTCCAACTGCTCAAGATTCGGCGCAGATATAACAAAGATAGTCTCTGGAAGGAGAAGACATCTTCTGACCGACGTCGAACAGCGAGCAACAGGTGGATAGTAGAACGGAAAAGGAATCCGGTCGGCGTGGCCAATGCGCGGACAAAGTTCACAATTCCCTGGGCGTGCACGTGACTGATAGCGAGTGGCATTATCGGCAGGAGACAAAGGGGAGATCATCACCGTCAACGTTCACTACTACTGTCGCTCACTGACTGTCTTACGAAAGTCATTCCACCTTCCTGGCAGGTGCGAAGGCTGAGAATCGCTACTGGTACCTTGTTCTTCCAACACATTCGTAAAGGTCATTCGTTCACTGCCAACACGGCACCTGGCAGGATCCAAACCCACAATTGCCAATCAAACCTCATCCAAGCTATCAGAGACAGATACTGTATGTATAGACACAAGATGTCCAGCAAACCGTGCCATCAGGGTGAAATAGATGTATATCAAGGAAGGTAGCACCGTCATAAGTGAGGGATCAGCCACGGTGACCCACATCGAACCCGGTATCCATCTTGTCATCCCTGGGCAACAATTGGTACATGATTTCCCCTTCATGGTTCAGCACACCAAGATTTTTGTAACTCGGTGCTTGCAGACCCCCGTTCGCCACTTAGACGCCCCAAAACTTGCTCAGTCGTCAGTAGTGGTTAGGGAAAGGGAGACCATTAGTCGGTTATGAACCATGGAATGGTCTGGACCGACTCGACTAATCCCTACAGTGTTTAGACTCTGTGGCTGGGGAGCGCGCACTCAAAGCCCACATCTACGAGATATTGCGATATTTTATGGCTTTAGTGGATATGACCACCTCTCACTTCTGTAAGGTAATGAGTACAATATGTGTACGTGTGGTGTAGGGGAAAGGCATGATGGAGATTCGCCGTCAGCATAGTGCCTCGACCCCCCTTCCTCTACTTTCCAGTATAGGAATAAAATATCGTGCCAGCTAATTGGGCAGAGAGCTCGGCGCAATCTCTGTCGGATGGAACGATGGTGGCCAAGAAAAAGCCCCAATACGAGCCACAGCATACAATGCCGCAGCCTTCATCTATTCTGCGTCAGGCGCGCTTTGCACTAGTTAAATCAGCCCAATTCTTCTCCTATCTGACTCGTGAATACAAAAGAAACTGTGTGGTCCCTGCGATGCGGTTCTCACGACGCTATCCTGCTCCGTTCACCCCATTAGTTGGTCACGAGGCGGGCATGGCCCTGTCGAACAACCCGTACCTTGACCTGGTCATGCACGGCAGCGGCATCAATGTGGAATATCCGCCATCCACTTATTCTCCATCCACTTGACCTTGTCCCAGTCAAGCGTGTACCACTTCTCCGTGCTCCCGTCGTCGCCACGTGGCAAACACTTGAACAGGTATGCGGGGCCCGTCTCCGGGGCCTGGAGGACCATCTGACGGCGTTCCTTCGACTTGCCGTCAGGCATCTCCAGATTCGGCGCGCCCATGATGGTCACGTCGGGTGTTCCTCCCGTGCTTGTGTCGTCCCAGATCCAGACCTTGACGGGGAATTTGGGTACCTCTTTCAGGCAGCTGACGTGGAAGCAGGCGACGTTCTCCAAGGACGTGCGGTTGATGCCCAGGGGATCGGTCGCAGGCTCGAAGATGTCGCCCAGGGCCAGATACTGATCGCTCAGGGACACCTGAGGCGAGGTCTTGAGGGCGGGATACTTCTTGAGCAAGTCGTCCTGGTACGGGCTGTCGAAAACTGGGGTAAACATGCCGTACTGGTGGTCGCCGCGGCTGGCGTACCAGCGTCGTTTCGCAGCCGTCGCCCCGAACAGAGCCGGGCACGCATGTTCGGGGTCGAGGTCGAAATTAGGATTGCCTCGTACTGCAATGCACGAGCTATTGCCGTGGAAGGCATCCTCAAGCGCCGCCCCCTGCGCAAATTGGCCCACTGCATACCAACCCTTCGGGACGTCCGGATAGGCGACGCTCATGTCGTGCTTGCCGCGAGAATCTCGGTCGGAGAAATATGGCTTGAGAGGAACCCGGATCGCCAGCACATTGCATCCATCGACAGGTTGCGTCAGTGCCAGACGGGCCTTGATGGCTTTCTGCAACTCAGACTTTTTGGTCGCGTCGTCCACCAGCGTGTCGAGTGACTTGAGCTTGTACTTCACGACTGAAGGATTGGACGCCAGGCTCTGTCTCCAGCCGTAAAGAGCAGCTCCGTCAGGCGCAGTGCCGCCTATGGTCTTAGTTTTGACGACATCCATAGTCTTCAGGATGGTGTTGACGACATGGTCTTCGCTCTTGGGCTTGCTACTGACGTCGCCCACCTTGGTTCCGGTATCAGGGTCGTTTATTGGTGCCTAAATCAAGGATTCTTGTCAGTCACTGAAGAATGCATCTGCGATGCCATACTCGAATGTGTGAGTGGCTTTCGAGTGAGACATTGTTGGCCTTACCTTCAGCTCGATCGCATCAACTAGATCGGACTTACTGACAGTGTTCAACTCGTCAAGTGTGGTTGAGCTGATTCGAAGGCCTCCAAAACAGGCTTCCGTCATCTATATAGAACATTTAGTTGGACGTGTTCCGACATCAACGAAGTTGACGCAAGCAACTAATACGACAAGGTGGTGAGTTATTGACACGGAAAAGACTCACATAGTGTGTACCGAATTGATCCACGATGTTTTCCGCAGACCAAGTGGCCAAGGCTTTCTTGAAGTCAGGAGAGAGGTGGTCCCTGACCTCGTCCTTGTTCTTCAGACCGACCTTGTACACCACTTCCTGGTCGTACAGAGCCATGTATTTTTGGAAGGTCTCCTCTTTGGTATGTTGATCAAAAGTTCGTTTGAACTCAGCGCCGAAGCCGAAGAAGTTGAAGCCGAGGTCGATCGTGTCTGAGAGATCGTGCATGAAATCGACCTTGGAGGTTCCAGTCGCCGAGAAGGATTCAGACACGGTGCCCCAGGTCAAGTTGAGGTAGCTGGGAATTGTGTACTGGGTGGTTCTGGTGTCCGTGCCAGTGACAGTAAATGTCGATATCTTGCTCGGGTTGGAGATGCTTAGGTCGAATACATTCGCTTTGAAACTCTCCAGAGAGCCGAAAGCGCACGATGCGTCCAGTCCGCCGAAGCCGCTGAACAGGTTTGGTGGAAGGACTCCCAGCGGCGCGGCAGGCTGAGATGGATCCGTGTTGTCATTGCCAGTGACTCCGTCGAGAATTACGGCGGCTTCTTCCAGAATCTCAGCATCGGCGTCGGACAGAGGATGTGGAGGAGAGTCATCGAAGATTCGGGGATCCACATTGTCGTCAGCCACGGCTGTATTGCTGGTATTGACGATACTGAGGGGAGCTGTCTCCGCTGCGACCATGCTAGCCATGACAACGGGAGTGACAGGAGTAACTCCAGAAGTGACTGTAGGAGGGTTTCTCGGTGTGGTGTGAGGCGGGCCAGGCGGGACTGTAGGCTTGTCTGGTGAAGTCCATGGTGGCACGAATGTCCACTTCTGAGTACTATTCACTTTGGTGACATACACTGCAATTGTTTCGAGGGCATGTCAGTATACTTGATAGGAATGGTATGCTCCAGGGGGAATATCATTCCCGTCCGGCATCACACGCAGGAGTCGATATATTCAGCCAACGCTGGCGAGAGACACTCATCAGATTTGTTGACTTGGAGAACTTACTCAAGGGTTGGACAAAATCAAGGGTGATGTCTTGGTGGCCCAAGTAGATTCTGACATCCGTACCCCTCTCCCCAACCCAGATGTAGCCATGTAACCAAGGCCTCACGGCATCAAGCCAAGCTTGGCTGACTTGGCCGTTGGCGGCTACCTTGGGGATAGTTGTAACCGAGCTAAGGTAATCGTTGACCCTTGCTTCAATGATACTGTAGTTGTAAATCCATTGAACGAAAATCTGGTTGGCTTCGATGTCTGGAAGTTGACGACCAAATTGGAGGAAGTAATTTTGCATCACAAGGGGTCGAGGGCTGGCCATTCCCGCTCGCACAGGAATTCTGTGTTCGAATTCTCTCATCTCGAGTACGACCATTTTGGTTGTGTAGGTCCTGAAAATTGATCTGGTGCAATTGAAGTCAACGCAAACTGTTGATCGACCCGAAGAGGTGGACATGGCTGTAAATTTATATACATTGTTTCTCGGGTATCCTCCTTGTCAACGACGTTCTCCTATTCAGTTGCAGGGAATCCTTGTAGAGTGTCGTGTTCACATCACACCTGGTACAGCAGCCACACTCGCGCAAACCACAGCTGAAGAGTATGAAAAGGTGGCCGGACATGCTCGTTCCGAGCAAACGACTTGAGGGTCGAACTCTGACCGTGGTGCAGACCTCCAATGAGACTTGCATACGAGGTTCTGCCCCATGCCAAAGATAATGCCAATGTGTGATTCAGGTCAACTGAGAGGCCCTCAGGGTTTCAAGAAAGCCGTTTTCAGGGGAGCCCAACTTGCTCCTTGCCAGCCATTCAGTCGCTTTCAGTGTCAAATCTCGTATCGCTGAGTCTGAAGGCTCTATCTACTTGCTTGGCATGGTAGATAGACACCTCTCATCTGCGGGAATACTCCAATGGGTGCTCCGGGCTGCGCAAGCCACTGTTTTTCTGTAACCGAAGCATCAGTTTCATTCAGAGTTTGTTAATTTTCTGCAGTATTGTGTGGCTCGGGAAGCCGCCGCGGGTACGCCATGGTAACCAACGGAGAATTGCCCATACCTCCCAAGCAATAGGAGCGAAAGGTCGGGTCACCTGGACCTATATTCGAGCTCGAGACATCCACACGCCATTAAACATGTGGTACACGGGTCTCACTTGGAAGTCTGGGCCCTGCCATCGCATTTGGGCTGGCTGAAATGCACAAGATATCACTTGAGTCTCCACAGAAGGCAGGAGTCGAGATCGTTTTGTCGAAGTGAATGTTCTCATGGTAGGTTCTCGCGGCTGTAACGGGCAGGCCTCGATTAGAGCGTCCCGACGAATCAGTATCCCAATAAGGCACCTGTCTTGGTTCTCCGACTATTTCGACGAGGAATTTTGATGCACAGTCTTCGTATATGCTGAGCGTGAATGCTGATGGCGTGCTGAATCTCCCAAGTGTGTACGTCAAACCTTCGCTTCCAAGGGCCCCTATCCACGACAGATATGCTGCGAAACCATAACATGCAGCGACCTTCCTTGAAGCGAGCTGCTGCGTCGGTTGATTCTGTGTGGGCGCAATGAAAGCTAACAAATGATGATCAGGAGAGCCAGTGCCAGCGTCAAGGAGAGCTGATGGACAGACACGAGGCGGTGAAAGAGTTGGCCGCGGCGGTACGCCACATAGAGTACCATTGCACTGACAATGTGCCAGTAGGAACGCTGCTCCTCGTATTCTGCACGAGCCTGGAGGATTCTAAAGGTTTGTTTGGTATCAGCTGAGAAACAACGGAGTCCTTATCCCTCGGGGACTACACGACGCTGTTTCAGTCTCTTCCGCAGCAGGACAGCGTACAATACATGCAGAGGTTTCTGACAAGACCAGATGAGGATATGGGCGGCAAGGGAGTATAACATGGAGAGCGAACTGGAGCAATCAGGCGAGAGTAGACTCGGCGATCAACCAAGCCGCTAGACAAACCCAAAAGGCTCCTAGGCCCGAACGGTCATGGGTTGCTTAGGCACGGGGTTTGGAGGCTGGCGGTGGCTTACCCAGCGTGGCTGAGATGACGTTCTTGGCTCGCTTGAGCGTCCCCGGGGTTCAAACAGAAGAGTTAAACCTCTCATAGTTGAAGCGCAAGTCCAAATCCCGTCGGGAACGTATACCAAAGTGAGGTGGTGATCTGTCGTCTATCTGAAATCAGAGAAAGCTAGGCCCTTTTGGCTGTTCGAGAAAGTGTATCTGAATGCATCACAACACCAAAACCAAGGCCCGAGTTGTCAGTCAACTCTGAATTTTGAGCAATGGCACAATTTCTGGGCCTCTTTATTTGATGTCTTCTGCTCCAAATACTCATCATTGTAAAAATGAGACAGCTTTGTCAACTCCCTTGTCGGCCTCACCAAAGAGCAGTTAGATTGACCGCGAAACTGAATGCCTCATTTCATTGATCGATCTTTTGTATCATCAATAATGTGGCAAATTATTGCTGTGATGGTGAAGGTTGGATGTGCTGAGGTCGAGAGCCTGGACAGAGGGATCGGAGATCCGGAAGTGCAATTGCCTCTCAAAGGTCTTTGACAAACAAGCAGGAAGTGCAAATGTATTTGCATCGCTATACATTGGGAACCCCAGTGATAGCCAACCTGTATACTTGCGTTGTCCGTCAGTATCACCCAGATGAGTCGTATACCTAGTCTCGACTGTCGTCGACGACCACAGATCCAGGACGCTGGGTGGTGGGATTGCATTCAATAAACACCCCCCTTACACGCGCAATGCCGACATAGGTTAATAACGCTCGTGCCTCAGTCAACCACGATAAAGCAGCACAGCGGGTGCCTTGCGTGAGATATGTTCCAGTACTTGGCTCTGGGGATGGTGTGTTGGTTCTTCGGTGCCCACATATAGTGTCTATTGGTTTACGTGCAGCAAATTCACAAGAACCGCAGCGATGATGCCGTTCGCCTGCCACCCTTCAAGGCGGAATGGAATAGCGGGCTGAATGATCCGTGCTGTAGAATGGGAAAGGAGGAGTGCAAAGGCAACCAATAGGACCATAGCCGTTTATGTTGACAGGATGCCAAGACTCGGTACATCTTCGGGCCGGCCATTGAGATTATTATTTCCTTTGCTTCTCCATTTTCCCCTCCGAAGCTCGGAGACACGCATTTGCTGGCTGCTTCTTCTCAGACAGCACTCTTTCAAGATGCCGGCCCTACTGCAACGTGTACCAGCGCGAGCGAGATGTCCGCTGGACTTGGGCTCTTGCTTCAGAACACGGATATCATATCTTCGTGGCTATGCCACTCTGCAGTCTTCACAACCGCCTTTGCGGCGACGAGCTGCTGTTCCCCCTTACCAGAAAATTCTGAAGACCTTCGAAGATGTCAGAGAGATCCTAGGCCCCCAGAAGCTGACTCTGGCCGAGAAAATCCTGTATTCTCATCTCGACAACCCCTCCGAATCTCTATTGACTGGGACCGACAATGGCAAAAGCATTCGGGGCAAAGCCAACCTCAAGCTCAAGCCCGACCGTGTCGCGATGCAGGATGCGTCTGCACAGATGGCCATCCTTCAATTCATGACATGCAACCTTCCCAGCACCGCCGTACCCGCAAGCATCCATTGCGATCATATGATTGTGGGAGAAAAGGGTGCAGACGTAGATCTTCCTAATTCCATCGAGGGCAACAAGGAGGTGTTTGACTTTTTGGAATCAGCTGCAAAGAGATACGGGATTGAATTCTGGCCTCCTGGGGCAGGCATCATACATCAGTCAGTGTTGGAAAATTATGCTGCTCCTGGCTTGATGATGCTGGGGACGGACAGTCACACACCTAACGCAGGAGGCTTGGGTGCTATTGCAATTGGTGTGGGTGGGGCTGACGCAGTTGACGCTCTTGTTGATGCCCCATGGGAGCTCAAAGCTCCGAAAGTTCTAGGAGTTCGTCTAGAAGGCAAGCTCAGCGGCTGGACTTCGCCAAAGGATGTAATCCTCCATTTAGCCGGCAAGCTAACTGTGCGTGGCGGGACCGGGTCGATCATCGAATACTACGGACCTGGAGTCGACACGCTGAGTTGCACAGGCATGGCCACGATCTGCAACATGGGTGCAGAGGTAGGGGCTACGACGTCGATTTTCCCTTTCTCAGAGAATCATATCCCTTATTTGCAAGCTACGGGACGAGATGCCATTGTCGATGCGGTCAAGGGCATCGCATATGGCTCGGAAAAACACAACTTCCTGCGGGCCGACCAAGGCGCGGAATATGACCAAAGCATCACAATCAATCTAGCTACACTCGAGCCGCATATCAATGGTCCTTTCACGCCGGATCTGTCCACACCTCTCTCAAAGTTCAAAGATGCTGTGAAGACCAACAAGTGGCCTGAAAACTTTTCCGCTGGGTTGATTGGCAGTTGCACGAACAGCTCGTACGAAGACATGACCCGTGCCCAGGACTTAGTCAAACAGGCCCAGGCTGCCGGATTGAAGCCCAAGTCTGATTTCTTCATCACTCCAGGAAGCGAACAGGTACGCGCTACCTTGGAGGAGAGTAAGACGCTCGAAACCTTCACGCAGGCTGGTGGCACCGTCTTGGCGAACGCCTGCGGGCCGTGTATCGGACAATGGAAGAGAACAGACGGTGTCAAGAAAGGCGAAGACAATGCCATCATCTGCTCCTACAACCGCAATTTTCCGGGTAGGAATGATGGCAATCCTCGTACGATGAGTTTCCTTGCTTCGCCAGAAATTGTCACCGCTATTTCATATTCTGGATCGACTTCTTTTAACCCAATCGTCGATGAAATCTCCCTACCCTCTGGTGAGAAGTTCAAGTTCGAGCCTCCGAAGGGCGCACAGCTCCCAGGCTCTGGCTTTGCTATCGGCAATCCTGCATTCTACCCTTCCCCTGCTGAACCAGATCAAAGCGTGGAAGTCGTCGTCGACCCCGAGTCTGATCGACTGGCTATCTTGGAGCCGTTCGAACCATTTCCAGAAGGCGAACTGAAGGGCTTAAAGGTCCTGTACAAGGTCAAGGGTCAGTGCACGACAGATACCATTTCAGCCGCTGGACCATGGCTCAAGTACAAGGGACATCTTCCAAACATTGCTGAAAACACTCTCATTGGTGCAGTGAACGCTGCGACCGGCGAGACCAACGTTGCATATGACAGCGACGGGTCCACCTCGTCTATCCCTGAACTTGCAAAGAAATGGAAGGCCAGGGGACAAAATTGGCTGGTTGTAGCTGAGGACAATTACGGCGAGGGGTCCGCTCGGGAACATGCAGCACTTCAGCCACGGTATCTCGGAGGTCAAATCATTCTGGCAAAGAGCTTCGCACGCATCCACGAAACGAATCTCAAGAAACAGGGAGTAGTGCCGTTGACCTTTGTCAACAAGGAGGACTATGACCGCATCGATGCCTGCGACCACGTCGACACAGAGGGGTTATGGGATGTTCTGAAGAACGATGGCCAAGGCGAAATCAACTTGAGGGTCACGAAGAAGAACGGTGAGACGTTCACAATCCCCGTCAACCATACGCTGAGCAAGGATCAATGTGGCTTCATCCTGGCCGGATCTGCCCTGAACCTGCTTGCGAAACGGCAAAAGCTTGATTGAATGCAACGGCAGCGTTTGTTCTGCGGGCAAAAGAACAATTCTCTTTAGCTGTGTGGAGCCTCGTCGCCGACAAAGAGATGGTCTTGGCGCCATAGACCTCTGTGATTGGCCACATCAGCACCACATAACGAAATTCAGGTTCTTCGCGTTTATCCAATGTGATGTTCAGCGAAATGCCCGTGCCTCTGATCCGCCAAAGATGAGATTGTTGATCCCGTTATGGCGATGCTGAATCCATGTGTTTTGAAACAGCTGGACCGTTTGTTTTGGTCCTGGAACCACGGCAGCAAGTGTTGGCTATCGACGCGTCTATTGCGGCGACGAAGAATCATGTTCTTATATAAGAACAACTCATCTTGGCCGCGATATGGCAGCGATATCTGCCAGACGACAATCTGAAAACCATGCTATCACCTCTTGTCATTGCAGCAATATTCGTCTGGGCGCGGTTGGCGAATGCCTGGGGCACTCTTGGGCACGAGACGATCGCATGGATTGCCCAATCATATGTCTCAGACACCACAAAGGCAGCAGTCCAATCGATCCTAAGCTCAACGCAGTCCGACTATATGGCCAATGTGTCTACATGGGCTGATTCATACCGGTACACCAGCGAGGGTGAATGGTCCGCGCCACTCCATTACATCGATGCGAACGACAACCCTCCAGAGTCATGCTCGGTGGTCTTCAGTCGTGATTGTGGCGACGCTGGATGCTCGGTCTCGGCCATTGTAAATTATACGTCCATCTTGTTGAACGACGAGTCCAAATCTTCGACCCAATTCGACGCCATGCGATTTATCATTCATTTCGTTGGAGATCTGCATCAACCTCTTCACGACGAGGCCATCGATGTCGGAGGGAACACCATCAACGTCACCTACGACAGTGAAAAGACCAATCTGCACCATATTTGGGACACGGAGATTGTGGAGCAGTTGGCAGATGGCCAGGACGCCGAGACGTTCGGGAAGAATCTCTCCGCTGCGATCAAGGCGGGCGACTACGGTTGGGATGCCAGCAGTTGGCTGGATAGTATGAGCTTGAATGATACGCAAACCACGGCCATGAGCTGGGCGAGTGAGGCGAATGGCTATGTGTGCACCGATGTCCTCGCTCCAGGTATTGATGGAGTTGAGCAAGGGGATTTAAGCGGCACCTATTACAAGGCCCACTATGATGTGGCGAGGATTCAGATTGCACGGGCTGGCTATAGGTTGGGCGCCTGGTTGAACTTGATTTACACAGGCCAGGCAAGTGATTGATGTGACTGGCAAGTCTTGGAATAGAACCTGGGAATCTACCACGTCAGCGCCCGGAAAACCGGATTTGATAGAAGTCGCTGGGCCAAAGATAGCGGCCGACCTTCGCAATTCTTACCCAAATACTCAGCCTCGATGCACTTGACGACAAGGCGCTGGTCGCTCTGTCACCTTGCGACCAAGAGGGCACAATGACCGTTCTTTCAAGATCATATGCTCCACTACATACACAAGTTCAAGACAGTCAGCTCTCTTATATCCTGGCGCTATGGCGGTCAAGTACGAGACGCAGATACTCAGTACCACGACCACCAGGAGCCGGTGCACGCCTTAAGACTTGCAATCTTGTCAGTCAGCAGGAGGATCATTACTTCGTTTGACGGTAAGTAGGGCGGCAAGCTTCACACCCGAACGACACCACCTCTGCCACCTCTCGTTTGCATGACCAGGGACTCAAGGGTGATCTTCGGAGGTCGTCGGTTATGGTCTACTGTCAGTCAAAGAGACATTTTTAATCGTCGTGGAGTTTGGTTTGCTGTTTCCCCCTGACGCCGCGCTCAACCTGATCCGTCCAGCATATGCAATATTCGACTGGGCATCCGTGACCGTGGAGTGATGAGAAAAACGACATCACAGGGTACTAGGACCGTTGCGCGAGTGGAGGTGCCCGTGGGCCTCTGCAACACAGCTGGGCGTTGCGGTCATATATCAACATGCAGGGATAGGCCTGGTCGATGGTGAGGCAAACTCCCACCTCATGTCAACCTGCATGGGCTAGTAGTCACAACTCAGCATGAGCCTCCTTGCATTTCTTCTCCTTCAAGATCATCATCAGCAGGGAGCATGACTGCATGGCTCCCGATCCTCCTTCCTCCAACTTTCATCAAGTCGCTTCTCTTCAGTCCGCTGCCTTGGCCCCCCTGGGCAGGTAAAGCAGGTATTGCGATTCTCTCGGGATCGCCGATACCCTCAGAGGATTGTGGTGGATACATGGAAGAAATGAGGAGCCAGGACGCGTCAACATCTGTGCTGTGCTGTGCTAAGTGCGGGCTGGGGGCTGAGATCGGATTGGCCTAGGACACACTTGAGCTGAAAAGCTCGTCAGGCTGAATGCGGGGAGGCCTTTACTCATGGTGGATTCCAATCCGGCAACCCGGCTTGAGGCAGAAGGTGGCTTCGGGTAAAGCGAGGGGGCCATGTTCGCGGGGCTGAGATGCATTGATATAGAAAGAGATGGAGGATTCCATCAGGCGCGACACTTTATTTTTGACGCAGCTCGACCCATTACCGGCGGGGTTGATGCAGATATCTGGTACCTAGCCGAAAAGAGAGTGGACGCGGCCAGAAGGAGCAAGAGGAACAGGTATGGCGATTGGCAGGGTCAGAGCCCAATGCCCTTTGCTCTTCGGGTTAAATTTGCGAGCCCATCTGACGCGTGGAGGTCGATCTTCTGCAGAGTGAGTAAGTGCTCGTAATATCAATACCCGAGAGTGTCTGTAGATCTATATAGATTGGACCGAGTTTTGGCTGCACCCCAGCAACCAGACCAGCAGACGACAACACCATCGACACCATGCTAGAACAGACTCCTTTATACTCTATACCCTGAAACCGCCTTAATTGTCCTCATCCCTCATCCTCGACAGACAGACAGACAGACGACCCGACAAGGCTCTTGAACCTGCCCTGCAGGCCCCTTTTCTCCGCCCCCCCTTTGTGCTTTTGGCTTCCCCTTTCAGTCCCATCCACGGTTTCCCTGCTTCCCGTTTGGGGGCCTTTGGCGGAGAGAGGCAAGAGGCGAGGGCTAAATTTGGGAGGAAGTTGCTGTTCCCATTGCCTATCGCTACGACTCGGCCGCATTGCCTCGTGGCGTCATTGATCTATAGCCGGCCATATTGTAGGCAAGCCCAACACGAGTACGAGGCCCAAATTCGGAAGCCGCTCGTCTTCTCATCAGTCAACTCACTCAACTCACCATCACAGGTCAAACTTCCACCCCCACATCAAAAGCTTTGTACCGAGTACACGCATCCACACACACCTATATACTGTTACCCTTTGCTCCGTACTTGTCGGACACCCTCGTCGCCAACCTCACCATCACCACCACCTCTCCCACTCCCACACCCTCTGTGTGCCGTTGATGTGTCTTTTACTCCGTCGTCGCAGACCACCCGCCGTCCACGATCCACCGTCAGCACTTTACTCGGCCTGACCCTCCGATTCGCATCCAATCCTCTACCTCTCGCCTGCAACACGCACGGGAAGTCCTACAAACGAACTGCGGCGCAGAACCAGCCATCAGAGGACTAGGCACACCCCGTCCGAGTTAGCAACGAACCGAATCCTCGGTTACCACACCCCCCAAACAAACGCCACAATCCTAATCCTGATCCTTCCGGCGTTTGTTTTTTCTCCCTCTCCAACGGCCATGCCGGCCTACACTTCGCAGCCCAGCCGCAATATCCTCATCATCGGCTCGACGGGCGTCATCGGCACATACATCACACGGGCGATTGTCGACGCCCGGGAAAATTTCGACCGGATATGTGTCTTGACCAGTGAGAAGACCCTGGTGGAAAAAGTGCAGGATATCGCTGCGTTGGAGGCATGGGGTGTAGAAATTTTCACCGGGAGGTTGGAGAATGAGTCTGCAGTCAAGAGGGCGTATGAAGGTATGTTACACACGTCTTCCCCCGCCGAAACCGGCAGGCCTGCAGCAGCAGCATGCAGGGCACAGATCCCACCGCGAGCCTCAACTGACGTGCGACGACTCGCTCAACAGGCATTGACACCATTGTCTCCTGCGTCGGCCGTGGGGGCATCGAGAAGCAGATCAACCTGATTACCTGGGCCGACCAGGTGGGCGTGCGTCGCTTCTTCACCTCCGAATATGGCACCGACATCGAATACTGGCCCGAGTCCGTCCACGAGCCGCCTCACCAGCTCAAGCTGAAAGTGCGGGCGCATATGCAGACCATGAAGAGGCTGGAACACACATACCTGGTCACGGGCCCTTACAGCGATCTGTACTTTGGGACCATGAAGGCTCGACCTGAGCTGGGGCAATTTGATGTCAAGGAGAAGAAGGCCATTTTGCTAGGAGATGGCGACGGACCCGTCAGTTTTACGGCCATGGCTGAGTACGTTTCTGCCTCTGTCCACCCTCCCCCTGATTTTGATGTGCTAAATTGTGTCGTGTTGCAGTGTCGGCAAATTCGTCGTCGCAGCACTCATGAATCCCAATGCCTCTCGAAACACAACCCTTATAGTGCACTCGTTTACCGCCACACCGCACGAGATTCTTGCCGAATACGAACGGCAGACAGACAGCAAGTGGGAGAAGTCATACACCTCGCTCGACCGGTTAAAACAAATCGAGAAAGAGGAATACCAGATCTACTCGGCCCTGGCGACGGTGGTCACATTGCGGCGCATATGGACCGAAGGCGGCACCTTATACAAATATTACGACGAAACGATCCTGGGCCAGATTGAAACGGAGACGCTGGAGAGCCAAGTGGCTGCGAACATCCGGAAGCAAGAAGAGGGCGAGGGACATTTCCCGAGTCTAATGCGGAAGCTGAGTCTGTACTAATACGACGGTCAAAGTCGAGATGACGGGGCGGGGACGAGCGAGTTTGCTGGCTGTGCATGCGTCCTTGAGCATTTTGTTGCTATTCATGGCATGTGTATGTGGTTAATGGTGCCCAGGCCACGGCGCCGCGCATTCCTCATGAGGTGCCACTCGTGCTGAGGCAAAGGAGTCAGTCGTTTACAGAGGTTGCCACCAAGGTTTTCAACCCAGGGGGTTCATGCTCTTTTCAGTCCAGTGTTGAGCGGCGATACAAAGTGTGTATACATATACCCAATTCGATGTGCAAATTACAGCTACAGAACAGGGCCTTTGTAATGGTATCTTGTACTTGAAGCCGATAAACGGCCCGTGCCTTTCATATAGCCGAGGCATGAGCAGAGCCTCGAACTCGGAGGCAGCTGATTCGTAGAGAGGGTGTTGAAGGATCGCTTGCAGACCGGCTTATATATATGGGGGGAACAGAGGCGACCATGTCGACCTGCCATTTGTCCATCAATACCTTCCCGATAGGATATGGGATATAAGCCCAGGCTCTACCGGGCCGTGTTTGTCAACGTCGTAGCTGGAGTAGTGGCTGTGGATCAACATGTCGTTGTTAGGGCGCAACCAATGACATTCCCCGAGTTCTTTCAACGTAGATATGAACCTCGCCTATACCCATCCATCCATTCCTTTAACCGTCCCTCTCTTTTTTCCCCTTTGGCTCTCTCTCCTCTTTTAGAACATATTCTTTGTTTGCAGACATAGACGTACAGGACATACATACACAGATTCGATTGGTCTGGCTAGCTCATTACTCGCTAGCATTTTCTTTTGTACGACCTAGACTCGACGGGAAGAACTTGCCGCACGATAAGCGTGGACGATACAGAGAGACAGACAGAAAGAAAGAAAGAGAAAAAGAGAAAAAGTGCGTGGTGTTTGGGAAGACCTGTCCTGATTGAGATATTCTGTCTGGTTTAAAAAGTCTTTCTTATCTTTTCGCCAGGATCAAGAGCCGAGGAAAATAGAACTGAGGGAAGGGATCAACTCAAGGTCTGCAGCCGTGGTGGTCGTTCCAGTTGCTGCTGAAATCTCTACGTCTCTGACCATCATCTACTCTACTCCGTGTGTGTCGGTAATGGTCCGTTGATGCTCGGGGTATCACGACTCTACGGGACAACACAGGCAACCACAGTGCACAACTTATCTTTCTCTTTCTCGAAGAAGCCCTGTCAAGCATCAAGCGCAGTTGCCTCGGGGATTCGATCTGTGTGCAAGACCAGGTCGTCTTACAGTACTTGCTCACTAACGACTCGGAAGACCAGAGTCTCTGCGGTACATACATCCCCCAGTCGGTCGAGTATTTTTACTTGGACCAAGGCAGAAGACAACTCCTCCTTCTCACTCTTCAGTCACCATCCTTCTATCAAACCCCACCAAAGGAAACTTTCCTCACCCCGATCATCAATCTTTAGAACTTTCACCATGGCCACGAACGGGGCGACCACGGCCCTCTTCACACCTGGCCGTCTCCCGCCCGGCAAAGACAAGCACCACATCGTGGTCCTCGAAGGCATCCACGCCACCATGCCCAGCTTCGACTTCCCACACACGATCGACGTGTACCCACGCACGTCGCCGTCAGACGTGGCCGAGCGAATCAAGGACGCCACCATCGTGATCGCGTGCGTGGTGCCAGTGACGCCGAGTGACATGGACCACGCACCACACCTGGGCGTGCTGGCCGTCATGGCCGTGGGCATCCAGTGGGTGGACAAGGCGGACTGTGCGCGCCGCGGCGTCACCGTGACCAAGTGCCCTGGCGGCAACGTCGACGCCGTCACCGAGCACTTTTTGGGCCTGTATTTCGCCGTGCGCCGACGCGTCGTGCAGGTGCACAACGCCACCACCACCACCACCGAGTGGCTCGACAAGGGTACGCTCACGAAGTTCTGGCCCACCGGCCCGCCCCGGGGCTGTGGCCAAGAGACCCTGGGCATCATGGGCTACGGCACGCTGGGCACGCGGATCGAGAAGCTCGCACAGGCTGTGGGGTTTGGCGAGGTGCTGGTGAGTGAGAGGAAGAACGCCCCGACCGTGCGTCCGGGCAGGGTGAGCTTTGACGAGGTCCTCAAGCGTGCCACCGTGGTCTGCGTGTGTCTGCCCAAGGACCACGACACGATTGACCTTATCGGCGAGAAGGAGCTGCGTACGATGCGCAACGACGCCCTGATCATCAACGTCGCGCGCGGCGGCATCGTCAACGAACAAGCTCTCGCCCGCGCGCTGAGGGAAGGCTGTAGCGCTGGTGCCGCGACAGATGCTCTGGAGACGGAGCCTGGGGGCCCTGGCACGAGTCCACTGATCCCGGACATGGCCAAAGGCGAGGGGCCAGTGCCGAACTTGACCATTTGTGAGTAGTTAAGCTCGTCTTACTTGCAAGACCTTCCCTTTCCCTCCTCCTATTTCATCTATGATGGTGACGTTATACTAACTGTCTCCTCTTCATCAGCATCCCACATCGCATGGTTCACCCAGTCCACGATCCAGAACTACCAGCGCCTGCTCAAGGAAGGCATCGAGGGCTGGGTCAACGGTACCTTGCAGGAGTCGGCCGACAAAGTGCACAAGGTCGTCGTGGTGCACAACGGGCGTATATGGAATTGAGTAATTCATTCCACTGCATGTGGGCCCGATTTCGAGTAGTCTCCTCGCGTACCCACGAGGCGAGATCTGACAACGGCGGGAGGGGCTCTCCAGGAGCTACTGTCCTCCTATTCAGAGATCAATATGCTCTACCTCAAGAAACTTGACTGGGCTAGGTGGTGCGGTGCTGTGCTGTATTGACACTTTTCGGGATCCCGCGCTGGAAGAGCACATGCAGTACGTGGAGAGAGCGATGATGATGATGACGACGGCGGCGGCCGTGCATGATCCACATGCTAGATGTTTTTGACCATACGGCTGTGTCGTGCAAGCGCAGAAAAGGGGCATGGACGGGGTGGTGTGCCTTTGGTAGCTAGTATCGTGCTCAGCTCAAAGAGGAGAAGGTATTATCACTACCTATTGCATAGCTTGCGCACAGATTGTGCTTCTCTAGAGTGCATTGAGCCAGAAAGGAAGGACTTCTCGGAGGGGCATGGATCAACAGTAGTTAGTAGTGGCAGTGGCAGCAGCAGCAGCAGCATCAAAGATCCAATGAATCAATCAATCAATCAATCACTACAAGAGAAACACACACCGACCGATCTCATCAAATGGGATTTGTTTGTATCGGAATGAGAAAAGAAACCAGGGAACCGGGAGAAATCAATCAATCAATCAGTCTCCTTATTGGATTCAAGCTAAGCTAAGCTAAGCTACAGCACTGTGCAGAGAGGCACAGCACAGCACAGCACAGCACAGCACAGCAGGCGTGTCTTCTTCGTCGGTCTTCCTTTCGTCCAAGCGTACAATGGCCACGTGGGCTTCGTCCTGAGAGCAGCCCCTTCCAACCAGTCAACTAACTGACTAACCAACTAACCAAGCTAAACATAAAGCCGCCTTCTGGCGAGGCGAAGCGAGGCAGGCACATGACTTGTCCAAACAAAGTTGCTTGTTGTCGGTGGGTTTTCATAGCTGAAACACACAAAACCAAGACCACCAACTGTTTCAATGGTGTTTGTGCGCATACACATGCACAGCCGTAGCCACAGCCAAAAAACAACACCGACGACGACGACAACCAATCCAAGTGCCGTTCACTTCACATCCTGCATCTCGACGTTTCTCGTGACTGCAGGAGCGTTGTCTATCCGCTGCTCTTGCGTGGGTAAAGAATTGGGATTGGGATTGGGATTGGGATCCATATGTCCGTTCACGTTCCTGATCGAGCCTGGAGGGCCAGCAACTCCGCTGCTCTCGAGGTCTTGAAGCCCATTTTGAGGCGGGCCTGGTAGCTGGCCGGGGCCGCGGTACTGTGCTTGCGCGTGGCTCTGAGGCTGGGCCTGCTTACTCGGTGTCGGCACCGGTTCTGTAAAACTCATATTCCTCAACTGCTCTGGGCTGGGGCGAAGATTCTCAACAGGCGGAAGAATGGGCGTCCCGCTCACCATCCGCTTTTCTCCAGTTGGCGGAGCAGGAGAGAGAAGCTGAGTCCCGCTATGACCGGCCGGAGACAATGTTGGGTGGAACGACGCGGATGTGGACGGAGAAGAGGCGGGATTTGAGTTCTGAGGACTGCGGGCTGTGAGCGGTGGCACTGGACCAGGGGTTTGTTGCTTTTTGGGCGAAAGGCCTGAGAGTGGGTAAGTTGGAGCTCGGGAAACGGGTGTCTGGGCAGGCTGGGAATGACGGGAAGCCGGACGAGGAGTATCCTGTAAATGTGCGGGCCCACCATTAGCAGGGCTATAGACGCCATTCGTGAGTTGTTGATGGAATTGGGATGACTTCTGAGGAATGCCCGCCACAGGGCCAACGTCCATGTTTCCCTGAGTGGGCGAGATCGTGGGGCGATTGACCACGGGAGAAGGGAGGCGACCGGTATTCGACATGGTTTGTGTGTTGGAGTTCTGCAGCGGGTGTTTGGGAATGGGCGAAGGCGCTAATGGTCTTTGTCCTGGCGAGTTCTGGTATGGATGTTGAATGTTGTTGTAAATGAATGGATAGTCCCCTTGATCCTGCGGTGGTGATCCTCTAGCCGGACCATGGCTCATTCCCGGGGGATAAGGCTGTATGGGACGATTGGTGTAGTTCTGTTGTTGCCGAGGGCTCGTTGACGAGGGCCCGGGTTGGGCAGGACCAGACACTGGCTGCATTGGGCCAAGACGCTGCTGAGGATGTACGCCATTCATCTGCACAACTTTAAGAGGCCGGGAGGGACTGGCGGAGTGGTTGGATGGTGCATATTGAAGACCACTTGGGATTGCACCTTGACCAGGCGACCGAGCAGCAGACTGCGGAGAGGTCTCAACCGCGACGGGCTTGGACGCAGGACGAACAGGGCTTGGTGGGATTGGCGACGATGATGTGCCCACGCGAAACTTGAGGGAAATCTTGGGTTTCTTCGCATCTTCTTCTTTCCGTCTGCAATCTTTACAGACGAAGTGGAAGTCCTTCTTTTCCGCGGCGGATTTGGAGATGCCCAGGCATTTGCTATGTTGCCAGACGTTACATCTCTCGCACGAAATACTGTGAGATCCGTCGTCCTGGATAGGAATTAGTTTTCACCAGGAACAACTGGGTGGTAAGTGACTTACGAAATTCTTGCCGTATTTTCCGCAGCCAGAGCAGTCAAAGGTCCAGTCCTCGTCAGCATCGAGTTCCTCTAGCTCCTTCTTATTGCGCTCCATTCGTTGCTTGAGGGCTCGGTCGGACCCTCTCGCTTCGCCTTCCTCGATACGCTTCTGTTCGAGCTCATCCCGGGCGAGTTCCTCTTCTTTGAGCAGTCGCTTGAGCTCGCGATCCTTGATTCGTTGCTCTCGGGTCATCATGCGGTATTGTCTTTCGTGCTCCATCTTCTCTTGTCTTTCCTGCTCACGACGGGCGGCGGCCAGGTCAGCTTGTCTCTTCTTTTCGGCCTCAGCTTGTTCGGCCTCCTTCTTTTCCCGTTCATGCTTGTCCGCTAACCGACTCGACCGCTTAGCGCCAACCATCCTCTCCATCAACATCAGTTCCCTCTCACGACGCTCTATTTTACGACGTTGTCTCTCTTCGGCGGCTTCAATGACAGGGATGACTTCCTCCATCAAGCGTTCCCGCAGAGCTTTTTCGTTAGGATCTTTCGATTTCTTTAACGATTCGCAAAGTTCCTGGTAATCGGCGAGGGTGATGCAGAGGCACTCCCACTTGAAACCACCGAAGGTGTCGATCTCCCAAGAGTCCAGCTTGTTCTCCTCTTCGGCAATTTCTGTTCCCTCGTTCTCCTCAGAATCACTTGCGGCGGCGGCGGCGGATTCGGCCTCTAGCTTTCTCCGCTTGCTCTCGCGTCTTCTGGCAGCGATGGCTTTCTTGGAGTTTGACTTGGGTTTGGCCTTTGGGGCTTGTGGCAATGGAGGTTCAGTTCTTCGATAGAAGCGGTTGTCGTCAAGGAGGTAGTATTGGCGGTCATGGCGGTCATAGCCAAACTCTTCAATGCGCTGTTGGGCAAGATGTGAGAATTGCTGTGGTGCACGTGCCTTGCCAGGGAAACGGAAACTCACCCATTCAATCTGATCAATCTCGCGCGGATGTTCCGTCATCTTTTCTCGTAACCGGTCAGGATTCCAGAACGTCCATATTGTGAGCTGGTGCAGAACTCTAATCTTTGTGCAGATATCAAAGTCTCGAAAGCGCTTGGGCTCTTCCGCATCACCATAGGGATTCAGTTGAGGAGCTTTGGCCAGGTACTGTCGGCGAGTGTATTCATCCCAGATGTCGTAACTGTGTCCGAGTTAGTGATATGTAGAGTGCAACAGGACTTGCAGCGACAAACTTTAAACCCCTATGAGATGAGATCCATTTGAGCAGGCTGAGGCCGATTTCCTCCAACTTTTCCGAGTAACCGGGTTTTAGACACTCGCTCTCAAAATCCTGCATAGTGATAATCAGCCATCCCGTGCATCACAAACACTCCGCCGCGACCATGTATCAATCGGTCCATACGGGCAAGTAGGAAGTAGGGCATACCTCGATGTCAAAGTCTTCGTCGATTTTGAGGGCCTTGCCAAAGAAGAAGATGAACTGCATGACGGAGGCAAACTCCCACATATTCCGTATCCTCTGGAGAAGAGACGGTTCGTGTTTCTTCTCTTCAAGTTCTGAGACCTCCATCTCGTCCCTGGTGCGTTTTCGCGGCATTGTGGAAGGGGCTGCGCGCCAGACGGAACGGAGAGGTGTAGGGAGACCAGGAGGAAGTTTTCAGGCGGGTGTACAGCTTTCTGCTCCCATCTAGGAGAGCGCTGGAGTTTATCGACGCGCCGGACGGGGTGGTGGTTGAGTGTTGTTGGCCAGAGGCGATGCGACTGATCAGGTTTCTTTTTTGGACTGGGGGAACGCGGGAATGCCAGTGAAGGCGAGGCGCGCGACTTTCATGAGGCGCCGCATGAGGCACTGCGGCGAAAGGCCAAGAGCGGCCGGAAGATCTATTATTCCGTTGCCGAAGTAAAATATGACGACCCTTGTTTTCCGGCGGGGCGAGCAGGGACAAACACCAATCTGGGGGTTGAAGAAGCCCGATGTTATTGTCGCTGACCTTGATACCGAAACGCTCATTACATTTTGCTTTGGCAGGTCCACCGATAACCCATTGGCATTCTTTACGTGCGGTCGAAAATGCGATGCGTATTGCCGGGCTAAAAGATATGTGGTAACCTCCATCGGATATCAGAATCATCACCACGAAAACAATGGCGTCTGCTATAGCTGGCCAGCAACAGCCGTCACATGAGGACCTTCCAGAGTCAGTCTTCAAGAAGAGTTACAACTTTCCGCCCTTCTTCAGTCCTCAGCCCAGCTCTCTGACCCGACAAGCCCAACTGAAAAAATGGTCTGAGTTCGTCCAGCGCTATTGTCGACATTACCGTCTCTTCCAACTCTCGGTCATTGACACCCTCCAGAGCCCGCTGTTCTACAACTCAAGGCTCAAAAAGGGCCTCAGTCTGAAAGATGCCAAGGCCGTGATAGACCACATGGCTAGCAAGGACGGTGACGAGAGAGCCGAATGGCGCGGCCCGGAAAAGTCTGTGGCCTGGATTTGGTGGCGGACACCCGAAGAGTGGGCGGCCTTGATCGTGAACTGGGTGGAAGAAACCGGTCAGAAGGGAACGGTGCTGACGCTCTATGAACTGGTCCAGGGTGAAACCACGGAGAAGCAGGAGTTCTACGGACTGGATATGGAAGTGCTGCAAAAGAGTCTCAACACGCTGGTCAAGAAAGGAAAGGCGCAGGTATTTGGAACAGAGGATCAACAAGGTGTCAAATTCTTCTGAATGGTGTTCGACCAGCAACGGCAATCCCTGCCGGCTATGCCTTCCAAGCGACAGCCAGCGACGCGGTTCATCAGCCTACATTATCATATCTCAGCATCCTACAACTCGTATGGCTTCGTGGGCCGTATCTCCTGGCACATTGCAACTTCCAACAGCCAGTCTGACGCCACGATTTTCGGTACTTTCCGACTCTCCTCCGCCATCTTTCTAAAGCGGGACCACAGACCCTGATTTTCCCTGCTGATGTCACTAATCAGATATACATTGTGGTTGGCGTCGGCATCTGTGGGCCCCTCGCTGTCTGCCCGCCCGGATGGAACTATCGTTCCCTTGCGGTTCTTCCACAACATACATCGCCCACCGTTGGCCACGACAATGGCTTTGAATGTATCAAAGCCCCCACGGATATTTTCCATGCAGTAGATACATCGGCCTCGAAGAAGTTGGTTCGCGTTCTGTTTCGCCCGCTGTCGAGTCTTGGCGAGAGATAGATGGAATCTCTTCTCATTTTCTTTGTCGCACAGCTTGTACTTCTCCGGATCGAGCATCTTGTCCTCCACAAGACAAGCATCAATAAAGTTCGTCGAGATAACCAAGGGCGCGTAGGCAAGAGCAGTCACGAATTTCTGTGTCCGGACAATGTTGGGAGCTGCAACGTGTGTCGCTTTGCTGGCGTCGGTAGTAACAAGAATTCCGAGATTGCGAAGTTGTTTCTAAAACGAAGTCAATTGGACGTACATGGACGTAGATACAGAATACACTGACCTTGTCACGGTCTTCCCCTTTGGCGTTATTCACCCACTTTTGGTACCCCGAAACCACAAGACGAATCGTTGGTGCATGTTCATATTTGACCTTTTTCGCATCGCCATCATTTGACGTGCCGACATCGTCCATTTCATCCTTCGATCTTTTCTGGCCTAGTTGAACACGATCGGGATCTGATTTGCGTCGCCCACCGTAGATCACGCCGCCTCTTCGTTTGCTCTCTTTGTTGAAGAGGAGCATATCCTCGGCCTGTACTTGCAATCGAGACACTGCAACTTCCTTGGACTTGCGACTATGGGGTGTTGATGGGGTTGTGTTCTCCTTTCCTGGTGAAGTGAACCTGGGAGTCACCGGGGTCTGCAATTTCTTCATTGGGCTACTCGGGCCAGCTTTGGCGGTCTGCTCGCTCTTGGCCCTTCCCACGGACGATGGTTGTTTGGCACCAACTGTCCTTTTATCTGCTTGAGGCGTTGTCCTATGATCGGTGTCAACATCAGGGAAGAAATTTTGTTCAAGGACATTGCGGTCCAACTGAGTACAGCCGACAACGTCACTCAGGTTTGTGCGCGGGGGAAAGTGGGTGTATCTCCTGTCAGTTATGCTTTGCATCTTCCACCGCGCATAGCTTTCTTCCAACCAAAGGTGGTTGACAATATGGACTCCCCATTCTTTTGCAGCCGCGCACTTCTCGCTCTGGTCGTGGGCGGTGATGAGATGCGTGTTGTCCTGCTTGAGGGTCTTGGTGCATCTGGCACCAGTCGCAATGATCAGGTTCTCGAGATAGTTTCTCGCTTCACCACTATAGTTGGAGAGACTGATGATGAGGCCGGGAAACCCTGGAAGCCCATCCTTTGCCACTGGATAGTGTAACATGCGTCGCGTTGGCGATGTCCACTCGTCGGTTTGTATTAAGAAATAGAGCCAAGACAAATTTCCGACATCCTTCCCTGCTCTCGAAGCTGTTTTGTAATCCGCCCCATCCCGATACTTGCAGATGTACATATCGGCTTTGGTCAACGACTTTGTGACTGTCCCCCCACCAGCAGTTATGAGACCCTCCAGCGTCTCACGCAGATATTTTCCGATGCCCAAGTCATCTGCCAGCATGACGGCCTTCTTTCGGAAAACGTTCTGCAGCTTCCGGGGTGGATTGGGATCCTGTTTTAATTGTACCGGGTCGGGATGTGCCGCGCCGCCCAGTTGCTGCTTCCGCTTTGCGGTAGGAATCCTGCCAGCGTCAGGTTCCAGGAGCTCGGGATGCGGAAACTGATATGGATGTTCATCAATTTTTCTCCCCAGTTTCAGACAATCGTCCACCCAATGGGGCAGGACCACTTTGACCACAAGCTTCCTCTTTGCGGCAATGGCGACCGATTCCGAGTCCATAGACAGCGCGATGATATGGGTTATTTGGTTTGTGAGCTTCGTCGAGAACAAGCCTCCCATGGCCAATATTCCTCCTGCGATCGCCTCGGCATCACCCTGCGGTAAATCGCCTACACATGCGACCACATCGGACATGAAGTAGCGAGGATCTGGGCTATATTGGCGGGGATTGAGAAGTCGATCCTTTGCGAGTGAATGCTCAACCCACGTGGGCTTGACGACGGGGATCAGAGCATTGAAGCAGGCGTTGTAGTCGGGGAAGTCGGAGATGGCCGAGATAACATGGGTGATGCCTCGAAGGTCCAGCCGATCTTCTGGATATCTGTCTATCACAACCTTGCCACCGTGCAGTCGCAGCTCGGCCGCTTTCTGCCTTGGTTAGCGGGCGTTGCCAGCCTGTGCTCGCTGGATCGCGGTGGGGTACATACAGTCTCAGCTTCTTCCTCTGTCAAGCCGGCAGAGCGAACAATCGCAAAGCTGCACTGCAGGAACAGTTCCCGCCTGTTGTCGCCCTCCGCAGCCTGATTGTCGTCCATGCCTGTGTTCGTGATAGAAGTGGTGGTTGCACCAAGTACTTTGCAAAAGATGACAGCACAGGAGTGAAGGAAATGTTCATGTGATAGGGATTCTTCACATCATTGCTGAGGGAGAGTGGGAGGACGTGCGCCCAATTGTGGCCTGTGTCACTGTTCGACGGCGCGGCGCACTTTTGATGTGGTTCCTGAGACGCGTTTCGTTTTTGTCAGACGAAAATAAATCATTCCCCATCACGTGCACGTCAGAACTGTCCCGCAGGTTCGCCGCTTTTGTTCTTGGTCCCACGTAGAAGTCGACAATGCTGTACATACAACGCCACATCTTGAACTCCTAAGCAGATAACTTCCTTACGGACGAGAGCCTAGAGCCTAGAGCCTGCCAAACAGATCTGGCATCAGTCATCTATGCATATATTATGCGAAGCCGTACCGAGTAGATTTTGTGGGTGCCGATTCCGACACGCACGCGGCAGGAACCTCGGCAATTCCCCAAGGTGCGTTTTTGAGCCCCAGTGTCGCGGCACAAGGAAGCTGTTTTCTTCACAAGTTTAACGGCACGGCATACCACTGTAACCGTGTCCGAAAGAACTTCCATGCCAATGGCTAGGTGTCTCTTTTTCTTCTTGTTGTTGTCATAGTATCACCGTTGAGATTCTGAAAGAACAACCCCATCTCCACCCTCAAAATGTCATCCTTCCATATCGTCGAGCACAAGATTCCCTGTCAACATATCCGAGAGTATCCCCGTGCTACAGCTGGCGCACAGGAGGATGTGCTACACCTGGCGGTGAAACAGTATATACCGAAAGACAATCCCAATCCACAGCCCGGAGATGTCACGATCATAGGAGCACATGCCAATGGTTTCCCGAAAGAGCTTTACGAGCCTTTGTGGGATGATATACACGCTCGGTCAAAAAAACATGGCTTTCGCATAAGGAGTATATGGATTGCCGATGTTGCCCAGCAGGGACACAGCAGCGTACTGAATGAACAACTGCTTGGGAATGATCCGGGCTGGAACGACCACCCCAGAGATCTGCTACACCTGATCAACCTCAAACGAGACGAGATGCCGCGACCTATCATAGGCATTGGCCATTCGATGGGGGGGAACCACTTGTGAGTCTCCTTTTCCGGTTTCTCAGGTGCAACGTGGGCTGACATTTTTCCCGCAGAGTCAATGTCGCATACATTCATCCCCGTCTTCTCACCACTTTAGTCCTTATCGACCCTGTCATACAGATCTACTCCTCGGTCGCACCACACGTAGGGCCCAGCCCCGCCCGTCTATCTACGTTCCGCCGCGACGTGTGGCCGTCGCGTCAAGAGGCAGCCAAGTCATTTAAGAAGAGCAAATTCTATCAAGCATGGGATCCGCGTGTGCTCGATCGGTGGGTGCAATACGGCCTGCGGGACATGCCCACGCTCCTACATCCGGACGACTCGAAGAACAAGGACGGGTCGCCCAAGGTGACGTTGACAACTCCAGTCCCACAGGAAGTATTCACCTTCCTCCGCCCGAACTATGAGGGATACGGATACAACGGCCGCCCGGTGAATCGCAAAACGCACCCGGACGTGACCCCGGGATTGCCCTCGATTTACCCCTTCTATCGCTCCGAAGGACCCAAGACCTTCTTCCGCCTCGAAGAACTCCGGCCGTCGGTGCTCTACATCTTCGGTGGACAGTCCGAGGTCGGCACGCCGGACGCCTGCAAGGCGAAAATGGACATTACGGGTGTCGGCCCTGGTGGTAGCGGCGGAGCACCGGAGGGGAGGGTGCGGAGTGTGCTCTTCGAGGACCTTGGCCATCTCATCGCCATGGAGGCGGTGGACCGGACGGCGGACTCGTCCTGCGAGTGGATCGGGAGTGAGATGAAGATCTGGCGTGAGGACGAGGAGGAGCACAACCGCACCTGGGGTCAGAAGAGCCTTGTCGAGAAACAGAGCCTCGACGAGCAGTGGAAGACGATGATCGGTGGGCCCCTCGAGAGGAAACCGAAGGGTCCAAAGCTATGAGCACGTTACAACGCATCATGCCTCGAGCACACGGGTGAAATGTCGCTGCACGTCGTACCGGGGACGGCGAGCTACACAGCGTTATACTGTCTGGAAGACAGTCCGGGCTGTTTCTTTCATGGACCTCACGCGAGAGAAGCCATGTGGTTACCGTGGGAGATCTATGTCTATGCATGACATTTGAGTTGACGGAAGGATAAACTCGGGCTACGACACATCATCCGCCTCGTCGAACCACCAAAGGGTTGGGATATTAAATACTTACACACCAGGTCTAGAATCCATATGTGGTATACTATATACTACCTTGGAATATAGAGAGAAGGAACGTCACGACTTATGCAACTACGCTGGCTGACATGGCCTCCGTTCTCAATACTCAGCAGCGGGAATAGTAGATCTCTCTATTGTGCGTATATAAATACGTGCAGAGAACAGGATCACATGCCGAGACAGTTCAGAGTAGTCAATCATCGTACGGGCATCGCAGCTCCGTCCACGAAGGCCTTGCTTAGATGCTCATCCTGCGCCTGGCCCACGGTCTTCTCGATCCAGAGGCACTGTCTTCACCGCATCTGCCTGTCGCCCCCATGGCTCCCCATGGAGAAGACACCGCCTCGTCATCCATGCTGCTCGACAGCAATGGCTCCATCTCTTCTTGCACCAGGGGATGCACGCCGTCATATCGGCCCTCGGGCATACGGCCTCTTCGATAGCCCAGGCCCTCGGTCTCTTCGATGATGTCGAGGTGCCTGATCCTGTCGTCGTCGTTGGCGCCGCCGGTCGCTCCACCAAATCCGTTGATCCGGTCGTTCGGGTCCCGGACGCCGTAGATGACTCTCATATTGCCCAGACGCTCGGCGATCTCGTCCCCGGTCAACAGGCAGCCCGTGTCGCCCAGCTTGTCCACGATGGGCCGCAGCAGGCGCGCCATGCCCAGGTGGCTCGTGTCCTTGATGATGGCCTTGTGGGCTAGCAGGATCACCGCCAGCAGGATCAGGCCCTGACCCACGGGAATCGCGCCCAGGATGGCGCCGGCGTACCGCCACTGCACGTCGAGGACCTGGGCTGGGCCCGGGCTGTAGCCCGTGACGTTCAAGCGCGGGCCGTCGGTGTCGAGGGCCGAGATGGCCCCTGCGGTGAACTTCATGACCAGCGTCGCCATGTCGTCCTCGGTGACGTTTCCCGGCGCACTCCACTGGCTGGAGGCTGGGTACTGCACCATCTGCAGGTCAGCCTGCGAGAGGGCCGACGAGCTGTTGTCACGGGCCGCCAACAACGTGCCGGACCAGCCGATGGCCCCGGCCAGGATCTGGGCCTGCAAGTCGGGGATTTGATACTGGCTGGGATTGATGTACAGGTCGACGTTGTCCACGTGGGAGACGTGGGAGAGGCACCTCCAGAAGCGCGGTTCCGGGACGCTGTCGGTCAGATTGTCCGCGGTCTGCAGGGCGTAGATCTCGATGCACCGTGGGCCGCAGTCGCTTGTCGCGTTCGACATCCAGGTCGTCGCGCCGGTGGCCACGTCGGGGATCCACCAGGTGTTCTCCTGCCCGTCGGCGTCGACCCACGTCACGTCGAATGCGATGGAGGCGTTGTCCGTCTGGAAGCCGGCGTAGCCTCCGTACGTGACCGGGAACGACTGGCACGTCGCAGTGGTGTTGACCGTGCGTTCAGTGACCACCGAGAGTGACACGGTCAGCGGAGAGCGGTCGACGAAGCGATACCACCACAGGCTTCCGTCGGTGTAGATTGCCTGCAGGTGGCCGATTGGTTGGCCAAACGAAATCTCAAAGACCTCAAAGTCCTGGCCGGTGACACCCCATTCATTTGCGGCAGCTGTCTCTGCGAGGATGGACTCCCCATTTGTCTGATTCTTGTCGAATACAAACGTACTTTGAGCATTCCCGATGTACGAGACATCCGCTATACTGACCTCTCCAACGGCCAGGTGAACCGTGTCCGAACTTACGTCGACGGAATAGGTCAACCCGAGCAAGGCGGTGAAAATCTGCACGGCGATATTGATCGCCAACCACACCACGGCGAGAACCTGGGTCTTATTCGGCAGTCGCGTCCCGCGCGTCCGTCCGGCCCAGATCAGACGGAATACGGTGGACTGGCTATCACAGTTCATGACCAGCTCAAAATCCTGGAGGGTGCGGTACCCTGAGGCCAAGAAGCGCCAGCGCATCATCAGTGCGTAGCCACTCAGTGACGACGCAAGGTTGAGGCCCAGGCACAAAGACAGGCCGGTCATCAAGGCGTTGAAGACTTGTTTCCGTGTGCTGCTCAGGCCGTCGGCGACGGTGGAAAAGCCGTACAGGCAGCCGCCCATTGCGGCGCAGAGAATGGCAGTGATGAGCCATTGGAAACTGCTGTTCAGAAACAGTCTCCGCCGCTGCCGTCGATAGTCGAAATAGCGAACCGTGCTCGAAGGGGGCTCGTTTGCGCCATATTTCTCGGGCAGTGTATGCTCCCACGGCGCTGCGACCGCCGGGATGCTGAAATGAGAAACAGCAAAGTCACGGACGGACGAGGCAACCTTGTATAGTGAACTACCCGTTCTCTGACGTCCTATAACCGCCTCAGCCTCGTTGATTCATATCTAGCCCCGGTCCGTCGTACTTACTGCGAGGTCGACTTCCGTCAAGAACGCCGTATTGAATATCACCAGTCGATTTGCTTGAAAGTTGCCTCCCGTTGACTCTGCCCCGCTGCTTGTTCGAATCTCTATCCACCCCGTCGTCGCTGGGCGAGCTTCCTGCCAGACGACTGAATGCGGAATCTGGGATGATGTTGGAAAATTGCAGGGGCTCTTCGGAGATCGGACTGGCGGTCAACTGAGAGCCCCCAAAGGGGTTGAACTTGGAGTATCGAGAACCAGGCATGCTGGTATTTTTTTCAGCAATTCAAGGGACGATCAATCCTACATCCCGCTTGGCAATGAGTTACTTGTGGGCGGAAGGAGTTTGTCGGTGGTGCAAATCCTCAATGAGTAAGTGTAAATATCCGAAGATCGGTAGAGGCTCATGAAGAGGAAGAGGGTGGGAATTACTTGGACCCAAAGGAAGGGAAAACAACGGGGCAAAGCGTTATTAGAAGGAAATAAGCCGCAAGACGACCCCACTGGCGATTCTCTTGCTCTTGATGTGACGAGCCAAAGATCTGGCGCGTGTATCCATGACTTGGGGGCTGAATCCAGAACCTGGGGAGTCAGGGAGCGTTGCACAGGTTATCCATATGCCTGGGTCAAAGAAGGATCGCACCATGTTTAAGATGGAACTTCGTGTGAGCGTAAGCGTCAATGTTGTAATGCACCAACCGACCCACAAGGCTTAAGCTTCCATGCAACAGAGGCCTCATATGATACTCCATGGGAGTTGTGTTCCAGAGGGAGAGAAGATATTGGCTGGTCATTGGACATCAGACATCAAACCTCTACCTAGGAGACAACAGAGGACGCACTCTTTCGAAAGAGCCTCATGCCCCCCTGAAGTTCCTCGTAAGAACACACGCCGGCCACGTGGAGTCGGATGTTCCCTGATCATCTCGCATAGATTTATGGTTGATGTCTCGAATAGGTCAATGAGGTGGATCACCCGCTGAGATCTGCTCGTATTTTGATTCGTCATGAAATTTTGATTTCCAGGCGAAGGATCCGTGGTGGCGTCGAGGATGGAACGAACAGCGCATATCGGCAAGTTTCGATTTCCACACCAGGAGGCGAAAGTCCAATCCTTCAAGCCAAGAAGCTTGACCTCTTCAAAGTCCATTTCCGTTTCCAGACCTGAAGGACTAAGCTATTCTGAGCTGTGGCTGTGCAGTCCTGAGGCGCGCGCTGCGTACTCGGTAGCGTAAGCAGAGCCCTAAGTCTGTCGGTTCCCGTTTCATATATATATACAGTAGGTCCGCAAAAGTCACCGGACAAACGCTGTTTCCCACCAAAATAGGTAGTTTTTAACAGTCGGTATCTCGATAACTTCGTCAGGAATAGTGCCTCAGTTCCCTACCATAGGCAAAAAGACAGAGAATCCTATCAATTATTTAAAGATTCTAGGCACTATAGTAGATAAGGATAACACTCTGGCATTCATGACAGATGGGATTTAAACTGCTATATAGCTGATATATAGAACGACACACTCCTATCATCCTAATGTATTTATTTTTGGCCGGTATTTGACACAATCGACCTATCCCTCCTTCAATTGAACACTACCGATACCTAAAATGATCCTGAACCTAAGGAGCCCTTGACTTTGTCTGACCAAGTCTCCAAAACCTTTTCCATCACAGAGGAGATGGATTCGCATTATTACATTCAAAGCCGCGAGCTCTCCTGTATTAGATATCAGAGCCAACCTATGACGAAATCAGCTTCTTTCTTCCCCGGAACAATAAGATTCCTGAGTCATCACTATCGGTAGAGTGCTCATATTGCACCTCAGGAAGCCTGTTTTTGTCCTGTTTGTTGCTTGGCTCGGGCTCATTTATTGCTGCGATTTCCTGGGACATGCAATTCCCTGCATTCTGTCTCTCAGAATCGCTCGACACTGTCACTGATACCCCATGATCTTCTGGATTCTTGTAATCGTGGTCGCCATGTGACTGACTGGTATTTCGAGCGGAGTCTAGAAGTGCGTCTACATCAAGTATGACGCTGGACATTCCTGTGGTTGAATCTGGTAGCCTTGCTCTCTTGGGTCGTCTAGACAATATTTGTTCCTGTAAGTCTCGACGGATGCAGATAAGCATGTCCTGTAGCATCTTGAAGGTATGGTGCTCCTGTGGTCGGGCTATTTTCCTAGTAGCACGAGGGTCAGGAAGGGCAAGAGGATATGGAGGGGCCCAGTTGATCCACAGATTACCATGACAGGGCCGAGGAGCGAATCGCCCTGGGTGGCATTGCATATAGATATGACAGCAGTAGCATGAAGGCTTGCTGCAGCCGATATATCTATCATCCGTGAGGAAGTCGAGTCCATTGCGATAGAAGTGCTCGAGAATAAGTAACTCTGCGTGCGGACGAGGTTTGATTTGCGCATATTCTTCCCGAAATCTGTCCTCGACTTGGGCGACCGCATTTGCTTCTGAAAGCGCTTGACTCAGCTGTTCAACCACTATAATTTGATCTTTGGGAACCATACGTCTCACGACGCCACCGAGATCAGCTAAGTGAAGCTTGTCCGGCAAGTCAGCTGGCCCATTGGTTCCAATGATTTCGACTTGGGCATTTTCGATCCGCTGGGGAAATGTCACTGCACCGTGAATCAAAATTTGCACAGCCTTTGACCAGGACCCCAGCCGTCCGAGATAATGACGAAGGTCAGACCAGACCCCACGATGTGAGTGTGCAACATGCCGTATGCTCAGAATTTCCATCAATCTGTCTCTCCGAAGAGTGTGAGCATGTGAACACAGTTGGTGAGGAGTAGATATGAGTGTCTCCAATTGCTGGAACTCCTTTAAAATAAATGCATCTACCGATCGTGTTAAAAGGGAGTCTGCTTCAATCTGGATGTTTCTCGCAAGGAGATTTACCTTCAGCGTTCGAGACTCCATCTATCATCTGGGTTGCAGTTCGGATCGCTCGAATCAGCCATGTAGAATATGCCTTGATCCTTCGATGGCTGAAATCGATGCATCGAGTTATTATCTCATCTTCCACTTGCAAAGGGGGCTTTTCGTTCGTAATTATTTGGCCTAGAGAAGCGAAAACCCAACAGAGGTGATGGCCTGCTTTAGATCTCGATTTTGAGTTGGATGCAAGGCAAAAGATTGGATGTTCAATACTCCATTGTGGAGCAATTGCAGTCACGGTATCTCCACCCTTTTCGAAATCGCATATAAATGCAAGTTGATCGAGAAAGTTGCGCCAGAGTTTTGACTGTTCGTCCAGGCCACGGTCCGATGTTAAATCAGGACGCTGCGCTCCGCGAGTTGGATCCATCACCCTAAGTAGAGTCAATGGTTCGTAGAAGCGACGGAGGAGTTTGCCATTCACGTCGAGCGGGTGTTGCTGAAACATAGTTAGGTTTGAGTGTGGCTGTGCCTTCAGCAGAGGAATACAGTGCTTTACGAAGCGCAAAACACCGTTATATAATGCTGGAGACGCGCCAATCTTCGAGAGCGTGGCAGAGGTCGATAGTTGTCTTCTTATCTGTCGATTCCATCATTGGCAAGATCCTTGTCATCTCAAGTTTGGGGACGCTATTGGTAACAGTCGTGTCAATCCAGTCTCTGCCGACGCATGAAAGGTAATTTGATAGGATCGAAGTCTTATCCAGGGTGCATGACGACTAACACCCTTATCCTCGCGATTGAATCAGAAATCTACACGTACTCAACCCACTTGCAGGCAAGTGGGTCGTTTCGTGTTCACAGACACGGGCTTACGCAGAAATTCTGCCAGCTGCGTCCAGTGGGCCAAAGTTCTCGTACTTATAAGTTCCCCAATTAAACTCCCATATGCTCTCTGTGAGACTGAATATCGCTCTCAAGCTCAAGTCACCCAGATCAATTCCGCGGCTCTTGTCATAAGCATTCCCCTAATGGAGCAACACTCAGAGATGCCCTTCGAAATCCGCGCTTTCCTATAGCATGATCTAGACCAGGTGCATGCACATGCTTCTGATGAGGCTTGAGGTGACAGATCCAGGACGCTGAGTTGCTGACGGCGATATTGATTGAAATCCGGAGGATCATGCAAGAGCGTGAAGGTCTTGCTACCAGAATTCCCCTTTGCATCAAAGAAAAAGGGGAGAAAGACAAGAGTCAGCTCAATCAGCTGTTCTCTTATAAAGGACCCGACCAAGAAACTTTGAGAATCCTGAACCACTACGAAGGCGCCTGGGAGCAAGACCCGAAACAATTTTGGAACACACCCCTGCTGTCCAACTCGGACAGACTTTCCAGCGCACAAGCTCAGATTGCCAGGTACTACCTCCATGGTCAAGACGTCAACGCTTAGTCACGTATGGTGAGGAGATGTGCCTGCATCCTGGTTGTGGAATTTCAGCAACGGTTTGGATGTTTGTGGAACCGTGATTGTACCGACGTTATTCGCGTTGTGCACAATTTGGACAAGGACCCTGAGGAAATCGAGCGCGATGTTAAGTACATGGTTAGTTGCGGCGGCCGCTATCTCAATCTGGAGAAGAGACTAGGACCTGGATCCTCTTTGCTCTTGGGTCTTGATATTGCCGAGTCAATGTAAGCACGTTCCGCGTTTCGGGGGAACACTGACGTGAGCAGATGGACCAAAACCTTACCAAAGTCTGGCAAAGTGCACGATGCGATGATGAACCACATAAGAGGGACCAAATTGACAACCTTGGTCGATAGGTTTGGGCCATTAAGAGAATTGGTCGTCGAGTGTGAGCTCTGGGACTTGTCAGCATTTTATTCGTCAGCGTTGGGTGGCAACTCAATGCTTCTCCAGGAGCCGAATACAGCACATCCAGACGCGACCCTGCCACGCAATCACTATCCTCTCTTTGATCACCTGTACGGCCTGGCCACATATGATGTCGACTGGCAGTATTTCGCAAAATGGCAGCATTCCGCAGAAGAGCAGCATTTCGCAAAAGAGCAGCATTTCGCAGAAGAGCTGGGAATGGAGCTTGGCACATCGTGATGCTATCCAGATACATATTGATCGATGGCAAAGAAATTCCCGCCTGGCCTTGTCCCTTGTTGATGCGTTCCCTCAGTGGGGATCAGATCGAGGATCTGTGCTTCCCAATCCCGTTGTAGAGTCTGGTGGTCGCCTCGTCAGTGTCGGCCCAGACATGATCTGATAGCGCAGATCGAACTTGACAGTGGTCACAACGTCTTGCAAAACCTTTTCTTCGCCGGGTATCAACTCCGCGCAAAGTTGTGGCGTTGCCCATCTAATCCATACATTACCGTGACTTGGGCGTGGCTGGACTCCAGCAGGATGCTTTCGAAGATATAGATCGCAGCAGTAGCAAGATGGCTTACTGCAACCGATGTAGCGGTCACCCGCGATGAAGTCGAGCCGTCGCACGTGGAAGTGGAGTAGCAGAATAACCTCTGCGTGGAGATCTGCATCAAATTTGTCCGCTGTCCATTTCGAAAGACACCCAAGAATTCGATCGACCACCTTATCGTTCTGACGCGCATTTAATGCATCCTGAAGTCGGGAACCATGAAATTCCGGCATCAACGCGCGCAAAATATCGACAGGCTCGCGCCAAGGTAGCTGAAAATTAGCCGGACTGATGGAAGACATGTCGACTTGTCTCACTCGAGCATTCTTGATGCGGTCGCGGAAGCGCTCGCACATGAGGACGAGACGACGTGCTGCGCGAACCCAGGAACATAATCTACCCAACAGGTGCCGCACTTCTATCCACGAGATTTTTTCTCCAGAAGCCTGGATCAGTTGGCAGAGCCGCTTGAGAAGTTCAGATCGTTTGAATTCCATTGATAAATCGATCAACCGATCTGGATCTTTCGAAAGATCCAGAAACGATTCCAAATGCCGTCGTTCACTCACATCTGTGCAATTTAGTATGATTAGCAAAAGACCACAAAACAGTCGAAAGATTCCGATGCCATTACCAAGTGTCACAAGGGGCTTCTTTGCATCAATGGCAGCTATAGTGCCCTTTAATCTTTGACCGTAGTCTCGAACACGGAGACCAGAAAATTCGATAGAATCGCGTGCAATCTTTCGGATCAGCTCCATCTGCGATGACGTATCCAACGAACTTTCGTGGTGCAGAGCAGATAACAGTTTATTCACATGTCGGAGCACCTCTGGCTTGATGGGCGAGTTACTGGCAACCCAGTATGTTGGTCCAGTCGGGGAGGGTTCCACAGCGATGGATGTGACAGTTTTCCCACCGCATTTGTGATCGGCCAACCAAGCCAGGCTGTCCAGGAAGACGTGCCATCCGTTCCGCCTTAGGACTGCTAAGCCGACAGACTTGTCCGAGCTGACTCTCGGTCGGTTCGGAGTCAATAGCCTTAGCAAGATGAGACATCCGTAAAATTCTTGAATCAGTGACGTTCTTGCATCCATTTCTTGTTACTTCATCAGGGGAGAAATATGCTAGGAACTAAATGATGCAAAGCACGAGCCTTAAAGACTACCATCATCTTTTCTGCACCCATCAGGATGCTGGAACAATCCAACGACAGCTGATTCTCAATCGCTCGCTAGTCACACGCTCGATCTAGTCTTGGGCCAAGTCTGTTCGAGACATGCTCACTTTTTTTGTTGATCGTGAACATGTTGTCAGGAGTGTTTTCCTGGTCTGCTCACACTTGCAGCTTGAAAACTCTGCACGCTTGTCTCGCAGCTTCGTGCTGCGCCAGTTTCGAACTTGCAGCCGTACCTTCAAACGTACGGCCCTTGAAAGACAAGATCGTCTTCCAGAGACTAGGATCCGATGATAGCTGTTCCATACTGTACAACGGTTTGACCCCAATCTTCATGCCGTGATTATTCACAGCGGCGCTGTAAAGACCAGGGTTTACCGGAGCGCTAGGTGTGGCACGAAATTCTGCTTCACGGCTGTTGCTTGCCGATCTCGACCTCTTTCTATACCTGCGTTTCTGGTCCGGATAAAAGGATCTCACGGTTTGCAACATCTGATGCTTCGCGCGCTCTGACCCTTCGTGGATGATCCAACCTACCAGGACCAGTAGCCTTGTGCGGGGATCCCTTGCTGACAGCTCGAAACGATTCAACCGCTCCATTGGATGACTCTCAGCGAGTGACGAGAGACACGTGTCATACGGGAAATCTCGCATGTGATGGAAAAGTCGAGACTGGGCAAATGATTAGGCACCGAGCAGCGAATATCATTGGAAGGGAACCTACATCCACTTCAGAGGGCTTGTCGGAGGGACCGCAATCTTCAAGGACTTGCTGCGAGATGACACACTCGAAGTATTTCTGACCAAACCAATAGCTGACTTCGTCACGCATATTCGTTGTTTCCGATGTGAAGGACAAATTCTCGACATCTGAACCGTCGAAGATGGAAGTTCCAGCAGCATTGGAGGGTTGGGCTTCCATACTGCCGGTTGAGTTCTAATACAAAAATGCCTGTTAAATGCTGAATGTACATGGACAACTAAATCAGTGTGTCAGCGATAACCACTTTGAAGGACATTTTCCTTATATATTTTGTTGTTACAGGTCATGAAAGTATGTTGACATAAACCAGCCAATGAGCCGTTGGGGAATGGCACTAAAATGCCGAACGGCATTTTAGCGTAGTCTCCGGAAAAGGAGAGTCTCAGCAATGCACACAAGTAGCCTTCGCTGTGTTTCTGCTTGGATTCCTTCCTCTCCCAAGCGAGTAGCGTCGCGATGCGCTTTTGGAGGGGGAAAGCTGTAGCTGAAGGCCGATTTGTTTCGGTTCAGTCAGATCGATGACGTGGACAAATCCATGAAAGTCCCAGCGGGCGTGAGCTACCATCGCCAACCACAGCTTGCGACGTGGACAGACCTCTCTGCACGTCCTTATCGACAGGGTTCAAGGGTCGATGGTCACATCGCTGCACGAGGTGTCAAGATTTGTCACATTATTGATTGAATGCATCTCCGACGAACTTCTGCTGCTCGAGTCGATGAACTCGACCGCAACCCTTCACTGGTTGCTCACAGCGAGGCGACAGCATTCCTCGACGAAGGCAATGCGGGATTGTGGTCGAAGGGTGACAAGGTCGCACAGCAGTCGTCCACCATCGTCCTCGGATGCTTGCGTGGTCTTGTCGATCGCCCGAATAACAGTTCGAAGATGGAGCTGGCCTTTGCGCATCGTTCACCTACCACTTTAAATTGGCTTCGTGGCAGAACTTGACAGGATTTCGGTCGCTAGCATTCGTCGAGAGACCTGGATGCCTGATGCTGTGGACTACATTGAGATTTCCTCGCGATGTTAGGCTGTGGCAGTTGAGTGGGTGGTGGACGGGATAGGCCGTATTGCAACCTCGCAGCTTCTGCAAACCTAGCCATAATAGCTCCGCATCTATGCTCCATAGACTATGTGCTACACAAGAATAGCCTTGGAGAGAAATTTTGCGAAATCGCCCGCCCAACGACAGGCCCGACGACATGCTCCAACATGTCTGCGGATCCACAACATGTGCAGTGAAGGTATTTTACTTGTGCAGGTGTGGGACTGATTTGAAGCCATCGACACTGAGCTCAACACTGGAAGGCGAATCTCCCACAAGGCTTCCCAACCGTCTTCGTAAAGGAAGCTCTGTCGCAGACAGTGCCTCGACAACCCCCACAATTGCTGCTTTCGCTGAGAGTTGTCAAAGAGCGTTCTGTTCCATTTCAATACCGCCTAGTCTCCCATCGCACATTGCACGCATTAGCATAATGTCCAGCTCTGCCGCATCTGAAGCATTCCCCTCGTTTCTTCTGACTCGTACAATTTCGAGAGTAATGGCCGTGTTGGCCACAGTTGTAACACGTGACTTCTGGAGAAGATTTTGATGGAGTCATGCTTCCTTTCTTGGGCCTCGTACAGCTAGCGGCATAGTGACCAGGTTGATTGCAATTGTAGCAAGTCGCACTTGAAGGAGTTGTGTTTCCTGCCAATCTTCCCGAACCCGCATCTCGGGAGCTAGAAAGCGATAGGGCGTAAAGAGATGCACTCAGAGTATCAACACAGCTTGAAACACTTCCTACCCCGGTTTGTTGACGATTGGTGTACTCTTTTCCTAAAGACTCCTCAAAGCTGATTGCAATTTCCTTGAAAGCGTCGTGAAGAAGGTCCGGAGTATATGTCCATAATCTCGATGATTCTGAGAATGAATTGGTAAGGTTCTCGATAAATGTTATTGTAGTCATTTCCACGCTCCACTTCAACCCTTGAGATGTACTTGTCGCAAACTGGGAACTCCAGAGATTTTTGTGTAAGCCCCTGGGAAACTGCAAAAGATCGGGGATATCATCCTTAAGAAACTTGAGAGTTTGCTGACCAATATGATTGCTTAGCTCTACGAGGGAAGCGTCTGGCATGGAAGAACCAGGCTTGAACCGTTTCATAGCCTCGGAGACAGCCAGTAGAGCGTCACAGATCCCTTCTGATGTATGCTCGTGGGAGACGAAAAAGATGTAAAGATCCCACGAGCTCTGAGATTTATAGGTTGGGGAAATCATATGGTCAAAGGTCTGTTTGAGACGCCGCAGGCCATTGTCAAATGATTTAGCGTATGCAATGTGTGTTCTAGCAGCATCGCCTTTCCGTGATCTTCGAAGGACGCGGCCACATTCTCTATTAAGCTGTTCGCTAGCACTGGCCCTCTCTGTGAAGAAGTTAGTGTACTATAAATCCATGGAAAAACAAAACTAACCTTCCATTAATTGGCGGGTTCGTTCTCGGCATCTCCATCGAAGGACATCCATCCATTCATCTTCTTGCCAAGTTGCGTTAAGCTCACAAAAAGCCTTGCACAACTCCATAGAAAATAGCCTCCGGAAGCAGCTTTCATTTGGATAGAAGTTGGCCATATAGCTGGGATGGAATCCGTTCACGACGTGGACGACATGCCCATTGGAGAGTGTCAACCTCTCTACTTGATTGACCCGACCAAGCCCTTTGCCGGAGAAGGAGAGGTTCTGGTCTTTAACTCGCCAACAGGCAAAAACGACCTCTGGCTTTTTGGCCACCAGCATGGTAACGAATGTGTTATAGGCATCCGTCGCTTCTTTCGACAATGCTTCCGAAGATATTGTCTCGGTGATGAACGGGAAAGCATCGAAGACGCTTGTGGACGCGAGACTTCCCGGGCCGTTTACAAATGCCAGCGACTCCTGAAGATAAGCTAGCGTAGGACTTTCGTCCTTAACCCACTGAAAGTCTTCAGTGTAGATCTGTGTCTTAGCTGGTTGCAACAGTGCAATTACCAGACCACCTTGCGTCTCTGGTTGAGCGAGCCATGCAGCGAAACCCACTTCGTTTTTAGAAGGATAGGTCTTGTCGTCGCGGACCATGGTGTTACCAAAGCTCTGGATGATGTCTGCATGATTTCCGACTTCCTGAGAATGCTTCTGTTTGGCGCTTTGAAGGAGTGGCTTTAGACGGTGGTCAACCGGAACCCCGTTGCACAAATATTTTTCATTTGATGATGACATACCTCGATCAGAAGTAAATTCCAACACGCTGTACTTGCGCGAAAATGTCGAGAGTGCAACGTGAAGAGGTTCCTGTCGCTGGGTGCATGGTCAGGCTGTGCAGCCGCCGCGTGCTCTCTTGCCCCGGCTTTGCCATGACTCATTTTGATAGGATACTTGCTGCGGATGAAGTCGTGCTGGATTGTATCGTGTTGGTGGATCATTGGCCCAAACCACAAACCGGTGTGATAAGTGGTGTGATGAAAGGTCGTTGGATTTCCTCAAACCCTGCAACTCTATTCCGAAGCCAGCATGCGCCAACAAACTGACACCTGCCCCGCTGTACACCAAACTAGGAGTACAAAGCCAGCCCAATTCCCGTTATGTCAAGCAAACTGTGCAGGATGCTGCCAATGTTAGGGGCGATTCTGGGTTGACCTAATGTAGGTAGTCGAGCTTCCACGGTAGAGTTGCGGTCATTAGCTTCGGCGGTTCGATTGTGACACATACGCCGGCCTATAAGCAGAACCGACTAGGCTTCCACACGCATTGTCAGAACGCCGCAATCCATTGACAGACTTTGCTAGAAGTTGGTCGTATTGGGCTTCCCAGGTTGGACAATTCTTGGAAAATTCAAAGCAGCGAAAGCAGTAGATGCCGTCGCCGCTAGCCGCCCAGTTTATGGTGCGACAACAGTGTCTCGTACACCAGCCTGCTGACCATGTCTGTTACCACTTCCGACGCATCTGTTGGACCTCCCGGCACATGTCCTTGCACTTCTGTTCGAATCCTGACACCGAGCGCGGGCACCGGTTGGACCATGATGTTGAGGGGCCGATACCCGCCGGTCCCCTAGAGATGACCCCTGGCAATCGCAGGGAGATAAACTGGAGTAAGAATCATTGAGGGATTTCCCAGTAATCAAAACTCAAAGGGTTCTAGCAGCTCAATTCTGAGCGTTGCTTCGATCATTGGTGACTCCATCGAGCCGGATGAAGTATGGCCAGTGGCTATCTCATGCTGAATCGCTAGGCACCAGCTTCGAGGATATGTAGTATCAAATTCTCTTTTGCTTTGGTGCCAGACTTTCAAGGGTGGTCGCGTTACGGTCGCCGGATTAGATCGAATGTCAGCCTACCCTGATGGAGGTCGCCGCGCAGGTCGCCGCACAGGTTGCCGCACAAGCAACAATGACCAGCCACTCAACCAGCGATATTTCCAACACTCTCTCTAGTCCTTCTGAGAATGACTGGAGAAGGAAAACGTGAATACCTGGTGATGGAATTGATTCAGGGAACAAAACTGTCCGAAGTCACGCCCGACGAATCACCTCAACACTGTGACAAGGTTGCCCGAGCTATTACTCAATGTCCCTCGTTAAACGCGACAGACCTAGCCCTGCAGATGGTGGTGAACCGAACGGCAGTATCTGGGCCCCTGACTCTTCGAGCTTGCTAAAGCTTCAAGATCACCGTTGACTTAGAGGCTCATCCGTGCGTTGGTTAAGGAGGGTACTAAGATTCGCTTTCCAACAGACTCGTTGGCCCTCTGTCATCTTGATTTGTTTCGACGCAACATCCTCCTTATCAAAGACGGATCGTTGGCAGTTCTGGATTGGGCAAGTGCAGGATTATATCCAAAGAGGTTTCAGATCTGGAGGTTGAAAGCAGAGGTTGAGGATCGTCTCTTTGCAGATGATCTGCTGGAAAAAATGCCAGAGCTTGCTGCCCAGGAAAACTCAAATGTCTAATTATTGGAGAGGCATACTTCTGGAATTCCATTAATGGCCTGTAAGTGTCATCTCAGCACTCACCTATATCAAACAAGACAACTGACGCTCTCCTAGCTCAACGCAAGCTCACAAAATCGAGGGGACCTACATGCCTTCGCCGCCGGGTTTTCCACCTGACGATGCTTTTGGGATCAATTCATAATGTATCGGGCACTATGAATGCAACCTTCGCTGAGGCCTCTCATACGCGGAGCTCAAGAACCGAGAAGCTTGGAGCTCGCTTCAGTCTGGTTCAGAAGGAAGATGAGAATAGGACCTTGTCAACAGCCTTTACGTGGGGTGTGTTGAGGCAAGCAGTGGGGGTCACCAAATCTGACCTGGTCGCCAAAGAATTTCAGAAGACTCCATCAAGGCAGCGTAACAGGCATGTATCATACAACGCAATCCCATGAGCAGGGGTTCTTCACACGGAGTCGAGCCTCCTCGTGCTCTACTTGTTGTATTGCTTCCTTGCAAGAGACAAAGCCACAATGATAACTGGCAAGACGCTCACGATTTCACCCAGTCCGGCATACGCAGGCGGAATGCGCGTTTTAACGAATGCTCCACCTGCCAGCAAAATAGCGAAAAGATTGTATATCGCTGACCAGACAAAATTGAACATGATGCGACGGAATGACCGTTTGGACAGCTTGAGAAGCATGAGCACACCTTCCAACCCGCCTAGCAAGACCACATCAGCAGTTGCTCTCGTGACATCTGACGTAGTCCCGAACTGCACGCCAACGTTTGCTTGTGCCACGGCGGCAGCGTCGTTGGTGCCATCGCCGCAGAAGAGGACGACACGATCCTTGGACATCAGTGCTTTGACGTATTCTTGCTTGTCCTTGGGATTGTGACGGGATACCAAATTGGAGACAGGTATACCGATAGCCTGTGCAACGTCCTCGACCACTCGAGGTCCATCACCACTCACTATATGGCACTTGATGTTGTAACGGTGCAGAGTATCAATGACCGATCCTGCCTCTTCACGAATCGTGCTTTTGAGGCCAAAAGCAGCGACAGGGACAGAATCAAGTGTCACACATAAAAGTGTCATCCCTTGCTCAATGAGTTTGGCGACTTGCGGTCGATTATCAATCTCGAGCCAATATGGATTTCCAGCTTTGACGACAGAGCCCCTCCAGGTGCATTGAACGCCGGCTCCCGGATTTGAAACGACATTATCGACGTCAATGGCACCGGCCAACCTCACATCGTTATGGGCCGCGACTGCCGATGAAACTGGGTGCTGATTGTCCTTCATAAGTGCCTTAACGAGAGACAAGACTTCACCGGGAGAAACTGGACACGGAAACACCTCCGAGTGGACGACCGTAAGGTCTCCCTTGGTCAACGTGCCGGTCTTGTCGAAAACCACATCAGTGACTTTGTAGCCTCGCTCAAGTGCATCGGCTTGCCTGATGATAACACCAGCTTTAGCCGCAACACCACCTGCGATGACCAGAACCATAGGTACGGCGAGACCGAGCGCACAAGGGCATGACACAGCCAGAACGGCAATACCATAAGTAATCGCCACGCCGATAGCCCCGCCTCCATTTTTGCCACGTAGCTTGATAGCAACGCCCAACCAAATGCCAAAAGCTACCAACGCGAGAGTGATGACAAAAGGGATGAAGTAACTGGCCACTTTGTCGGCAAGGTCTTGAATATGAGGTTTCGATGCCAGAGCATTTTCAACCAAATTGGCAATATCGGTGATGCTGTTCTTACCCGGAAGACGAGTAATGCGAACACTGAGTGCGGTTGAACCGTTCAGAGTGCCAGCAATTACTCCATCCCCGGGGCTTTTCGATACCGGCACGCTTTCACCAGTGAGCATGGATTCGTCAACAGCGCTCTGACCATAAACGACTTCTCCATCGGTCACTATGCGGGCGTGGGGCCGGACGAGGAAAGTGTCGCCGAACTGCAATAATCGAGCATCGATCTCAGTTGTGTCCCCAGAGGAGGTGACGAGGAGCGCCTTTTCAGCTTGAAGCGAGCGGAGAGAAACCGCAGACACCGCTCTGACTTTTGCAGTGGCTGCAACAAATCTTCCGAGAAGGACCAAAGTGATCAAAAGAGAGCTCGTCTCGAAGAATTCTCCAGTCTCCAGAGCGTAACCAGCGTGTGTCAGCGCGAACGCTATCACGGAGTAGCCATATGCCGCCGTGACGCTGATAACAACCAGCATATCCATTTCCAGCACTCGACTGTAGACCAGCGACTTGATTGCGCCTACATAGAATTCCGGCACTGCGATGGCTTGGACAAGTGTCGCAAGTACGAGGGAGACTACGGACTTGGTTGAGTGGGCAGTGGGAGTGTTGGACCACGCGAGCACCACGATCGGAATTGTGAGTAGCGCGGCCAGTATGGTGCTCCAGCCCATGATGACGAGTCTCCTCTTGCCGTCGGCCAAGGTGACATCAATCCCCGGCGGAGCTAGACTAATTCCCGCAACAGACTCGAAAATTGTTCGTGCTCCGATGCTGGCTGGATTATAACTGACACGATAGGTCGTTTTGTCAATCTTTTCCACACTCTCGACAAGTTTTCCCAGCTCGGCGCAAGCGTCTTTCGCTTTGGCTGGATCGATGCGCACGTCCAGGACCTGGTAAGTGCTGACGATCCTAGAGTACTTGAAACCCGTCTCCTTCTCAATGCGTGGAATGATTTGTTCAGCGCTCGCAAGACTGGAGTCCAAGTCGAACTCAGCAATTCCAGTCACAAAAGTAACTTTCACCGAGGAGACACCTTCAACGTTTTGCAGTACATTGGTGACCTTTCTGCTGCAACCGGTGCAAGTCATCCCGGAAACTCCGAGGACCACGTGCTCGCGGGCGGCTTCGATCTCAATGTCATGGTTCTTAGCTCGAGCTACCGGCTCTTTCTGTTGCGGCATGGTCTTGACGGCAAGATGGCTCACTGAACAGTCGGATGAATTTCGTCTCTGGGTGGATTTGATAGTTTGTGTCTTCTGGTCGTAATATACGTCTCTGCACGCTCCTTTAGCAGAGCGTCGATGGATGCCTTGCCTGGCCGTTGGAACCGCGCTAGACTTTGCGTAAGACGTGGGCTCGTCTTTAGTTGCAGGAGAGATGGGTTTTCCACAGCACTGGTCGAGGCGATTGAGGACGCTGCGGCAGATGCAGAGTCCCTGCTCCAGGTATCTGGTGTATTTGTCCAATGCGTCCTGCAGATGACTATTACAGGCTTCAGTGCCAGTTTGCAGGCGCTTGGTGCCTCGAAAAGACGATGTACAACTTTCTGACCTGGCAGGTAGATTTTCCGGCCTAGTTTTATCGGCCTTGGCTGAGCAACATGCTGACTTGTTGTTAATGTGGGAATTGGTGTCTGCATTTGAGGAGCTGCCATTTTCATCTTCATTGACATCAACGCAGCTTGTGTCTGTGTCAGTGCAGCAGTTGTCTTCCTCTTCCATGGCATCATTGCAAGCAGTTGTCGAGGAGCAGCATACTTTCTTCTCCAGGTTCAGGGTTGTCCCTTTGTTCAATGAGCAGCAGGTGGCCTCTTCCTTAGTCTCCGCCACGCTTGTGTCTTTGCTGGTGCAGCAAGTGTCTTTCTTGCATAAATTTAGTTGTACCTCCTTCTTCTTTGCGCAGCATCCCTCCTTCTTTCCGGCGCTTATAGATTTGCCGTCCTTCCCGGCACAACAGTTGTCTTTCCCGGTAGCAGCGCTCTTACGGATTGGGTCCAGTTCGCCTTCAGAAGGTTCAGGTCTGTCGCCAGCGCAGGCGCTCACTTGTGACGGTACACAGCAGTCGTCGAAACGGTCACCGAGACCCACAGGAGGCTGCTGAAGTTCCTGGTTTCCACACGCGGATTGGCATTCTATGGCGGCAAGCTTGCGAATGCAGACATCTAGTGCAGTGTCAACGGAGTATATTTCGCCTGGACACAATAACACGCACAATCACAATGTGTTCGGCCACTGCCACAGTCAACACAGCATCCAGCCTTGGGAGAAATGGCTTCTGCGTCGACATAATCGGAGCCACTGTCAGTGGTTGCCCTTGGACTCAAATGAGATGATTCTGGCGGTGCATGATTTAGGTTCGCCATCGCTAGAGTATGCGGGGGGTGCCCAGCTTGTAATTAATCGACGGACCAGGAGATAGGGAGGTAAATAGGTCCAGACGTGCTGTGAGGTGGGTGGCCGACTCAGGGATGCGGTTTGGTGAAGGTTGGACAAGCCAACTACATAGCACGTGTGGGGGGTACAGTATAACCGACACCGGCCTCACTAGCCCCAACGTGTGGATTCAACACCTGGATGGGCCAGGAGTCTCACAATCAATTGGCCAAATTCAGGTTGGCCTAAAACGGGTTTTGATCCAGGAATGCTTCGCTGGCGCATCTGCAACCGCCCTTCTGGAGCAGGTCCGACTTCGTCTTATGAGTGGTTCAGCTATAAGCCGTCGACGCCCCGAGCCACTGTGCAATATATGAAATTATGACTGGCAATCCCCCATATTACGAATTCAAGGGGATGAGCAACGCACGAGAGCATGTCGAGCATTCATACGATACCAATCAATTTCCTGACGTCGTATATCTGCCGATGGGACACTTGATGCTCGATTGCTGGCATGGTAAATTAATTCCATGTGTGAGGTTATAGAGACCATTGAATGATTCAGACCGTCTACAGCCAGGCCATGGCATATCACTACTTGGTGGAGAATGCTCACCGCACAATGCCCGCAAGATCGGCGGTTTCCGAGGGTGTTACATAGGGACAAAATCTAGACTTCGTTTGCTGGAGTATATAACTTACCGAGCTGGTACGATTGGCTCTTCTGTTGGGAAGAAATTCTGGGTGCCTGCTTTCGACGGATGTTATTCTGGGACTGGGCCATCTTTCTATCACGCGAACGAGAACACGTGGTGACTCTCGAATTTGAAATCCTGTCAGAACGAGCCGAACAGGGCAAGGACGTTAGCCAGACCCGCAAAGGGTGATAATTGAACTTGATAACAAACGGGTGTCACTTCAGGACGATATCGACAATAACGGGACGACCATCGACGCTGCTAGGGCAGGCGGGGCCGGACAGTCGAAACAACGATGAGAAAGATCTTCATCAAAGAAGACGATTAGGAGTAGGGTAGTATTAAGGGAACTCTGGTCTTATACTGTAAGGAACACGTGCCGTACACTGATCTGTAGTGCAAGATGACGAAAGGTCTACCGAGTACCTTATGATGAACCCGCTTTTCTTCTTCGCAATTCTGGCGAATGTAGCAGGTGAGAATTTTGACTGTTGATTGTTTTTGCTGGTTGAAACTCTTTTTTTGATATATTCTTTGGCGTTCTTCTAGGAATGAATGGTGAGCAGAATATCGATTCTGGTTGCGAGTTTGAGAGGAGGTTACTGGATGATGGAGTGACTTAGAATGCTCAGCCTTGTTGTATTTGGTGTGCGCAACAGCTGTGGAGTAAGAGTAATCAGGGGACTGGTCTCGTATAAATTTCTGTAGATGGGCAACGAAGGCGCGGGATTCCAATCACCATTGCGCCTATCAGGCGTGGGAAACGTCAGATGGCACTTAGTCTGAATTGCTTCCGGTGTCTAGACGGTTCTTCCCGGTTTCCTACCGGAGCTGGCTGGATCATAAGCCGGTATGAGCCGCGACGAGTCAAAACGCACCTCGAGCAATGTGAAACCTTTTCTCAGGGCAGTGTCTTAGAAACCACACGTGTGCGTCCGAGTGTGCCTCAGACATTTCCCCCGTGGCCACTGACCGGATTGTCTATCAGAATAGGCGATCCCATGTTCCATATGTTCTTCAGCGACCTCGGGCTCATTGTGTAATTGGACGGTCTGAGAGACAGTGTTCTGGGTACTGTACCGCACAATGCTGTCCTTGTTGAAGCTGGTCCTGGGATGGTGCCCTGGAGTTGAATTCCCCATATGATCGCCAACTATGCTGCGAACGCGTAGCTCCCGAGAATCGCATAGACGGACCAGGGGTCTGGATCTTGTCTCTTCTCCAGTATTTCGGCCACCACGCTCGCATTTCTCGTCGCAGAATTTCTCGAAATGCTTTTCAACTGCTGGACCACCCAGTCCCGCACCTTCGTCTCGGGACTGGCGAACACGGCGGCCACGTAGAAGGGAAAGAGAAGTGTGTAGCGGTGACATTTTCGAAATGGCGAAGAGTAGGTGGGCTTCTGCGTGAATTGGGGCCCGGTGGCGCAGATCTCTTTGGCCATGGTGTCGATTATATGGGTCGCGAAGGCCACGTTCAACTCGTTGGGGTGAAAGCCAGTGTTTTCTGGGATCATGCTAAGATATGTTGTCCGAATGAGGTTGTTCAGCATGATTCGCATGATGCGGATAACATTGTAGGTCTGCGCGGTGAAATAGTCTGGGTAGACGTCGTAGTACTGTTCCAAGACGTCAGGCGAGCCCGGCAGGACCGTAATTCTGTGGGAGACCCAAGTCGGTGGCATGTCCGTTGCAAGTGAGCGAAACTCGCCGTCCAACCTCTTTGCCTGCGTTATGATATCAGAGGGTGCAATCAGGCCTTCCTTTACTGCTCCGCGAAAGTTGGCATACTTCATCACCAGGCCAGAAACCTGCCATTTAGGATCTTTCGCGTTGAGATGTGGTTGAATATCAGAGCGCAGTTTGACCAAGGCAGGCGGAATTGGGAAGTTGCCGGCGACGCAGCTGATGAGCATATTGGTGAACAGCCTCACTGATAGCCGTAGACCAGTGTAAGTTTCTAGCTGCTGCAGGTGGCGCAGCTTCACAAGTGCTAAAGCGCCCTTGACGTGGCTCATCCATGATTCCGATGAGATGGGACTGCGATTGGTGATCTTTTCAAAGAGGTCGAGCAGAAGGACTGCCAGTAAAGTTGAGTCGGATGCCAGAACCTCTGTAGTAGCCACGGCGCTTTTGACTAGCGGAAGAGCAGACAAATACATTTCCCGCGCGGGCTTAAACGCCGCGCCTTCAGCATCGTATTGAAAAGAAAAGAATGCCAAGCTCACCGCGTCGACACTGGCCGCCAGGTGCTGGTCTAACGGGGCTTGTCGACCTATCCGTTCCAGGACATCATAGGTTTTGGAAAACCCCAGGACGTAGTGAGAGAAGAAAGCCGCCCGCGCTCTGTCGACGAGCGGGGTGTCAATACTCGTTGTCATTGGTGTTGATGGCAGACCTCGAGCCTTGCGCATGATGGACTGGCTCTCATCTCGGATTCTCAATTGGTCGGGGTCGCGGTAGCCCGAGCACGATAGCCCGGCTCTCACACATTGACCACAGGCATTCTTGCGAAGATCACACTGTCAATTCAGTTAGCTAGACCATCTCTGCTCATCCACACACACGGGATGCTCACGCGGAGTTTCCTCCGTCTGCAATGCACGCAGGCTCGAGATGGCTTCCCGGTGAATACCATGATCTACGGGGGCATGGAAGATGAAAGTGGAAAGAGATTCGGTGTCGACCGTGACCTGCTCCTTTTCTCCATCGTCAGAGCGAGGTGAATAGCGGAGTCAAGTAGGTTGGAACGGAGGCTAGAGATGCATGAACAAAGTGCCGCTCGTTGGTTGATGCTCTGTCGTCTTCATCGCAATGGCCAGTCGGAATTGATCGGGGCCTCGCTAAAACTGTATCTACCGACAGGAGGCTATTCCCAACATGGCAGGTCTTCCGTCGACGTCATTTCATGGGCTAAAGTTGTAATTACTGGGTGTTATTTTTGGTTGTCCTCTTGGTGGCTGCTCCATGAGCATTCAAACGGATCGAAAGTAACACGACGTGAATTTGTGGACAGAAAGGCGAGCTGGGGATGCCCTGACCGTCAGCCTCGACTCCATTCTACTCGGTAACATCAGACTCTCAAGCGGATTTGACAGCCCTACAGAAGGACAACCCCCTTTCTTGGAGAAATGAACTTCCTTGAAAACTTGATAGGTCTTGTTAAAGGTACGACACCTCGCCGATGACCTTGCACAGAACCTTTGGGCCGAGATGACTGCTTGATCTACACATTTACTTGACGACCCCGTCTTGAATCGCCAGGGCCTCAAAGTTTCCAACTCCGCACAGACATCCCGACAACAGAATTCACTTCCTCTTTTCTCGTCAAAAGCAAAATCACAAAACTCGGATTGAGACTGTCATGGCCTTTGTATATAAGTGAGTATTGCTTGTCTGGGCGACGGAGGGGATTGGCGCTGCAATGGCAAAAATTTGTTTTATTCAGCGGTACACCAAGGTCATCGCAGCCGGATGTTGACAGATGCTGCTGGATGTGTTCGTCGAAGAGCACAGCAATGCCGACGTTATGAGACTCGACGTCTGAGACCGGGTAGAGGTGGACAGATTTGTGCGAGACGTCACAGAGACCGAACCAGACCCGGATTGCGTTTTCCTAGACGCGGGGACTCAGAGCACAGTCGATTTGGCCATCCGAAAAAGGTCGAAACTGCAGCCTTCCACTTGGATGTGGCAACTAAATTCTCACCTCTATTTGGCTCATTTTGCTTCGGGCACCTGTATCAACTTGAGAATGACTGTGTGAAGCCGACAATGCTGAGGAGAGCGCTGCCCAGGATCAAAATAAAACGGACATTTTCAGATGAGTGGGCCATTTCAAGTTAACCATCCTTTAGATAGCTCGATGTGCAGCTAAACAACGGCTCCTAACCAGATTGCAGGCGTGTACTGGATTATTCAGGAAACAGGCAGTAGAGATTGAGGTTGGAAGCGGTCTTTCGCTCGGCCGTTGATCGTTTTCTCTGACGATGGAGTATTATCCATCATTTCGAACCCTTGAGCATCTACCTACTTCCCCGTTGGGTAATTCACTAACAATCCAGGACCCTTTTCTCCTCGTGACCAATGCTGTCTCTGATTATGATTGTTGAACGTTGCTTCGGGACAAGGCTTATTACACGCACCCATCTAAAGAACTGGTCACGTTGATCGTCGTTGCGTCCGCAAGTCTTTGAAAGCTGAGGATTTGTAAGGAAGTCTACGTCCGAAAGAGGAGATTTCCAACTCGGCGTCACGTGTAAGGCCCAGGAACATGACGTCGATCTCTCTTCACTTTATCTAAGCAACACAAGCGATAGCCAATGAGTAATGTCTATTGGGTGACCAAGAAAGGTACACCAAGCACTGCATGGGGTAGCTTTGGGGTTGCCACAACCCCAGGGGTCGCAGTGCTTGGTGTACCTTTCTTGGTCACCCATAGGGTCTGCGATCCATGATCCATGGCATTGAAGCCAGAGTACAAGAAGCGTGTATGCTGAGACGTCAAAGATATATAGACCACGTACTGGTTCCTCGAACATTGCATCTCTGGCTCTTGACAATATCAAGATTCCACCTTCTGAACCAATAGTTCTACCACTCGCAATTGCATCAACTTCGGCTTTCTTAGACCAAAGAACCACGCGGAAAAAAGGCACCATTATGACGTCTTCCGGCAACTCCAAGGTCTCCAGGCCAGGCCACTGGATTGTTTCCGAGTTCGGCGGGCCCTCAGTCCTCAAATGGGAACAATTCTCTTCTCTCCCCGTACCTACTCCATCGACAGCATTAGTCCGCATATTGATCTGTGGCATTTCCGGGGCCGATAACAACATGCGCGCAGGCGGTTATACTCGGAATCCTCTGGCGGCGCGACCAGGGTTTACCCCGGGTTACGAAATCGTGGGCGTGATCGAGGAATTTGGTGAAGGCACGGAGGACCGCCGCGGCTTCGAGGTTGGCGATGTTATTGCTTCGCTCTGCATCGTTGGAGGGTATGGTACTCACACAGTCGTGTCGTTGGATGACATGCTCAAGCTGAGGAAAGATGACGATCTGGTTGCTGCTGCAGCTCTGCCGTTGAATTATATGACGGCGTATGGGATGTTGAAGAAGAGTGCATTTCCTATCAACGAAAAGAGCCAGTCTGTCCTGATTGGCTCAGTGGCAGGTGGCGTTGGAACAGCTGTCGTCCAACTTATCCAGCTTCTTTATCCCGGTGTGACGATCATCGGAACGGCCTCGCCGGAGAAATTCGCCTACCTGGAGTCGCTGGGCGTGAAACCCCTTGATAGAAACACGCCACCCGAACAACTTCCCGAGGCAGTCAAGGCGGTCAACGGAGGCCAGGGAGTTGACATCGCATATGAAATGGCCGGTTCGTTAGCCAGTATGGATGCATTTCTCTCTGCCACGAAAGAAAAGGATGGAAAGATGATCGCCATTGGGTTTCTGGCCAACGTCAAGGCAGATGGAAGTGGCTTGGCAGCCACGATATTCGATCCTCTCGCTTACTGTGCTGACCGACCCGACAGGACAAGCTTCTTCAGCGTCACAAACCATTACTGGAAAGGGCAACGAGCAATCTTCAAGAACGATTTTGAACACGAGCTTCTGCGTCTGGTTCGGTCAAAGAGTCTGGTTCCTGTCGTCAGCAAGCTATGGAGGCTGGAGGATGCCGTGGAGATCAACGAGTTGCTGGCCACTGGCCGAGGGATCATGGGGAAGCATGAGATGGTGGTGGACGAGGACCTTTGGAACAAGTACACTGCCAGCAGGTCGGAGTGAGATATGGAGGGTTAGAAAGTTGACCAGTAATCTCTCATGTGTCACCCTTGAAATTCGCGCTCAGCTGGAATAACAAGAGCACCTTTTCCCTGGACATAGATGTGAAAAGAATTCTTTAAGCCGTTCTCCAAGAGCATATTTGTTAAAGTCCCAGCAGCAGATTCACAGACTCGGGGGTGCGAGTTAGGAGAGGTCTTTTGGAAATCCATGACGGCAGAAGGCATAGCTGTGTTCATCAATAGCTTCATGCCATGTTTGAGCTATGTAATATAGTTGAATAGAGTTAGATCAAGCCTGCTGGCCTCTTGGCATATTTGTCTTCTTTGGGCATGACTGCATTGACCGCATCTACGAACGCAGCCTTGTCCCGCAATGCACACATCCTCCAACTCTACATGCGAGCCTACTCGTTGCCTCTACAAAGGCTCGTTCGTAGAATCTCGCAGCTTACGTCGCAAATATACAGTCTCTCCTCCTCCGGCACGAAGATGGATCCATCTCTCCGTTCCCACTACCTCGCAGACAATCCTCCCACCGTCGTCCGATTGGAGATCGCCCCTCACTTCGCCGCTCTTCCGCCTAAACACAAGCGATATGCTCACCATCTGAGTCGTGCTTCTTTCCACGGCACTCGTGTAACGCTAGCACAAGTGTCGCCGGAGTCTCCTGTCATCTACGATCTCATACTTGCTCTCCATCGTGCCTGCAATGGCGATTACAAGAAACTCTCTGCCGATACCTCTGTGTCATCCTCCGACATCACGCTATGGCTCGAGTACGCCGCCCAATTTCTGGGTAATACAGGCAATTACAAGGGATTCGGGGACTCTAAGTTCATACCGAGAATTTCACCTGAGGACTTGAAGAAGCTCTGTGATGTCAACCAGGAATGCAAAAGCATCCATGAGCAGGCTACGAAGACAGGAGGAGGTATATATGAGACCAAGGATGTGGCTCTCATGCACCTTGGGTACCCGGAAGCTGGCCATATGTCAGCTTACTACCCGGATTCACCGACAATCACGAAAGAGGAGATTTCTATCGTTGGGGACGTGCTCGAGGAGAAGAAGTTGCTGATAGAAAACACCAGACTGCGGAAACTGGACTCAGGAGATTTTGAGTTGCTCATTGCGTCCGGGGTGTCGAACCCGCCTGCGTCGGAGCGAGATCTCGGTGATGTTTCAACAATCGACTTGACAGGGAAGCTTGCTGGAAAGAAGCTGCACCTTCGTTTCGGGGACTACCAAGAAGAGATGGCCAAAATCGCCCTTGAGATCAAGAAAGCGAGAAAGTATGCTGCCAACGAGATTGAAGAAAAGATGCTTGACGAGTACGCGAGGTCTTTTGGAACTGGCAGCATCCAAGGATTTGTGGAATCGCAGCGTTACTGGATCAAAGACAAAAAGCCAATGGTCGAGACGGATATAGGGTTTGTCGAGACTTATCGAGACCCCCAAGGTGTCCGAGGTGAGTGGGAAGGCTTTGTTGCCATGGTGAACCAAGAGCGGACCCGCGCATTCGGCAAACTTGTCGACGCAGCACCAAGCATGATTCCGAAGCTTCCGTGGAGCAAGGAGTTCGAGAAAGACAAGTTTCTGAGTCCCGACTTTACTTCATTGGAGGTCCTGAGCTTCGCCGGTAGTGGTATACCGGCAGGTATCAACATTCCGAACTACGATTTCATCAGACAGAACGAAGGCTTCAAAAATGTGAGTCTCGGGAACGTCTTGAGCGCGAAAGCCCCCAATGAGCCAATCCCATTTATTCGCAAGGAAGACGACGAGCTCTTCCGTAAATATCGTGACCCTGCTTTTGAGGTGCAAGTCGGCATCCACGAACTTCTGGGTCACGGTTGTGGAAAGTTACTCCAGGAAACGGCCCCTGGTTCATACAACTTCGATATCAAGAACCCCCCAATCAGCCCGGTTACCAAGAAACCAATCACCTCATACTACAAACCCGGTCAGACCTGGTCCAGCGTCTTTGGATCGATTGCTTCATCGTACGAAGAGTGCCGCGCCGAATGCGTTGCGATGGCTCTGTCCTGCGACTTTGAGATTTTGCAGATCTTTGGATTCGGCGATGGCAAGGAAGATATCAGCAACGAGGCTGGCGATGTTCTTTACGCGGCGTATCTCCAAATGGCCCGTGCGGGAGTGGCGGCATTGGAATACTGGGACCCGAAGTCCCGGAAATGGGGCCAAGCGCACATGCAAGCTCGCTTCTCAATCCTGCGCACATTCATGGACGCCGGTGGAAATTTCTGTGAACTCAAGTCTCCAGGCGGCGATATCAAGAACCCGGACGACCTTGAAATCCACCTTGATCGGAAGAAGATCCTGTCCCACGGACGGCCGGCGGTCGAGGCTTACTTGCAGAAGCTCCACATCTACAAGGCGACTGCTGACTTTGAAGCTGGCAAGCAGTTGTACGACGACATCACCAATGTAGATGAGTGGTGGGCGGAGAAGGCGAGACCGATTGTGCTGAAGAAAAAGACTCCCCGCAAGGTGTTTGTGCAGGCCAACACGGTGCTGGACGAGGAGAGCGGAGACGTGAAGCTGGTGGAGTACGAACCGACGATAGAGGGCATGGTTCATAGCTACGTTGAACGTAACGTCTAGATCTTTGGGGAAAGTCAGCATATGACGGCGCTATGCATGGATATGACGAGTACGTGTGATGTGGAGAAAGATATGCATGGCACTGGCGATCAGTCTCCCAAGAAGAGCCCAAGCCTTGTTCGGAGTGATTGATTCCACTAGATCAGTCCCAAAAGAAAGCATCAATATCACACAATGTTATTCCCAGAATGCGACCGTCGTGCCGGAACATCTTTTATGAACCCTGATTTCCTCCAGTCTGGCTGGTAGACATCACACATCCTCACGGTGAATATCTTGACAGCATACCTCCTAGCATACTGGACGCCTGACACGGCCATGCCCTTGGACAGCGCCCTTGATTGTAAACTAAAAGGCTACCTGGTCGAACTTGCTGGCTCAGGAAAAGGGAAAGGGAACAGCGGACTCTGTGTGATATTCCCCATCGTTAATTCATTGATTCATTTATTCCCGCATTGATCGAGTCCAAGACTAAGACAAGACAAAGACAGTATTTTCCACTGGTTTGTCTGCACTCAGCTACAACTGAAACTAGAGCATATTGATACGAGGTAATACTGGGAAGTACGTGGTTCGTTCATTCGTTTCCCATAGGGGGAGAGAGAGAGAGCCCACCGCCTCAAGAGACCGTGATGCTCGACGACCCGCTGCTCTGGTACCCCCTCGGTGGCGAAGATCTGGTAATTGCAGGTGCCCAGGGCCATGCTCAGCTTCGCCCAGGCGTTAAAGTGGTTCGCGGTGGTGACGGTGCCGCCAACGCGTTTGGACGTGCGGATCGACCAGTACTGCGTGGAGGTGGCGGTGCCGTTGATGGATGGTCACCACCGCTGGCGTGAGCGCGAGTAGGACCGAAGAGAAAGACACCATTTTTGTGACGCTGGAGGAGCAAGCAAGCAAGCTAGCAAATGTCGACCTTGGTGAAGAATTCTCGACGCACCACTGGACTTCTTGCTTGCTTTTTAAGTCTTTCTTTCGTGAGCACAACATCCCGCCGGCGAAATAGGGCAATCTACACCCCCATCTCCCCTCACTTGACCCTCGGTCGGTCGCTTGGTAAATAGAATGCATGTGACTAGGATAATGAGGTGCGCATCTCGCATGTGACTGTGGAAATTCTCATCGATCGAGCTGGCTGGCTGGATGGCTGGCTGGATGGCTGGCTGGCTTACCTCATTCTCTGCATGGATGTAACAACATGGCATTGACAAACGATCCGTTCCTGAGGAAATTAAGATCGCCGCAGGACTGATGGAATGGTTGTCCTTGGGACGCGCCCAATTTACCCGAGCCCCTTACAAAGTACTTTGTAAAGAAAGCACTTTGTAAGGAGTACTCGGTACTGTCAGTACATATCATCCTACCGTCCGGATTCCCGGTTACGACTCGGACGATATCAGGGAAGCCCATCTTCGTCTCTTCAGCAGGCGAGGTGTTATTTTTCTTAGCTTCTCGAAAATGCTGGCCGCAGGGAACGGGGAGGGGGTGTTTGTGTGCTACGGTTTCAGACCCCGGTCATCCCTGCTGGTCATGCGTTGTGCCGTGAAGACTGACTGTACCTCGTCCTTGACCATCACCAGGTGAAAGGCAGGGTTGGATCGGGGGCCCGCGATTTGTATTTGATACTTACTTGTGCTCAATGTTGTGAAGGACTGGGCTGTCGAGTCGAACGTGGAGCTGGCTCCTTAGGATGGAAGACGGCTAAAATGTGCTGAAGTGGTTGCCAGGCAATGTGTAATTGGGGTGCCCAACTTAGACTTGTGTGACCTCGAGAAGAAATCAACAGCACATCACATCATCCGAGATGCCTTGAACGAGTACATTCAGTAGAAGAGAGAAGTTGTTTCAAACAAGGAAGTGTCGGGAGAAGCCCTAGCAGTAGGTATGGCGCCAATTAATCCGCCTTGTGTATCTGAGTGATGTATTCTTTTTTGGCCTCCCCTCGGGTCAGAATACCTCTCCGTCAGGGAATGAGGCTGTTAAATACGAGTACGAGGTAGATTGTGGGGATGGCCGCTTGGGGACGTGAGTCAGAATTGTGTATGTATGATAATCCAGTTTTTTGACTCGTGCGTTACGCACGTATTTGCTCGAGCCAAGCAGAAGATCTTCTCACCGCAATGGCAGAGCAAAGCAATAGATAGAGCTTGCACGGGAACAACAGGTTTTGTGCTCTCCCAAAGTATAAAGAACACACTCGGGCCTCGCAACCCGCGGACATAGCATCGGGGGCGAGCTTCGGCCCCGAGGACGGAAAGTACAACTATGAAAAGGGAAGATCAAGATGCAGGCAGAAACACTTGAATACCATTGTCTCTCTGATTGAGGGAGGAGATCCTGTGAAGCAGAGAAACAAACACCCTGACGACCACCTTTCTTTCCACATTCATTTGTAGAACCCGGGCGAAGCATCAACGGCAATATATGAAGACACAAAGACTGTGGAAACTCACCATGGCACCCTTGAAAGTCCTCATCATCGGCGGCGGCGTCGCTGGCCCAGCCCTGGCCTTCTGGCTCTCCCGGATCGGGGCACACATCACGCTCATCGAGAGGGCTCCCCACATGCGCGCATCGGGCCAGCAAGTCGACATCCGCAACCAGGGCAAAGCCATGTTGAAGAAGATGGGCATCGAGGCCGCGGTGCGGGCAGCGTGCGTTCACGAACCGGGCGCCCAGATCATCGACGTCCGGGGTCGCACGCACGCCTACTTCCCCGCGACCCGCGACGGCGCCGGGCGGCAGAGCTTCACGTCCGAGTACGAGATCATGCGCGGCGACCTGGTGCGCATCCTGTACGGACTCACCGAGGGACAGGCAAACGTCCGCCACCTGTTCGGCACCACCATCGACAGCTTCACGCAGGACGACGAGGCCGACCCCCACGGCAAGGTGCACGTGAGGTTCCACGACGGCCACACCGAGGACTTTGATATGGTCGTCGGCGCCGACGGGTCGGGCTCCAAGACGCGCAAGATCATGTTGGGCCCCGACGCTCCCGATCCGCGGCACCCCCTCGGCGGCTACATTGGGTATTTCAGCATCCGGTCCACCCCGGCCGATTCGGACAGGGCGACGTTCTGCCCCCTGCCAGGGCCCCGAGTGGCCCGTATGATCGGGACGAGGAAGGACTGCGCCGAGCTGACCCGCGTGTACATGTTCCTGCTGGGCAAGGACGCGGCCGTCGACGCGGCGTACAAGTCGGGGGACCTGGCCGAGCTGAAGAAAGCGTGGGCGGACGTGTTCCAAGGCGGGGGGTGGGAGTGTGACCGGTTCATGGACGCCCTCCGCCACGCCCCCGAGGCCGACGACCTGTACTGCTCCCCGTTCGAGGAGGTGCGACTGCCCGAGGAAGGGTCGTGGTCGAAGGGCCGGGTGGTGCTGATCGGCGACGCGGCGCACTGCCAGACGGCGGGCGGTCTGGGTTCCACGCACGGCCTCCTCGGCGCCTACGTCCTGGCGGGCGAGCTCGCGACGCAGTACGCGCACGACAAGTCGCTCCCCACCGCGGCGGTGGTGCAGGCCGCGAAACAGTACGAGAAGAAGTTCCGACCAGCCGCCACGGCGACGCACGGCAGCAGCGAGGGATTCGGATGGCTCTCCTTTCCCCGGTCGCGCGTCGGCATCTGGGTCGTGCTCCTGCTCGCCAGGTTTGCCGCGTACTTTCGTCTCGATCAGAAGTTTGGCTTGTTCGGCGATACCTGGGAGTGGCAGCTGCCGGAGTATCCTGCCCTGGAAGAGGGCGTTGATTGTGTTGATGGATGCTCTGGGGGGAGGAATCCATGAGGTGAGGTGGTGCTGGGTGAGCAACTGGCCAAGCAAACCCTGTGCATGTATATATATTATCGAATCTTTCTTCTGTGTGTTAGATGATACCCACTCATCTCCAATGTAGACGTCTCATTTCGGTATAGAAGATTCATTCCACTTTCGAGAAGGCTGGTTACCATCCCCTGCTGGATTGGTGGATGATGCCAATGGCTCGTGTTCAAGCTGTCAGCGGTCTCGCTCTCAGCATGGACTGTACTGTACCTCGTACATCCTGTAGCTGGGATGCTGCCATTGAGTAGTGGCCTGACACACAATAGGGCATTGACTCAAACGTCAGATAGACAGACAGACACCCACCTCTTCCCCCCCCCCCGGTCTGGCATTAGTAACTCTGCGCCTCTTCTTTCTATTCCGTGCACGACGGTATAATTACTTCCCAAAGAAAGCCAGGATGGGTGCAACCCTCTCCAACGACCCTCAATCTTTTGTTGGACTTTGGATCTGGTCTAGCATGGAGTAACAACGTGCTTGAAACGTGGTGGCGAAACACTGTGGCACCGCGTGGCTCCTGACCGGGGCCCGTAGAGCGGCAATGGCCCCCCATCGACGCTGAAACGCCTAACCGCGACGACGTCTCGTCAAACGCCAGATCGTTACACGATGGAGCTATCTCGCTTTCTTTGCACCCTTCCCTTCTTACTCCCCCTCCGATCCCATCAAGGATGCATACAGATGGGATCTGGGCTGCTGAGGAGGGCGTGGTGGTATTCTGCCAGATTGCAGGGTTGGAAGTCATGCCATGATATAATATGATATATATGATGGCGGGAGGAGCTCTCGACGTTGATTTCTCTTCGAGCTGGGTTTCTTTCTCTCGACGCCGTTCTTTTTTTCTCGCTGCCGCCGTTGCACGCCTGCTGAGCAGGTCTTCCATTCGTTCTTTCCCTTTGCCTGGTGCAGACACATTTTCGTCGAGACTTCAGTTCAGTTTGTATATATACTACCATCCCTTTGTGTAGCACCATGGTGGCCCTTCTTTACGCGTTGTTCTTGGGCAGCAGCGCGTGGCTATGTGCTGCCCATCCCGTCGCTGAGAAGCGTACGGTGACGGCGCTCGATCAGGCTTCCTTCGAGGAAGCTCAACAGCGCGACAACACGGCCACGAGAGCCTTTTCGTCGATTCCTATCAAGGTTTGTCGCACTCCATGGTTGGAAACTGTGAACGCCAGAGCCTACTGACCTGACCAACCGACCAGACATCGGATGGACAATGCCTCTTCGTCGACGAGCTGTCTGGAGATTTCCGCGCCAACTTGACGCCGATTCAAGTCGGGGCGTGCAACGGCAGCATTGCACAGCAGTGGGACATCATCACCGCCGGGAAGCATGACAATCAACCGGGGAGTATGCTGATCGTCAGCGCATTTGTACGTTCTCCATGACCGTTTAGCAGCAGCTCGTCTGACATCCGAATTCCCTAGACGCAAGCGTGCTTCAATTTCGACCCCCGTCGTGCTGCCGGGAACCAGGTGCTTCTCTTTTCGTGCGGTGGACGTGCCGACGGCAGTAAGTCTTGCACCTCTATGCCATCAATCACCCTGTACCTTGCTGATCATCTGCGTGCGTGTGTGTTAGCTGGAGCTGTGACAAACTCCCAACTGTTTCCCTTCAATGGAAGTGCCGGCCCTCTCGCCTTGACCCCTGAGAATGCCCCTGGAGACTGTTTGACCGTTAGTGGAGGACTCATCGACATCGCGGCCTGCAACCCTGCTGATCCCAAGCAATCTTTCACTTTCGATGATGCTGGTGCTGGTGCTGTTAGCACTTCTGTTAGCACTACTGTCAGTGCTACTGTTACCACCGCTGTGGCAGTCGAATCGCCAACCGTTGCGACTGACTGTGCACCCGTTTCGACCATCATTTCGACGCTACCTGCATCAACCATTACGCTGCCTGCGTCAACCGTCACCGTGACGGTCGTCTCAACCCCGGCGACGACAATTTCAACAACATCACCGCCACCACCTACCGTTGCAGCCAGTACAGCATCATCAGGCCCAACACCACCGACCTCGGCCTCAGCCTCAGCCTCAGCCTCCGTCATCTCCGTCTCTCGCGCCGGCAACGTCCTCCAACCCTCCGCAGCGGCCGAAGCCAACCCGCGCGACGACACGGCCACGCGAGCCTTTTCCTCCGTCCCGATCAAATCATCGTCGGGCCAGTGTCTCTTCATCGACCCCACGGCGGGCGACTTCCGCGAGAACCTGATCCCGATCGTGCTGCAGCCGTGCGACGACGGCAGCCCCAACCAGAGCTTTGACGTCATCACCGCGGGCGTGCACAACAACCAGCCCAATTCGGCGTTGATCGTGAGTACCCTGACGCAAGGGTGTTTGAACTTCGACCCCCGGAGGGACGCGGGAGATACGGTGATCATGTTCAGTTGTGGGGGCAGGGCGGATGGGAGTGGACAAGTCACCAACAGTCAGCTCTTCACCTTCACCGCCGGCGAGACCAGTTTGCGGCTTCAGCCCGAGAATGGCGACGGGACCGTGTGTCTGGTAGAAAATGCAGCGGGCAGGCTGGACCAGACGACGTGTAGTGACGACCCGAGCCAGGTGTTCACCATCGGCTAGATGGGGAGGGGGGATCATATGCATTATACGAGTATAGTATGTATGTCCCCTGTATATTCCGGTGGGAGAAGGATTGTTGTACTCTGTAGACCGTATACCAAGTGATATGGCCCCAAAGACACAAGACATTGATGCTGCGTGCCAAGCGCCAATCAAAAAGACATCAGCGAGAATGCTGTAATAAAATAAAATGAGTCAGTAGTTGTGTTTACACAGTCATTACTATGACTCTGAGATGGAAACTAACCAGTAACCTAGAACCCCTCCTCCTCTTCCATATGGCCAACGCGGTGCATCCCGTTTTCGGCATAGCGAAGTGGACAGACGGAGAGACGTGCGAGGCTGAGCATCGGGCTGGGGGCGGTGCATGGCGGACACTCACATTCGAACTGCTTTTGAAAGGCACCTTTTCCTCCTGTCAAATTGCTGTTGATACAGTTCACTGCATGAGATTCAACGACGAGGAGATCTCCTTCTGAGCACTCGCCTGCCGACTAATTGCCACCGGCCCTCAATCACCGCCCACAAACAAGCAGTAAGCCTAAAGTCGACACCACTTCTCTTTTTTTCTTGGAAATCAACAAGATGCTCACCCTCGACGGCTCGACCCTTGAAGGGGGCGGCCAGCTCGTCCGCGTGGCCCTCTCGCTCTCCGCCATCTGCAAGGTCCCCGTGTCCATCTACAACATCCGCGCCGGCAGGGGAGCACATTCATTCCAGAAGCGGGCTCGCGACGGTCGAAGAAACCACCAGGGTGGCCGTGCGAGCCAGGGGCCTTGTCCACATCCCAGGGGAGGAATGGACGCGAATAACAATGCTGCACCGGCAAAGAAGCAGAAGCCCGATGGCGGGCTGAAGGAAAGCCACCTGGCCGCCCTGACGTGGTTGGCGCGCGAGTGCCGTGCGCACGCCGAGGGCGCCGAGATGGGCAGCCAGGAACTCACGTTCAAGCCTGCCCGTGTGCCCAAAGACGGCCACGGGCCTGTGCCACGGAGCAAGGCGGAAGAGAACGCCAGTGACGATATAGAAGTCATCGAGCTGAAGAACCCCGGCAGCGTGTGGCTGATCTGGCAGGCGATTTTCCCGTACATCGTCTTCTCGCTGCTCCACCGCCACCGTCAGCGTGGCAAAGAAGGGTCAGAAACGTCGGCCTTCCGCATCCGTCTCAGGGGCGGGACGAACGTCCCCAAGTCCCCCTCCAGCGAATATGTGCAGCAGGTGCTTCTTCCGTTGTTTGAGCGCATCGGCCTGCCCAGAGTCGACGTCCAGGTCTTGAGGCGTGGATGGACGACCGGTGTAGCGGAGATTGGAGAGGTCGAGATAGCTGTGTTCCATCCGGAACAATGTTTGGGAGATGAGGTGGACGGGATGGTCAGAAACCAGAAAGAAAAAGCCAGAGAAGATGAGGTCGACAGAGGGGACGGGTTTGTCCTCGCCCCTTTCCAGCTCAGATCGCCCGAAACGACGACCACCGTCACCTCCATCTCCATGACCATCCTCGCCGGGTCTCCCCAGACGCACTCGCTCGTCCAGTCACAGCTTCTCGAATCCCTCCGGGCCATACCGGCATTCGCATCCCCCGCCATGCCGCCCATCCAGCTACATCCTTCCTCCTCGGCAGACTCCAGCGACGAGCGACGCCTCTACATCCTCTTGGTCGCCCACACCTCGGCGGGCTACCCGCTGGGGAGCGACTACCTCAGCCCGGGCCGGAAGATGGCGAACGACACGGACCGACAGCGCACGGTGGACGAGGCGGTGGGCAGCGTCGTACGAGCATTCGCCAGAGAGTGTGCGCGGGGAGGAGGCTGTGTAGATGAATTCGCGGAGGACCAGTTGGTCATTTTCCAGGCTCTGGCGGACGGTGCGTCGAGTGTTGACGTGGGGAAGTCAGGGAAAAGGGGGGGTATAAAGGGAAGGGAGGAGACGGGGAGTCTACATACGAGGACCGTACGGTGGGTGTGTCGTGAGATGTTGGGAACCGTCTTTGATGGGTACGGTGGATGTGAAGGAGGGGGAATGAAGAGGGACAAAGGGCGTTTGGACGACGTGGGGGACGAGTTGGAAGCATTGAGTATCACCGACAACGAGGATGAGAAAGAGTAAGTCGTCGGTATTCCACGTGTGTATGCCTCTAAGTCGCCTTCAATCTGTACCACAGATGATGCACTGAGTCTTGTTCATGCGTCTCGCCTCCTGGTTCTATTTGCAAGGGCCACAGTACACAGCATTGGTGAAGCCTCAAGGCCAGATATGCATTCCACTCCCTTCATATACACACAGCTACCCTCAAACTCCATGCATCATCTGAATGTCGAGTTCTTCGTCAACTGAGCAGCCCCATCAATATGTGCCCCGGAAAGGAGAAGGATCAGTCATCAAAGACAAGCTTGACACCGACAGGATATTGAGAAAGGGGCGCTGGTTGTCTTCTGCCGGACTTGAAAGCGTGTTGCGCTTTCGCAGGAGGCTGTCGATGTGCCCTTTCAATCTGTGGCTTTTCGTCGCGCTCTGTCACCAGAGGCCGTCCATCTTGGTGTTTGATGGAGCGACCATTCTGTCCGACCTCCTGATCATCATGCCTGGCTTGATGACTGTATGGTTTGTTTTGTTGCTCTTGATTGCTCCGTCCTGATAATGACACCGGTTCGAGAGGCTCCTAACCCTGAGCACTGGCGCCGCCAGGGCCTCTTCCGCTTCTGGCCGCGCGCTCCGCTAACAGCTGCTTCTTCAGCTCCTTATGCGCTTGACGCGTGGCCTGTCGTACTTGCCCTTGCCGAGAAGCGGAAGGCCCATTTTGCCCGTGGCATTGGGGTCTGGTTTCGGCTTGGTCGAGACCAGGTTCGATTTCGGGCCTCGTGCCTTGACAAGATTCTTGCGTTCCTTCTTGGGCTTCTTGACCTTCCAGGGTTTCGATTTATTCCCGCCCGCTGGGCTTGAACTTGCCTCCGGTTTACCCGCACCGTCGTCAAATCTGCCAAAGGAGATGAAGTCGGCCGAGAGCTCTTCTTTCGCGGTTGCCTCCTCGTCTGGGGCAGGAATATCAGCAGATTCTTCAGCCATTTCTGGGGCCTTACTGGACTCGGCGGCACCAGTGCTCTCTTTGGCTGCTTTCTTAGCCTTTTTTAATGCCTTCCTCTCTGCTTTGGACATCTCCTTTGTGGTTGTCTCAGCACTCTGCGGCTGTGCCTCGTCTTCGACGCCGGTGCTTTGGGGCTCCTTTTCGTCCCCGGGATCCAACGTTGCCTCGGAATTCAAGGCAATATCAACTTCATCCTGCTTACCTTTTTGGTTTTTCTTCTCCTTCTTCTCCTTCTTGTCCCTTTTAGACTTCTTGCCTCCCTCTACGGCAACTTCACCTTTAGCCAGATCACCTGAGGTTTCAACAGCGGCGGAAGCGGCACTGGGCCCATTCTCAATTTGCTTTGGCTCTTCACGATCAGCTAGCCTCTGGCTCAAGACAGTGGAAGGGGCGGTCAAGGTTGACGGGGGCATGTCCAGTCCGATGGCCTTCAACTTCTCGGCCTTCTTGTCCCGTTTGCGCCGCTCCTTGTCAATCTTTTTCTGCCACTGCTTCTCAGTCTTGGGCGCCGCGAGACGCTCCCGTTCGAGTTTCTCATGAGGAATCTTGCGAAACTTTTTATTTGCACCTTTCCAAACATCCGGGTGCAAGGAGCCCGGCTCGGCGTATTTGCACTTGAGGATGTGGCCAAACATCAGATAGTTGTCCATAGTCTCCGCCACGATCTTTGCAACTTCGTCGGACGCAAATTCGATGAAGGCGAAGTGTTTCGACGCACCCGTGCGTTTGTTTCGAGACAAGCGTAGACGGGTGATGTCTCCGAATTGAGAAAAGTAGGCTCTCATCTCTTTCTCGTAAAAGCCATGAGGGATACGTCCAACATAGACAGTCCCAGGACCATCGTCTTTGCCTTTCGCTCTGGCCTTCTCCAACTTCTTCTGCGTCTTTTTATATTTGGGAAGAGGAGGAATCGTTCCGAGATCGACCCGTTCGTCATCTTGCTTGTCCTCGGTGTCACTGTCAAACCCGGCCAGCAGAGCAGCAGCATTGTCGTCCGCCTCGACTTCGGAGGCAGCATCCTCCGGGTCATCCTCGCTTGCAAAGCCACCAAACCCATCTTCAAGCTCATGTTCGACAGTGCGCTCTGCTTCTGCCTGCATCGAGGTGGAGACTGGCTTATGCGGCGTGGCGGTTTCTAGATCCTCCGCCCCGGTATGCTCAATCACACCATTGACACCATCCGCAGTGAGTGTCTCTCCGTTGCTACTGGCTTTGCTTTTCTTGCTTTTCTTCGATTTTTTCTTGACAGGCTCAGCGAGCTCTTCAGCAGGTTCGTCACCTCCGGCTTTGGTTACCGTATCTGCTGTCACCGGTGGCTCATCCTCGATCATGAAGTCGGAAGCTCGTTTGCGTGACTTCTTCGATTTGGTTACGGCAACGTTGTCTGATGGTAGGATCTCTTGTTTGTCGTTTGGCAGACCCTTCGGTGCCTTGCTCGCCTCAGCAGGCATGGTATTGTCCTTGAGCTTGGGTTCGGAGGCATCTTTTTTGTCGGTGGTCTTGGATTTCTTGCTCTTCTTCAGAGGTTGGTCAGTCGCACCTGACGACTCTACTCGTGGTCAGTCAACAATACTATTGCCGATAGCCCTAACCAGCCTTACCTTTGCGTTTCTTGTCCCCCATGACTGCAGCGAAGTCAAAGACAATGAACCAGCGGTGTAGCTGTCGACCTCACAAGTTTCTCGAACCAACCCTCGAGGATTCAATCGCAGCGTCCAAAATTTTACTCCAAATTTTGCTTGGCATGGAGAGAGACCGTTCGTGGAAGAGGAAACTTTTCCGAGGCCAATACATATTGACGGAACGATTTGGGGGGCGAGAAATATTCTGTCCATCCATCGTGCAAGGCAACACGAGACTACAACAAGGCAGGACTCGCAACCAACTATTATGAGCAGATACCAGAGCTAAGGGACAATCGTCGCTCCCCAGCAGCCTCCTCTGGGCGTCACTGGCAAGGTCGAGGTGACTTTTTCATGCGAGGTGGATATGATTGATACCTTTTCAGCTCATTACTCTTTCAACAAAATCTCCAATGAATCCACCTTACCCGATCTTGAGTTGTGGAAATGCACTCAATTCAAGGTATCTCGTTTTCCTTTCGCAGCATTTCTCCAGTGGAAGAGTCGATCCCATGGCAAATTGTGATATTTGCATGTTTGAAAGCCCCGAAGGTATCAAGATAAATGGGAATGGACGGGCTTCGAAGCTAGTATTTGATGGAGATAAGATGAATGTGACAGACCGAACCGTCACCTTTGGCGAAGATGCACCGAGAGCCAGTCAAGCCCCATCTGCAACGAGCCCGAGGTCCTACCCACTCTATGCGGAAATACTGAATTGGCAGCGTTGAGACCGTCGCCCCTGCACGTACGCCACTCCATCATATGCCCGAAAAGAAGGTCCGCTTTGCGTACGGCCAAGGGTGGCATACGCGTCCAGAGTCATCTACTTGGGTGGGTATCCAGTGAGCAAGGTCGACAGAATGGCAAGACAATCGACAGAACAGGGTAATGGCATGAGCATTGTGTCCCAATAATAGAGTACAAGTATGCCCGTTACAAGAGCCTTTGCTGAGGACATATACATAGGCAATTGTGCCCCTTTTGAGACGCCCCAGAATCGAGTGATCGACACATTTGTTCGTGAACAAGGATTCTTTGGTGGCAGCAGGCATAGAACTCCACAGTCCAAGTGCCCTCGGAGAATACGGATCTTGAGCTGGAGCTGACAACTATTGTCAGACGGGCTCTCTGGGTGCCTCGTGAATCTTGATCAAGCATCAGCTTGCCCAATCCACCCTCCTCTACTGTAACGAAAATATCTCCTCCACACGTCAGTTGCTCGTTGCACTACGTGGACAATGCCGGTGTGAAACCTCCGAAGTTTGGAGCCGCAATGATCGCGGATAAGGGACATGGGGACATCAGGATTGGTTTTGCATTAGAGTTGATCACGCAACAAATTGTGCAGTTGGCAAGAGGCGGAGAAATTCGGAGGGCTATGAAGTACCTACATATTTGTACATACTGTAGGCACGAAGGTATGTGCTACGCATGGGTTGCAAGTCAAGAAGCCGGCAACGCGAGCGGTCAACCTATCAGAGTAAAATCAGACGGTCATCATGAGAACTTTGGCTCTGGACATGGCGGGAAGGAAAGACCACCGTACACTCGGATGTGGGTGGCTGGGCGTTTTAGGGAACTGCCCGAGCCATCCTTATTGCAGGGAGCACCAGGAGTGTCTCGAGTCTTTGGTAAGCACGCAAGGCGATCTGAAACGCAATCGTCATAACAGGTCATCCGCTCACTCTAGACCTCTGAGGGCGATGTTGCTGGTTGGTCTGGGGAGTTCTAGCAGCCTGTGTGGAATGCTGGGACGGCCGTCTGTATGGGCTTACAAGCACCTCGCCACCTATTCCGCGACAAAGTCCCTCACGATGCACCAACATGACCACTAACAGATTCGCATTTCCACTACCTCAAGAGCGAAAGCAAGCCTTTAACGAGTAGCAGAAGGGCATTGAAACATAATTGGGTTCAAGCATCCTTGGGGTAGCTGGTCGGCAGCCCGTAGCGGGGAACCATCACGAGCTGTCCAAACACTAGAAGCCAAGACGAATGTTGATGGGTCGGTGACCGACGAGGGTTGGGTGAGGGTCATCTGAGAGAGGGTGAAAAAGCGCATCCTCAAGGAAAGGGCAGGTATCATATTCCACAAATGTGGCCCGACGTGCCCGAGCAGCAAGCAGCTCACTACCTTTTCGTCAGTTCCACGGTGAATACTTCCATAACTTGTCAGTGGTCGAAGATGTTTGACTTTCAAGTGCATGGATTACGAAGCTGCAGAACGTCAAATCTCTGGTGCATACAAGTACCAGGTACAGCTAGGTGATATCCCCGGAGAAGGTGCTGTACGGGGTTCTTCCTAGGCTCTCTAACAGGGAGAAGGTGGTAGGGTTCTTGCTGCATGAACCCCTCGAAGGAAGCTACTTATCGCCGTAGTTATGTACAGTACAAGCTATTCCGTCCTTACATAGAGAGGACCATGTCGCCAGCACAAACGGAGATGGAAATGGAAAAGCACTTGATCAACACCCAGATGAGGCCATTTGACGCCTAGTGCCTAGTTCCGCCCCACGACCGAAGCCGAACAATCCGCACCCCTTATGCCTCGTGCGTCATTCGACCAGGGTTCGGTGTTGGATGAAGCCAGTGCCAAAACACCTCAGCTCTCGTAAGTGTGGACCAGCCGTCACCACCGCCCTCCCGCGCCAGCCCATTACGGGCCTCAGTGGCTGCTGGACCCTTTGCCTGAAGAAAAGTCCTCGGGCGATTGGAAATACACGTCGTCTAACGCAACCCACGGACCAACCTCGACCATCTGACAGGCAAGCATCAGGCTGACCTAAACCAAATGCTTCATTCCTGTTCGCGAGCGAGTTTAGAGGGACGCCTCCTCCCCTCCCCACCATTCCCCCTGCTGGTCGTCCTAGCTAGACGGATCAGCCGGACCCTTCTCTAGCACTCTTCTCGGCGTTGAGGACTGTTCCGAACGCACGAGAGCTGCTTTACCTCAGCGAGTAATAAAACAATATGGCGCGTTTGCCGTCATTTTCGTACGATTCGACGGAGCAAGGACGGGGAGGGGTTGGCTTCCTTCCTATGACTGTTGCTTATGTGGATTGGTAACCGGCCGTGAGGCGCTTTTTAACCACCCGCCCGATCCACCCCTCCTATGCTTCTTATTATCAGATTCCCAACTCTTCGAAGTCTTGTACTCTTTTATTTCTACACTAGAGTATAGGCTCTTTATCTACCTTGGCACACTTTCGAGACCGAGAAGCAACATCAAAGTATAACACGAAGCGAATAATCGATAACAACTCCAGGTACACCCATATCTTAAGCACTTTGTCCAGCACGTCGTCGCCGGAGCAGCAATGGCGCCAGTAATATGGGGACTCGACCTGAAAGACATCCATTGGAAGAAGTTTGGGAGCGACTATATGTGGAAGAATAAAGACTACCACATGCGACGGACCAAGTTTGTGATCTATCAACTTGCCATGATCTGCATGGTAGTATCCGAATCAATAGGCACCGCTGCCTTGACAGGTAAACATGTCGACTTTTCCCACTGCGATTGAAGACGTTTCTGACTCTTGGGGGAACAGACTATGTAAAGCAACAGTCGAGGATTGAGAGTCTACACTCCTCAGCAGCTGTACACAACGACGACTTCGTCGGCATTGCTTCGTACAATATCTTTTGTGGTGTGGCGGTTGCCACCGTCTTTGGGGCTGCGTTCTTCTTCGATCTTTTCTTCCCAGAGCGCTTTGAACCCAAGAACATTCGATGGTCGTGGAGACTCAGTGCCGTTTTCGTGACGTTGTGCTCGATCGGTGATGCATTGGCATTCACCATTATCGTGGCAACCGGGAAGTCCTGGATCTCGGCCGACAGCCAGGATGCGGAACAGATTGCTCAGGAGAGGATCAATCCGCCATTAATCTACCGGCACAACGGGAGAGCAATTGCCGCGACTGTGTTCTTGTGGTTGGGCTTGTGTGCAACCGTGGCTAGGTGAGCTGATCAGAGACCCGACTGTATGCAAGCGAAAACCCCTAACAGATGGTAGCTGTATCCTCTTGTGGCTCTACTACCAGCATCTCGACACCTACGGACCCAAATCCCACTCTGCTCGCATGCGGGACGAGGTCGACAAGACGATCTTGATCAATGAGCGAGCCCGAACCGGCATGAGCTCTCGAGAGCAAATGGCCTTCCGCTCACTGTAAGTACTTGCAAATCCGTCTCAAGGGGAAGGTAATGACGACGCTAATCCCTCTTGAAGCCCGTATAAGCCTTGAAAGCATCACCCTGTACCGTCAAGGAATGAAAGAAAAATTACCTTAAAGCCCCAGACATGACCATGAGTCGGAGATGTGCCTCGCATTCCTTCTCACAACTGAAGTAGGAACAACATTTAACAAGTCTTCGTTGGCGGAACTTCCACCGCCGCCGACTGAGGCAGTTGTCGACGCTTACTGTGGCCATATCCTACGACACTTGAAAAAATGACGTACCACTTTCTTATCTCTATGTGGCGTCCACATCATCATACGTCAAGCATTTAGCAGCATCTGAGTGGCGTTTATGTGGAGGCGAAACACTGGCCGGCGAACGCGTCTTCGTACGCGATCACAGTGGGATTCCTCATCCAGCAGGGAGGACGTCCTCTTGGACATACATACAGGAAAATTTCGGGCGGGGATAAAGGACGGGAGGGGATCGTCTGGGAAGAGGACCACGGGCGGAGTTTGGTGATCATGACCCCAGCTGATGATATCGCGAGAGAGTGAGCGTTTTCTCCCACTCGGAGAGTGCACGTGTCCATGATGTATGTCTGAATGTAGTTTTTACAACGTATAACCATGAAAGGAAAAAGATGTGCTGTCATCATCAGCAGATCTTCCGGCCGTTTCCGCTGATCAGCCTTGCACCCACCGGACGTCCCAAGGCTGAACTGTTCGTCGTATTCAGTCTAGTGCAGCCTGATATCGTATAATCTTGGCAGGCCTTTGCCACATACTTCGCTATGTAGCTTATCACTGACTACGTACAACCATCTCTCATCTTTATCAAATCCCGTCTCATCAGTGCGACCTACTACTCTCCTTCGCCCTGATGGAAAAGATGGAACTTCATCCCAGCAACACCAACTGCATTCTCTTTGAGTTCTCTCACAGTGCCGGGCGGACAATTTTCCACGACAGGTCAAGGGTACAAGCGACAGGGATTGCCCCATATGGAACGACCCTTTTCAACCTGCCAAACCACAACCAACCCCATCGATGCCCAACATGATTCTTGATCTTCTTCTTTTCAGAGACTTATGTACCTCTGATTTTCCCTGTCAAGCTGAGGCCATCTAGGCGCTCGCGAAGACGAATCGAAGCAGCGGAACAGCTCTGGGACGTCAGAGGTCTGCCTTCTCACTTACGGAATGCGTCGTTCCAATCACACCTTCTCTAACTCATATTACGCTCCTTGCCGTGGCAGACTCGGCTAGGCAGTGTCTCCCTGCGTTGATACTGGTTGCCATATCCAGGCTAAGACTGCACAGACACGGTTTGAAATTGACTCAATCCCGAGGTCAAAAGAAGTGGCAGATACGCAACTTCATAGAGAAACCCCCTTGCCCTATTCAACCTGTTCTTGATGTGAGTTGCACACTCTAACGTCGATCTGGTCCGATGTTCCCTTCGATCTCCCATGGCTCGATTATCCCCATCCACAATAGCGTCGCGTCGCCTGCCTTTTGATCCAGTCCTCTCAGTTTCAAGCACACTTTGCTTCCGAGATATTTACATCTCTGTTTCATTGACGTCGCCTCGTGGATCCTGTGCATTCACACATAGTCGGGAATCGGCTTCCAGATACGCCCGCGTGCTCTGGAGGACCTTTTGTCGGACTTGTTCGAGGCGCTGCATTCCCGGTGGCAGTCTTTCTGGAAGAGGTTGATCACCTGAAAGACCCGGTGTCAATATCACATTTGCGACGGGTTGTTGCTCATCTGCCCCCAATGTTTGGTTAAATCTTCCTTCAATCTGTCGAATATCAATCACCGTTTGAGCTTCGACCATACCGGTTCCTGACGGCTCGTCTTCGGACGTACTAGACAAGTTCTGTGGCAGATTCTCTTCGCTTCTCTCGGACCTCCAGAGGTCGAGCAACCCGTTTCTTGAGAGATTATCATCACGCCATATGCACTGTTGGGGGCGTTTCAGACACCGCCCACATATTGGTTTCACGCCGTCACACCCCTTGCGGGATGCAATACACTGTGTGCACCGCGATCTGTCCAGGGTACTTTTGCCCCCTCGCCGGGCATGACCAGGACGGATGGGTCCAGAGCTCTGGTCAGGTGCTAGAGCCAGGTGAGCTTGGTTCCGATGGCTGTCTTGCCTTCCAGCGCCGCCACCTCCACTGGCATGCTTACCTTGGTCACCACGGCGTCCTCCCTCTTGGCTGTATTCCAAATTCCGCTGGCGCCGGGGGGTTGACGTAGAAGACGTGGCAGCATTTGCAGTGTTCAGGGTGGAGACTGTTTGCGACGGCTCTGTCATTCCGCTTGTCGTGGTCGGGTTTCAATAACAGTGGTTGTTCCATCGGATGTAGAGGGCGTCATGTCCAGGTAACAGCAGCAGTGTTTATTCCGTCGGTTATTAAATGGAATACCCAAGATCATGAAGATGAGAGAACAAATAGGCTGGACCATAGCAATCCGCAAATGCGGACAAAATACTTATAGACCCAGCCATCATCTCCTTGCACTCGCCAACTCACAGGCTTTGGGCGCGTCGCAGCTTCAAGAGATATTTTTTGAGATGCCTGATTTCTCTGTTCTCCATGGCGGGAGGGGTGCTATTCTTTCCCGAAGCAATCAATCTACACGTACACGTACAATACAACCCACAGAAGGAGGCCAAAACCGTACTAGGGCACCGAAGAAACCTAAGCACCGCCCAATCGCTGAGGGAGACCAAGGTTCCTGTATCGTCATACCCCGAACATCCATAAGCCTGCCCAACAGTGGTGGGCGACAAGCTACCGCGTAGAGCGTAGAGCGTAGAGCGTAAAGCTGCATCCAGACCCTTCTCGCCCAGAAGAAACCAAAATTCCCGCCGCCGACTGTGATCACATTCCTCAAATGGACCGAGGGCAACGAAGCTGAAACGAACTAACGCAAAGTCGGGAAGTCCGTGCGGTTGGAAGCGTGGTCAATGAGGCTCTGACGACAGATCCAGTTTGCACAGCCACTGCATGCAAGAGTTGCGAAGGGAAAAGGTCAATTCGACGACGGGTGATGCAGATATGTCAGGGTACATATGCGGGCCTGGTGTTTCAGAGTGATGCCGTCGGGGGACTGGCGGGGGAAGACTGTCCACCAGCCTGAACCTGCGACGGTTGCACCACCAGGTGATTCGCTATGAGATAGGACACACACGGCCGCAAGGCTAACGGGGCGCAGTTTCTTTTCCTTTTCAGGTATCACCCATCAGTGAATTGCTCGCTTCCTCCCCTAACTTGCGTAAGTTAGCGAAGCCCGCCGGATCGTAGCCACACACGTCAAGCAGGTCATTATTGCATTTGACGAGGCAACAGGTGGACACACACACACATGGGACACCCCCGGGCACATACACACACACCTTTGCTGTCAATTTGCAGGAACCTCCTCGATCTCAGCAGCGACAGAGAATCAAAACCCCCATTGTGCGGCGGTCTACGCAACCTACCGAACACCCTCCCCCCCCATTGCGCAGGGGACTGGCCCGCAGCCAAAACAGTCAACTCGGTCTCCCCAGCCAGGCCATCTAGCGGATCCTATCATACCCACCCAACAGGAAAAATGGCAGCCACTAGCCCCAAGCGGGGAGAGGGAAACAGGAGCATTTAATCGAATTGCTCCTTTCGCACCCCCTTCTATATAGTCTCATATCGACAGGAACGCTTATTGGCACAAGATGCACCCTCTCAGCCGGGGGGAGTGGCAGTGATACAGAAGCTGGAAAAAACTGCACATGCAATCCACATCTGTCATCGAACAGTCGAAATCCAACGACGAGCCCTCGCTCTACCCTTGCCATGCTGGCCATTCAGCGGAGAGCCCAGTGCTCCGTCGGGTAAGTATCAGGCTGGGAAAGTATGGTTAGACAGCGGCATTCACGGCTCAGCAGTCCGTGCCGCCAGCCACTCAAGACTGGTAGCTCCTGGTGGCTCAAATGAGACTGTCGCTGGGGCGCACCTGTTGGAGGGCGTGAGTAGTTCATCCGCTGTACATCCTACGACTACAATGGGCTTGCACTCAAGAAATTTCATTTGGCCATCTGTAGGACGTCTTCCACGGCGTATTGGCCCTTGAAACATCTACCAGCAGTGGATTCCTTTGATCCCTGCGACAAATTCCACCTTGGTCTCAGCAATGCTACTGTGCAGTCACATGACAAAAGATCCTGCTCCTATCGCGATACCTGGATGAATGCAGACTCTGTTGGGTCAATAAGGGAGCTACCCGTCATCAGCCTCTGCAGCACGGTTCGTTATCTTTGCGCGGACGTGACCGCTGGCCTCAAGTTGCCAATCAAGTGTATCCCGGACGGTGAAGGTGCTATTGGACATGTCTGGTTTCTGGGTCGATGAGATGAAGGATTTCTGGTCATTTTGTTCAAGTCGAGCATGCATCTCGTGCTCAGAGCACCCTTGACGCCCTTTACCAGGTGGGTCGCTTTCTATTAACCATTTTGGTCTTGAGACCGCCATGTCTCCAACGCCGCGAAAGTCCGTCCTCACGTTCTTGAAGATCGGATATATCCTCTATCATGGTTTCTTATATTGAAAACTGTCTATAATCCAGACGTGGTAGGCACCTCGCATTGCAGAGAATTTTCAGCAACGAGAAGGCATTCGTTACTCATCCGGGCAACAGAAGCATAATGTCTACCACCGTGACGACAAGCGCTGAAGTGGGGACGGAGTATGAATACTTCTTCCGCGATGGGACGATGAACAACCGGCGAAAGGTCCTCCGCGGCGAAGAAGCCGTCGAGACATTTGACGAGATCCCACTCGTCGATGTCGGCGGCATCTTCAGCGACAAGTACGAAGAACGACTGCTCGCTGCCAAGGAGATTGCCGATGTGTGCAAGACCGTGGGCTTCATGTACATCAAGAATCATGGAATATCGCAAGAACTGATCGACAAGATGTTTGAGCTTTCTCGCAAATACCATGCCCAGCCTCTCGCCGTGAAGAAAGAGCAGGACGTGTACAAGTCCCCGACGTTGCGGGGGTATGAGATTCATTACACCAAAACGCCGAACGGCGATGCAGGTGAGACCAGGCTCACTCGAAATCTACTGGGACCAAGTGAATTGATGATATCTCAACAGTCAAGAAGGGGTCATTTCTCTACAGTTACGAGCCTGAAAACGACCCGCAACCACCAACCCTGACCCCGGAACAACGCGAACAGTGCATTGGAATTCACAATCAGTGGCCGGCACACTTCCCAGAATTCAAGACCACGCTGCTCCAATACCAGGCTGCACTCCTGACACTCGCCCGTGCGTTACTGAGAACCTTTGCCCTGGGTCTGGGGGCCGAAGAAGACTATTTCGACTCTCTTGTGACGGCGCCTTTTGTCTCGATTATTCTCCAGTACTACCCGCCCCGAGCGCCCGGCTCGGCAGACCTAGACGGGCTAGGTGCGCACAGCGATTTCGAAAGTATGACAGCCTCTCCGGTGCATCTACTGTGGCAACTAACAATCGACAGCGTTCACCATCTTGAACCAGGACATGGTCGGAGGTCTCGAGATCCTCAACAAGAACGGGATCTACGTTCCCGCCAAACCCATCCGGGGGACCTTTGTCGTGAACGTGGGAGACTTCCTGCAAAGAATCTCAAACGACACCTTTGTCTCGACGGTCCACCGTGTTCGCAACGCTTCGGGGGTAGAACGCTACTCCATTCCATTCTTCTTCAGCTTCAACATGGACGCTGCAGTGCCGGTAGGGAGCGGACGTGGCTTCTCCACAGGAGTGAGACTGACATGATGTCCAAGGTCATGCCAGCTTGTACGTCAGAAGCCAACCCAGCCAAATACGAGCCGCGAAATCTGCACGAGGTACGTGACCCCCGATGGCATGATGAAGCCACGTCGTTGACTCTTCCGACCACAGTACACGGCCCTGAGACGGAAGCGACAGAGAGAACAGCACGAGAAGGGCATTCATGACACTCTTGGTGAGCCATTGCTGGTTCGATACAGCTGAGCGGGGAGGCTGACTTGTCTAGTTGTCGAGATGTAGTCACCACCAGCGGACGCGAATGAGATAGAGCGCTTCGACAAGCCCCAGAGCATGCTGCATGACGCGAGAGGAACCATGCTGTCAGACAGACCTGGCATGTATAGATGCTAGGAGGAGAATGCATAGGATACATCCACTGAAAACGTAACATAAATTCAACAGACACGTCCCGCTTCAAAATTTCGTCCGCTCGTGACTCAGCGGGAAGCGGAAGTCCCAGTAACCTAGGTAAAGACGGTAAGTCCACAGGTCAAGGATACCCACCCGGCGTTGATATCAATCGACGTGTTGTCAAGCACCGATTGGCTATCTTGTGTCTAACGAGCAACGGCCTACTCCGCGATCGGCCGCAGATCACCACTCAACGAGCGACATTTCAGACAGGAAAGGAAGCCGTCGAGTGAAAGCGACGGATATGTGACCGATATATCTGTTATATGGCCAGCCGGAAAAGGGGCTATTATACATTGCAGCCGAAGCAGCCGTTGTTGATAGAGGACCTCTTCGTATTATCTTGGGATCTTGACGTCTAGATCTGTGGCCATCCCATCCCATCCCATCCCATCCCGTTCCTTTCCCCTTCTCTCACTTGGTTATATATACATATATAGCCCGCTCAAGATGCACCTCGCGGCTCTGTTCGCCATTCCGCTCTTGAGCTCCCTCGTGCAGGGCAGCGCGGGCAGCTTCCTGGACCAGGCTATCCAGTTGATGGAAGAGACTCCGCTGCTGGACACACACATTGATCTGCCGCAGATCATCCGAAGCCTGAGTGAGTACAAACCTTTCTATTGATATCTGTTTGCGGACACTGCTGCTCACTGCCCCCATACGTAGACCGACGACCCCTCGACGCCATCCCGCAGCTGAACGGCTCGTTCCCGGGCCACGTCGACATCCCGCGGATGCGACAGGGCCGGCTGGGCGGCGCGTTCTGGACGGTCTGGGCGCCCTGCTACGACGTGACGGGCGAGGATCCGGGCTCGGACTTCAACACGCCCACCAACCACCTGCGCGACGCGCTGGAGATGCTCGACATCATCCAGAACATGATCGCCCGCCACCCGGACCACCTGCAGTACGCGCGGTCGTCGGCCGACGTGTGGCGCGCGTTCCACGCCGGCAAGATCGCCTCGCTCATCGGCATGGAGGGCACCCACGTGCTGGGCAATTCGCTTGGCGCCCTGCGCGTCTTCGCCCAGCTAGGAGTTCGCTACGTGACCCTGACGCACACATGCCACAGCGCGTTCGCGTCGTCGGCCGGGCCGGGGACGCCCATCGACCCTGTGCACGCGGGCAACGCCCTGACGCCACTGGGGCAGGAGCTCGTACGGGAACTCAACCGCGTCGGCATCCTGGTCGACCTGTCGCACACGTCGGACGCGACCATGCGGCAGGCGATCGCGCTGTCCGAGGCCCCCGTGGTGTGGACGCACGCGGGGGCCCGCGCGCTGTGGGACCACCCGCGCAACGTGCCCGACGACATCCTGCGCCTGATCGGCGACGGCCCCGGGCAGAAGGACGGCGTGATCCAGTCCATCTTCTTCCCGCCCTTCATCGGGCCCAACCCGGGCGCCAACGTCTCCCGCGTCGCCGACCACATTGAGCACATCGCCGGCATTGTGGGGCGAAACCGCGTGGGCATCGCCTCCGACTTTGACGGCATGTACATCTCAGTCGACGGCCTGGAGGATGCGAGCAAGTACCCCAACATCGTAAGTTTTGTTCTCTCATCTCATCGCGTCTCAAATGCAGTGCTGTGCTGTGCTGTGCTGCTGCTCAATTCTATTTCTCTGCTGACACGGACGGGACGGGGGAAAAAATAGGTCGCAGAACTCCTCTCGCGCGGCTGGACGGCCGAGGAGATGAAAGGCGTGCTGGGCGGCAACCTGATGCGGATCATGGACAAAGTGGACGAAGTCGCCGAGACGCTCAAAGACCGGCTGCCGTCCTCGGCCATCTGGGAGAAGCGCCAGGACCTGCCGGCGACGAAATGGGGCGGCGGCGGGGTGCAGACGTACTGGCCCCGAGACGTCAAGGAGGCGGTGGAGAAGATGACGGTGCGGCATGACGAGTTGTGAGGGCCCTTGTCGTCGACGACACAGGAGGTATGTTCCTGGTTGTGAAGACAAGGCTGAATGAAGTGAGAAAACAGGGGCGAGGGAGCTTGACACACGGGGAGAAAAAAGGGGGCGTCCTTAGGAGAAATATACTACCGCTGCAAAAATGAGAACGAGAGATGGAGAGATGAGATACCATTTTCCAGGGCCTTGAGAAACCTGTGCTAGTGTCTTTCTGAATCGAATATCAAGTCACTCACTGTGTTTGATATATTGTCGATATCCTGTCGCGCCAGGGGAGAATGACTGTTTTTGAGGCCCGAATGCTGCCTTGTCGACGAGACTCAGACTCCAGCTATGACTCTGTTCTCCTCTATAGATAGATAGATAGATAGATAGATGGATAGATAGATGGATAGATGGATAGATGGATAGATGGATAGATGGATGGATGGATAGATAGATAGATAGATGGATAGATAGATAGATAGATACCCCGACAGCTATGGAGTCGAGATTTCCCAGGCTAGCGCGGCTGGCCACCTGCTTGTTCTTCTTCGTCGTCTTCTTCTTCTTCAGCTTCAGCTTCAGCTTCAGCCGTGTCTCGTCAACTGCATGGCGCTTAAATTACTACACTACGGTGGTATGCCTCTCGGTACACCCCCGGGGTTAGACTGCCTCGACCTTGGTTAATACCTGGCTTTTTTCCAGCAGGATCCAATAGGTCTTTCTTTTGAATGATAGCGGGGGACTCAGGCTACGGCGGAGACAGTATATGACAGAATGACTAGGTGCGGCGGAGGAGATCGAGCAGTGTCATTCATGCATTGGACTATGACATGGACATGGGACATGGGGTGTCGAAACCCAAGAAGATGAGCCCCTTGCGCAGAAGCGAATCGAATAACCAGCAACAGAGGCGTGCTAGCTATTATCTATCTCCTTCCGATCCCGATTCCCTCCTATCCTCCTCCATCTGTCTCACTCACGGTCAACCTTCCTTCGTTCATTGGATGGCCGAGAACTTGGTCGGCACGAGGAAGCTGCTCGCGACCTTCGCGTTGATGGGCCCGTCGCGCTCGCTGGCGGCGCGCGCCTCGATCCACTCCGGGTCGGCGAAGAAGGCGTTCCACTTCTGCTCGCGCTCGGCCAGCGACTCCCACGCCAGCATGTACGTCAGGTCGTTGGCGTCAGGGCCGACGAGCGTCGTCCTGCATCGTCATCAGAACGAGCACATATATGTGATCGAATGCTTGTTCTGGGGGTAGTGAAACAAAAACAACAACACCAGTAGCTCAATCAGTATAGTGACACCCGTCCTCCTGGGGTTGGGACCACCAGAGAGACTCTGACTCTCTCTCTCTCTCTCCTGATGGGATGTGATGGGCTCTGATGTGCAATGCAGACGTAAACGTACCAGAAACCCAATTGCTTGATGCCGTGCTTCTGCCAGATTCGGAGCGTGTGGTTCTCAAAACGAGCCAGCAGATTGGGCATCCGGCCCGGGATGGTGGTGTAGATACGGAGTTCGTAGATCATCTTTCCTCGCTGTACGGGAGACGATTCTCTAGGCTTGAGTGATGACGACGGGGGCAGGCTCAGAATGGATCGAGAGTTCTCTTTTCTTCCCACTGAGACGGATAGCTCTTTCGATAGCTGTTTGATCTCTTCAATCGCAGACCCGGGCTCGCTGATAATATTATATTAATAAACCCGGCGCGTTTATGCGGGGTAAAACATCAGACAGAGCACGAAACGAGACATCGCACTGCCGGCCGTCGCCCAGCGATGCGGGGAGAACGAAGGAACCCGTATCGACTACCTAGGTAGAAAATGAGAACAAGGCCCAGTTACTCCAAGAAGTGAGATGCAAAAACGGAATATCCCATAGCTCCGTCGGCCGCGGACCCCGCTCGCTGGGGGTATTTGGGTAGTGCATGATGAGGAAGGGATGGAGGGATATCCGAGGACACGGCGTGCGTGCGTAGCGGTACAGAGCAGTCGTTCGAGACAGGGCGTCTGGGGTACAATGAGCACGCACGAGGACGAAAGCGGGAGATCAAGCGAGGAACGGGTGGGGAGATAGGGACGTGCCTCTTTCCCTAGCCCTAGATATAATAAGAGGCAGCTCAGCACCACAAAGGAAATTCCGTTGTCAGAGCACGATTCCGGTAGATACTGGTCACAGACACCAAAAAAAAGAGTCTGGAATCAAGTGCATTCGACTTCCTGGCAGGTCTTATTGACAACAGACAGAGACCCGAGCATCTGCAGGCGCTGAAAGGACTGCTGTCTCGACACATACCAACGACCCAACGAGCAACTCCAGCAGCGAACGAGCATCTTGACCTGCTGATGCTCTCAATATGAGGCTTTCCCAATTGCAATCATTGGGCTCAAGGCATTCAATCCGAGCTTAGGAGAAAGCCATCTGCAAGATGCTCCATACCAGGAAGATATTTCCGCAGACCATGACGACGGACAACCAGACCGTGACAACACATACTGGCCAGAAGAATCCCTTGCAGGCTTGCACCCTTCTTCGAGCTCCATGCAAAGAGACTTACCTGAACCTTTCTGGGGCCTAGGCCCTATGTCCGTGCACAGAAGTCCTCGTGTCGAATGGGCTGAAAGTCTTGTTCCAAGTGACAAGGTTTAGCAAACGCTTGACACTGCGTCCACCACCAACAACAACACGCTGGGGCCAGTCCATACCACACATGGAGAAACGCATACCATTGGGAAGGCGGTGGCCTCGTAATCGAGACTCTCGATCCCTGTGTGTGACGTGACACACGATGTGAGAAAGGTTGATGCTGGCGTCGACACGAACGCTGATGCAGGAGTGATAAGGACAGACGGTGTCACCCTCAGGGTCTCCCTCGTTTTCTCCGTCTTCAGCTTTGCCTCTCGAAGTTGTTCTCGAGCGACAATCAAAACGATATCAGCAAAACCCGGTATGGAGAAGATGGATACCTCTAATCCCATCCAACGCTGGGTATCGTACGCCCTGCCCGGCGCATTCATTCTTACCAGCGTCATTTGTATGTCTTCTCGAGCCCAGAAAGCCTTTCATGGTGAGCAAATCGTGCGTGATACACCAGCTGAAACTTGACAAGGCCATATCCAGACCGCTGTCTTCCACCCCGGCCTGCTCGTCAGCCACTTCGCGCGCTACAAGGAAAAGGCCTTTGCCAGCCTCTGGGCCATCGGCGGGCTGATCTGCGCCCGAGACACCCCCGAATCTCTGGGTCCCATCTTGGCCCAGAGCAGCGGCGTCATTCTCGATGTCGGCCCCGGCGCTGGCCACCAGCTGTTCCGCTTTTCGAACCCCCAGGGCATCACCGCGATCTACGGAGCAGAGCCGGGCGTGAGCATGCACGCCGCTTTGCGGAAGCGCGCCAAGGACGCCGGCCTGGGTGACAAGTACCACGTCCTCAGCTGCGAGGCGAAGCTCGAGTCGCTAGTCCCAGCACTCGCGAAAGCGGGACTTCTCAAAACGGGCGATGCCCACGGCGCCGGAGAGGCCAACACGCCCTTCGACGAGATCGTCTGCATCCGCGTGCTCTGCGGTATCCCCAACCTGGACAGGGTGACGGAAGGCCTGTACAGCGTCCTCAAGCCTGGCGGCCGGATGGTCGTGTGCGAACACGTGGTCAATTCGGGGGACAGCACGAAAGGCGGCACCGCGGCGGGCCGTGCATTGCAGAAGTTCTACATGTGGATCGGCTGGAGCTCGCTCATGGGTGGCTGCGAGTTGACCAGGGACACGCTGGCGAGTCTGCACAGAGCCGCACAGAGGGATGGCGGCTGGGCTAAGGTCGACGTCAAGCTGTGCGATCCATACAGCACCATTCCGCATATCGTGGGGACATTGGTGAAACGGAGGTAACAAACAAGCAAGCTGAGTGTTGCGTCTGCTATTTTATTGGCTGTGACCGAATGAAGTTGTCTGTGCTTGGAGCGGACATGGACGAGTTGGTTCGATTCGCCAAATGGAGATTGCAAGTCTGGCCTGCCTTGGGAGAGAATGTCCACGCAGGGTTCTTGCCCGTCAACCAGGAGCTAGGAGTGGGTGAAGAACACAGGGTTGCGATGGTAGACTTGAAAGCTCTGCTCTAGTTCCCATCGCCGCCATCCAAAGTGACGAGGCCCTCCTCAGTACTCTACTCAACGTCTGCGATTTTCACCCAGTCTCAATTGCTATCAAGCATAGTTGAACCATGGCCATTTAACTGGCCAACTTTTTGAGCTTCCCTTCGTTCATTCATTCATTCCGCTGAGCAGAGTCAGTCGGTGAGCGTCTCGCCGCTCGCTCAGGCAAAAGAAATTGAGATCTCCTCCGCCTCGTTTCCCTCCTCAGCAGTCCTATCTGTAGGGACAAAAGTAACAAAAATACGGTGCGCGAGCTGTGAAACAAACACCCTAGCCAGACCCCGGAAATGAGGTGTCTGGCTGAAGAAAGGAAACCAACCGCCACAGAAGCCAGGGTAAAACCAAGACTCAAGGAGTCAGACTTTGTACTCGTCGCGCCTTATATAGCACTCACAGGGATCACCGGACCGGACCCTGTTCAAACGTATCATCGGCCTCACTGTCTGTTGAATCAGTCCTTTCCCATGTTGCCACGAGGCCATGCCAATGCAGGCGTGGAGGAGCAGTGATGTGCGCATTTCTCTCTCTCTCTCTCTCTTTCTCTCTCTCTTTAGCAGGGTACACGTTGTCGTTATATACGTCGAAACAGACTATTATTATTGCATTCAAACTTGGCCCGCAAGTCATGGTTGAATTGATTGTCTATCTGCTATTTTCATTCCCCTTGGACTGTCCAGAGAAGAGTGGAAGTGTGGAACCATCTTGAGTATTTATTGCTCGACCAGGGGACTGCAGTTTTGCGAGAGAGAAAAAAGCAGCCGGCCCTGCCTTGGGTCAGTGTTGCCGTGAGGGGGCGTTTCGCCGTTGAAAGCGCGGCAGCCTTACGTGGCTCCTTGCTGTGCGCTTGGGGGACTTGTAGATCGTGGCATAGTACTCGTCGGTGCGTGTCAGTCCCATCGCCCTCTGATAAAGTTTGAAATTGCCTTCTGGGAACGCGGCGACCAGGGCCGAGCCGACCTTGGTCACCGGGGCGAGAGACACTCGTTTGACTTTTGAATACTGTGTGCAACGGGGACGTGTATTTGAGAGCGCGCACATCCACCCGCGACCGAGACAGGCATGTGTTGGCATGAGTTTCTCGCCCGTTTTAACGTTGCAGTCCCCACGACCCCTGTTCATGTCGTATGACCTGGCTCCTTTGGCTCTCAGTCACCGCGCATCCTCCGCGTAGCACTTGCACGCCGCGCCTCGAAGAGGATTCCTCGATCCTGCCTGCTCCTCCTCTTCCAGTGTCTCTGCGAGCTAAAGCCTCCAGCTCCCGCCAGGATGGGCCCGGGGCTGCTCTGCGACCATATTCCAGGCATGCCAGTTGGGTGCTTGCGTTGGAAGTGTTCACCAGTTCTCTTTCAGCCCCGTAAACTCTCAGAACGACTCCAGGTGGCTCAGAGAGTGGTTGGATGGGCGGACGAACATACTCCATACACACAAATTTTCCCTGGCGCTGTACGCCTCTGCAGACTCTCCTTGAGTCGGCACATTCCGGCTGCGCAAGTGTAGCTTGAGCATCAGAAGGGGTGGTTTGTTGTCATTTCCAACCCAGTGTCGGTCGCATATGCGTGTCGGATCTGTCTGCCGCTCCGCAAGTGCCTCGACTCTAAGCCCGCTCGGGAAAACATTGAAGGCCCCGGCAAGCAAGGAGCTCGGCGCAGAGGCGGTATTTCATATATATAATAAACGGTGTGGCAAGTTGTAGTCTGAGTCGATTGAGTGTCGTCCCACTTCGACGTGGGTGGTATCAACAAGCTTTAAGACCTTGTCGTGGCTTGCGGGGTACTTTGACCGATTCGATGAAGTAATCGACAGACTTGAAAAGTCGACAGGCGCCCCTTAATTCGACAGGGGAAGCAACCCGAATTCACACTATTACTGCTGGTGCATCATCGATGGCAGTGTCATGCCGATGGAGCACTGGCGAATTCGGCAGGACTCATGGCCCAGCATGAGACGAAAAATCGGAGTCGAGCTGTCCTAGGGAGGAACCGCGGCAGTAGAGTCGTAGTGGGATTGACTCCATAAGTGAATATTGCTCTTCTTTGGATGCCAAAAGCCTCTAAGTCGAGAGCTGTGGCAAAGGTTGACCAATGGAGAGGAGCCTTCTGACAGCATTTCTGGTGACGATCGGTAGTTGGTCATCTGTCGAGGCTGTCCTGCAATAGACGAGATGATGATGCTGACAGCTGAGCGACCAGCAGGTGAAGGAGCCATTCTCCCAGTCCGGTTTTCGCAGTCGACATGGATAAAATCAATCTGCAGCCATCCCTCGCCACTTGGCAGGTTTAGTGGACAGTCCGCGACTTGCTAAGGGATAGAAGATCTTCATTGCAAGGGTGGGGACAGGAAAAGCACTTGTTCGCCCAAAGGCGATAGCAGTCCAGACGAAACCTTCGCCGCATCTCTTTCCGCGAACGTTGAGGTCGCAACTGAGTATGCGGTGAAGAAACAAGTCAGGATACCCGGTGCATCTACCCCACAAAACAGGATGCTGATTGGACTAACTGTTTCTGGAAACCGGCTCCTCCCCCCAACCACGAGGCTGAGACCCCTGGTAGACCCCGTGGACATGTTGAAAAGACATCGCCTGGTGGTGGAGTTCTCCTGATGCACGTATACCCATCGGCTCTACGGAGGGGTAGGCACAGCAGCCGCCTGCGTGCCACTCATGTTCCAAATGACTTCCGCCGCATTCCCACCACGCGGCACTTTCCTTCTAACGAGGAGGAAAAGCGTTCACGTGCATTCCCATACGGACATAGTCGGATTATTGCGCCTCCTGGTCCGCTGCGGTATTGTGCAGCTATCCCTGCATACCCGTTATAGGCCAAGGGCGTGAGAAGTTCGATGCCATTTCTCCATGATGTTGATCTATTGCGTCACCCCGGGCTTATGCATCAAACTTTCCCACAATGGACGATTGGTGTAACGGCCACAACCTGTAACATTCACCCTTCCACGGCCGCAAGAGTCCACATCGTGGTCACTAACTTAGGTCCATCGCTTCACCGTCGGCAGTGCCGCCGGCTTCTGTCTTGACCGTTTCCACAAAGTCCTTGCGCCGGCTTCCAATCCGTTCCTCCTTGAATTTCTGGATCTGCTCCTTGACATCGGTTGCTGCAGGCAATCGTCAGCATGATCAAATTCCGGAAAATGAAATGAGAATGATCTTCGTAGTCCGCATTACCCAAAAAGAAAAAGGGGGGTGGGCGCTTACCAGGTATGACGTCCTCGATTTTCAGTGGCACTCGGTTGAATGGGTCGTGAGGATCACTCAACAAGTGGCTCCGTATCGTGCTCCTGTCAATGACAATCTTCGATACAGGCAGCCTCACAGGATCTTCCATGAGGGTGAACATCAGCGGATCCAAGTACTCGTCGGGGATCTCTCCCAAGTCCGCGTCCGCAGCTTCATCCTCTTCCTTAGCCTTGGCAAATTTCTCTATAAGACGCTGCCACCTATTAAGTTCTTCGGGCGCCTTGAGGACAAATTTGCGCATGATATTGCCTGCGTTGATGAAGTTCTCGGGCTTGTAGGATCGACCATCGCGCGCGACGGCGAGGATGAAATTTTCCCGTTCGCTCAAATTGAGGTAGACATCGATAATCTCGCTCAGAAGAGCCTTCGGGTTGAAATTGTATTCCTGCAAGTTTTCCACTTTGAGGGTCGTGGATTTCGGCCCGACCATCGCATCGAGGTTGTAGTCCAACATATCCGCCAACCGCTGGACGATTTCGGGCATGGTGAATGCGTCGGCGAGAGCTTCCGTGAAAAGCTTCAGCATCGCTACCGTCTCGTTCGTTAGTTGCATGTATGACTTGGCCTTGCTCTTTGCCGCTTCCAGTGCTTCCTCCTTTTCTTGTCGTTGCTGCTGATCCAGCGACGTGCCAGCCAGCGAGAGTTCTTTTGAGATGTCGTAAATCGTATGAAACGCCGTAAAAGATTCATCTAGCACGAATGTCACATCATTCAAGAGAAGGTTCACAAATCTCACGAAGAACTCCATGTTGACTTTTGCCTCCCTCAACAGATTGTCGCGGTACACAGTGTTCGGCCAAATACACTTGATGATCTGGAAAATCTCGAAGCGTACATTGAACTTGTCGAAGAATTGGCCGTGTCCGCCCATGAACTCCGCCTCTATGAAGAATTTCATCAAAGAATGCAATAGGTGCTCTGTCGCGAACGGCATGCTGTTGTATTGATCAGCGAGGATTCCCCGTCCGCCTTGGCGCCAGGACCAAGTTCCCCGAAACAGGATCGTGACCAAGGACGCTTTCAAATATGGATTTTTGATGTATTCCGAGTTACGCAAAAAGGTGATGCAGAGCATTATCAGCTCGTCTGATTGTGTTGCGGAGATGACCTGGGGCATGTTGTACATGATGAATCCAAAATTACCACTGATAACATCCAGGAAATACTCAGGGAGGTTCTTGAACGTCTCTGGCTGGTCGGGTGGGAGAGGAAGAGTCAATTTCTGCTTAGGAAATTGGCCATGTGGAGAGACTTGGCGAAGGATCCAGACCGTCACAAAGCGCATGAACTGCATGGAGCGAGTCTGTGCGATTTCGTCCAGGAGAACGCCCTGCACAGCATACTTGTAGGACAAGCCCTTGTCATGCTGATCCTTGTACCTCTTGAGTGCATTCTCGAACAGGGCCAGCTGGGCAGGGTTGTTGACGTATTTGTGTCGTTCTGTCTCGAAAACTTCGATTTGCTTGGCCATGTGCTTCAGATCTCGGTCCATGTCCTTGAGCATATTTCGTGCGGCTTCGCTCCCATAATAATGGGAGGCCACGGCGAGGAAAAAGCATTCTGAGATGAAGTTGTTGGTGCCTTCGAGCTGGTCCTTGTAAAACTCATCCGAGTGCTCTTGATCCGCGTTAATCTTCGTTTCCTCCTTGATATCAACGCGGGGATGTCTTCGGAGATAGCCAATATCGACTCGGTCAATCTTCGAGAATTGTGCATCCATAAAAGGTTCACACAGCTGGTCTAAGATCGCCGTGACATTGATCATGAAGCCATCGCTCGACACCGTCGCTTTGTCCACACGCAGGGCACGGCGTTTGTGATTCGAGTTGACCACTAGAGCAAACCAGTCCAGCACGCGTTCTCGAGCTTCCGGGGAGGCGCGCACCAGGGTATTGACAATATCAAATAGTTCTGTCTGATGGGACCTTAACGACATTTGCAGTGATTGCTGAGAGTTCCGGATCCTTCCTGGATCCATCGTCTTTGGCGCAGAGAAGTATTGCTTCGTCACTTCCGCTTGCAGCGGCGATAACTGGAAAAAGGGGCCAAGCAGTGTGCCAACCTCTAATTGCGCAGCGGGAACTGATTTGTCCACAAAAATGTTTGACTGTGTGATAGCAATGGCCACGGGCTTGTATCTAATGAGGTGTCGCAGCATAGCAGTATACCGCCGGTAGTCGGAATCCATGGTCAACTTGGCAAGACGCTCACTCAGATTCTCAACGGCGCCGACGAATGCATCCTTGATGGTTTCATCCTCGTCGAATCTGGTGATGACTTCCGTGAGGAAATCATGACAAACACCCCCATCCTCGTCTGGATCGGCGAGAAGGTGGTCCGCGAGTGCGGCGACTCCGTTGTAGTTGGCGCCGAACACGTCAGGCGTCGTGATGGACAATATGCACCAGCTCATGCAGAGTCTCCTAGCCTCTGAGATGATGGCCCACTTCTTGTTCTCGGGCGACCGATCTTTGACAGCCTTGCTCATTCTCGTGATTCTCTTCCAGCAGCCGAATAGCCAATCATGCGGAGTCGATTTCCCCAGATCTGCACCTGCTTCCATTATGGCCTGCTCAAGCAAATCGGTATTCAACAGCACCGGTTTGCCTTCACTCTCCAACTCCTCTCTCAGTTGTGCAAGGACGTAGAGCTGCTGACCGTGGATATCCTTGGTCTGTTCAGGGTCTAGACTGAGACGAAAGATACTCTTCAAGGTCCGGTCTTCCCACTGTTCGATGCTCTCGTTCGGCCGTGAACTTTGTCTTGAATTAGGTCGTTCCAAGCCGTCCATCTCCCGCTTCTGGGGAGTGACATTTGCCGGAGAGATTCGTATTCGGGTCGTTGGGGGGGGAGATGGTTCCTTTGTGACAGTGCCAGATGGGGTTGCTGAATCGGTCGGTGTTGGAAGGGCAGAAGGGTCTCCTTGGGGCGTCTCTGGTCGCGACGACGGCGTCGAGTCAGAGCCATCTTGGGCAGGAGTTGAGGCTGCGGCAACAGTATCCTGCGACTGCGGCTGCGGCTGCGGCTGTGATTGTTGCAATTTCGCGAGTCTCTTATTGCGGATCTATTTCATGTTAGAAGAACTTGATGCTTGAGCATCTCACGCACCTTGTCCGAGTCCATAGAAGGATCCGCCATGATTGTGGAGGCTGTAGATACAAAAGTGTCGCAGACGAGATTCCGGTGAGGTTTCGCCAAAGCCGACAATTTGGGGTTCAAGTTGACGTCGGTGTTGGTTCGAAGAGACTAGAATCAGTGGCACTGCGCCGGAGATAATAACTACTGGGCCCGCGGCGTGGCCGCCCCGCGCGCAACTCTCCAAGCAGTCATCAGCACGTTGCTGCCTGGGGACTGTGCCTACAGGTTGAAGGTGGTCTGCGGCGCAGGGGCAATCAATGATGGGGTAATGAAGCACCACTCTCCATTCCCTATACTAACTAACCTTTGAAATAATATAGGCGGTTCACTTGCAGCCTTGCCTCTGGCTGGCCAACAAAGGCGCCACCAACGCCAAACAAAACGATGGGATTCCCCTAAGCAACACCGAACGGACAAAGTCATACACATTTCCGCTCCATAACTAATATTGCCGGGTGACTTTCAACTCGTCCAGCCGGCGGCAGCCAGGCATTGCCATCTCCCTGGCCCTCTTCAGTCTGTTCTCGTCTGTGAAAAATAGGCCTGTAGCTTCATTGATCTCGTGCCGCTGTCGTTGTACTTCATTCTCGCATTGATATTTCAACGTCGAGACATAATCCACTTCCGCCCTTTGGTCCAGTGAGCTGAACTGTCTTGACGTGTATCCCTCCACCTCCGCTGGATTCAAGAAATAATCGATGTTGTACCTGGGTGTTACCCGATGCATCGTATGTGGTGGGACTGGGGAATCGTATCGAACATGCGGACCTGAATTGGAGGATCCAGTGAAAAATGATGACAACAGTGGAAGAACAAACAGCAGTAGCAGTGGTAACAGCTGTGTCAATGCCGATAAGCCTGTCGGTGCAGGTCCCGACTGCGCTTCTCTTGGCCTCCCTCGTGGTCTGGTGCCGCCCATGCGATGTACTGTGAAGCCAGGGCCGCCGCCCATGTTAAAGACGAACTGGGGCCCCCCAAAGCCGCCCCCTGCTAGCCAGGTCAGTACAGGTTTCATGGCAGAATCGCACGCCGGAGGACGTCTCACCAAATTGGAACCCGGGTCCCATGCCACCGCCGAAGAACCTGTTGAACAACTCCTCGGGCGAGATTTCATCTTCGTACATGGGTCCTCTCCCAGGCGACCTCGCGAAGCCACTGAATGGACTGGCTCCTGCGCTTGCAGCACCACTACTGGAGAAGCGGTTATCGGGATCACCGCCGAATTGATCGTATCTCGACTTCTTCTCGGCGTCTGAGAGTATTTGGAATGCGCGCGATACCACTAGGAATCATCAGCATTACCGTCTTCAACAATATACATGTATTCTCACTCTTGAAAGCCTCGTCGGCACCTTCATATCCATTCTTGTCGGGATGTGTCAACAGACTGATTTTGCGGTACGCCTTCTTAATCTCTCCATCACTTGCTGTTTTCTCGACCGCGAGGATCTCGTAGAAAGCCGTGGGACTACATTTTCGTATCCTTATCACTTCGGCCTTTTGTTGCGGCGTCCACTTGCGTTCCTGGTTTCCCTGATTATGTTCTCGTGAGTGGGCAGAGCCGTTGGCCCTTGCGTTGGAGCCGGAAGCTGTTGCGGACATGCCGCAGGATGGAGAGAGTAGGGGGTTCGTGTGCAGCCTTCACGAGGCCAGGAAGTATATAGAGAATTAGAGGAGGTAGCCCAACCAGGCTTTGGCACGATTACTCGAGTTTTGGAGGGGCGTAACTTTTTGCAGTAAAGGTGTTCAAAAGCGAAATCGCAAATCCGCGCCGAAGAATGGTGGGCTGCACTTACGAGAGGCGCCGTTGCCGAACCGCAGCCAGGAATGACGTTTACTCTGCCTCGTGCAACTCCCAAGCTCTCCCCAGACCCGACGACTCAAAACAAACCTTTACAGTTTGAAATACAATGTGCTGAAAATCAACTCTGTACTGCCAACATTGAACATGGCTGACCCTCAAAAACAAGAGAAAGCGAAAGAGTCTCTTGTAGTCACGGCCAAAAAATGGGGAGGTCTGTAACCACACTGTCCTCCAATGTTCGCATAGCGATTGACTACTTTCCCAGCCTACCTGCTTACGCTCCTGACAGAAAATCCCGTGCCTCCAGCTCTTCTTGCTACGCTCGTCTTTGCACAACATGCTCGCCCTTTCCAGCCCCTTCCCATGTTGTTCCCTCCTTTGTTACTCTTCTCGACGTATCTCAACCTCCAAGGGTTCAAGATCGACAGCGCTGGAACGACAGCTGCGCTGAGTGGTACCTACCTAGTGCTGGCTGGCAGGAGGAGGATGGGCTTCATGAATAAGTTCGGCGCGAGGGGCATCATTCGAGGCGCCACTATGGGATTATGTCTGGTGAATTTGGTGGGCGGAGGTCTTGCGTATGGGTTTGGAAAGAGAAGAGAGGAGGACGACAAGAGAAAACAGCTATGATCAACCCGATGAAATACATCCCTGAAATGGCCATTTATTATGGGATTCCTGAGAACAAATACCGAACACAATTAAGTCGGGCGGCAGCAGTGAGCAAATAAATCTGGCCTGGGCAATTGAATATATCATGATGCACGGAGCCGAGATCCTGAGTTGAGGACGATTATGGCACTGCGAGACGAGTCGCTTTTCAGAAAGATGGGTTAACGAAGGGCAGGCAAGGAGATTGTCAAGCTTCTGTGGCACCTTTAAATTTTATTCCTGTGTTTGCGGATCGATACTGGGAGGCTCTGCGAGACACGATCTTTGCCGGAATGGTCACAGCATTGAGTATTCTTGGTTGGAGCCAATATGGCTGAATGTATCATACGGCATGGGAAAAAAACCGGAAAAGCACATGAATTGGCGTTGATTTGTACACAGATATAGCACGTTGCACAAGTCTCCCACAGCATGTCCGTTGAATCAAAACAGTCATGTTTGTCGACTGCTTATCTCTGTCGAATAAACTTCAAACTGCAAAGCAGGCAACTTTTGTGTGTATGTGCATGTATCTCCTCTTTTGACGCACTGAGATCCATCTTGCCTGGCCAGAAAGGTCTGTTATCCCAACCAGGCACGGATTAAAGTGTAACACGATACCGGAGAACTCTCATTTGAGAAGTGGTTATCGATCTCGGCATGATTTTGACAACATCCGCTATGGAGAACCAGAAGAGGTGGAGCAGGATGAAGCTTCGAAAGTGCCGGGTCGTACTCACCAACTCACCTTGCCTCAGTTCACTGATGACGCGCAGTTTGAGGTGGGTCGGGATTTCGAATTGACCAGATTTTGAATGAACTCCCTACCAAACCATGTGCATGGGCAGGGGGCAGGGACATGAATTATATATATATCTCTTACCAGCTCAGGTTAGTGTGCCCCAAGGAAGAGACCAAAGTGGCGCGATGGGGGAGGTCCTTGGGAAAGAGAAAGAAGGAGGAGAGGGAAAAGACAGAGAAGACAGGAAAGGATTTTATAGACTGTATATCTGAACCCTGCTTGGCGAGAGGTGAGGCAGAAAGCTCTTTAGAGCGTATGGTTGTTATATTGTCAGCCAGAAGCGAACCATTCACCACTACGATTCTGCCAGGCCTGCTGGCAAGAATTAAGTGGAGCTGGATTAGAAAGGCATTCTCGTATGATCTGGGCAGCTCGAAAATATGTGGAAGCAACGGGGGCGAATATGCATTCAACAAAGGTATATTGAGTGCCCTGGACTAATATGTGAAGAAAAGAAAATTGAAGGAGCTAAAACGCCGGGTTGAAATATTTGATGCGGGTGGGGTCGCCTGCAACTACGGTACTTGGCAAGGCTGTAGGTTGCAGCCTCGCCAGGCCATTGTGAAAAGACGAGGCGTAGCATGTACTCCACAAAGAATGGCAGATGAAGAGCACTTGCCTAGCTGTTCCACTCCTGTATTCATCTAATTCACATTCCGGATTTATCTACCTCCCGATCACCAGAAGCAACGATGCCCATGAAATTTGCAGACATCGGACAATGAAGTTCCATAAAGGCCTGAATCCTAATGCTAGACTGCCATTCCACTCTTATCTTGACCGGCCCCCTTTTGAGTGCATCGCTCTCGACAGTCAAGTTCGTCCTCATAGCCGATAGGACAGCATGCCACGCCTTCTGACTTGTTTCGGCAAAACCACGAGCGCCTGCACCGGCCCAGAGCAGCTCGTCGACTTGCGTCGAGTATGGCTGTAATCACCAACTTGGTCGACAGATGATTTCCTCAGTGACCCATCGGCTGGGTTTTTTCATCCCCCTGTAGCTTCCCGGTAGATGGCGATGGCCTTGTTGCTGCCCACGGTGATAAATCTCTCCGCCTTTTGTCTCTCGACGCTGGTCTCGCCCTTAGGTTGCCACTTGACACACCATAGACCCTGTTCACTCTCGCCGTGCGTCGCAACACAAACTCGTCGCTCGATATCCCACACTTTCACCTTGCCGTCCAAACTTCCACTCAAGACATACTGACCATTGTGATTCCAATCAAGGTCTGTGATCCAAGCAGCATGCCCGCTGAGATTGACGATTTGTTCGCCTGATGCGGGATCGTAGAGTGAGATGATCCGTGCGTCGCCAGCTGCTGCTAGGAGAGTGGAGCCGGGAGAAAACTTGACGGTGCGGACGGGCTTGATGAGACCGGGAAGCGAGTGCAGCAAACGAGACGTGGCTGTCGAGAACAGGTAGATGGCTCCGGACTCGTGGCCGCTGGCTATGAATCGACCATCTGGTGACTTTTGTTTGGGAAGGACGACGCGTCAGTGTCCTTGTCCTCTTGCCAGTCGAAGCGATTTCTGCCAGGTAGTGGGATGCTTACCATGTCTACAGACATCCCGAAACTCCCTTTCGTCTCGAATTCCCTGATCTTCTCGCGGCTAGTGCTGTTTGCCAGATCCCATACGTTCACTCGTCCATCATGAGTTGTGCCAGCAACGAAATTTCCGTCAGAAGATAAGCACACGGCCCAAATCTCTCCTGTTTTTTTTCTTGGGCCGACATCAACATCCCCGTCGTCCTTCCACTTGCCCTCCTCGTATCTCCATATTTTGACCTCGCCGCCAAAACCGACACTCACGGCTCTTGTTCCAGTGTCGCGGTCTGTGCTAATGTGGTGGCAACCGAGTTTATGGGCATCTTTCAGGATCTGAGCGATTGGGAAACCTTCCTCAGTTGTAGAGTAGATTTTGATTGAGGACTCGCCCGAGCCTGTAAGGATTTGGGTTTGAGTCACCGCAAGGGCAAAAATGTCCGTCGTATGGGCTGTAAAATGTCATGTTAGCCGCAGAATAAGAGTGCGCTGCAAAGATTGAAGTTACCTTCATCGATTGAGTGGAGTGCGAGATATTGTTTCGACTGGGCCCCATTTCAGTTGACACGACTCCTAGCATGAATAAAGTTGGGTTACTGACCATTTCGACTGCATCGATGCATCATATACGAAGTTCAATGAGAGAAGTCGATCAGGCTGCCATCAAGAAGAGTGTCAACACTATCAAACCTAGACCGAGTGCAGCAGAAGAAATTGGGCTGCGCTTTGAACAATGTACAATTATCTTTGAAATGACGTAGTTTTACAATGAGCCCGCATGTTGTTGTCAATTCAACCGCAGCAGAGCCTCACACAGCACAAGCCGCCTCTTCCTTTGCCCAGGCCTCCAATGTCACGTACTTCGCTCAAGATGCACAACCTGTAGAATGCGATCATCCTACACCGCCTCTCCTCCCTCCAGACTCCGTTCAGAACAAGCACAGCTTCCTCTGCCACCGGCTGCGAGTAAGGCGTGGTCCACGTTCAATATTCGATCAAGTTTCATCCGGGGCCCGACCGATGCCTCCGCCTGGGATTCCACGTCTTCGTGACTATTCAACGTTCTGATGCTATATTCATCGAGTGTTCTTGATAGCATCGGTCCTGGAGGGGGAGGGATGAAATGAGCAATGCATCTCGGAGCCTGGTGTAGCGCTGCTGTTTACCCTAAAGAGTGAGGAATATATGGCCGCATTGATTCCCTTCTTGCATATACTTTGTTCCCTTCTTTTTTCTCCGCCCGGACGGCGCATCACAATCCATCAGCGTTTGGTCTCTGACGCCTTGGCTGCTTCGCTCGATTCCGCTTCTCTGTGTTTCCAGCTTTCGTAGATTTCTGAGGTGTCAATCAGTATACGTGATCGATATTAAGCATATCGTACTGACCTGCAACACAATATGGACATAACGTGTGGGCCTTTTTGGGTCTACCGCAGCCAGGGCATTGATTGACTGCTTTTACATCCTTCAGAGCTTTTCCAGCTAGTTGTCGGTGTCTCTTTTTCATGTGCGACGTCTTCTTTTTGGGAACTGCCCTCAGGATACTTTCCCAAATGTCTGAAATGAGGCTTGGGATACTTGTCGCGATCGAGGGTATTGCGATCGATGCGGAGATGAGGTTGTGGAAGGGCCACGCTTGTATTGATTTGGAGAGTATGCCCGTGCTCCTCCGAAGGAGCATCTGTGACAACTGATAGCTGCTGGATGCAGCGGTCAGTGCCATAGTTGCGGCAAGCTGCTTTTCTCTAACGAGCTCTGTGGAGGGAATGCTTCCCAAGAATCTTTCTGCACGGCCTTTTGACATTCAATGCGCTAGCTTCTCATGGTTAGGTCAAGCTAGTCAGGGACAATCAATAAAGCAGCGGCAGCACCAGCAGGAACTGTACACCACCATTTTAGCGTCTTCCAAAGTAACGCCCCTTGTCCCTTGGCACGAGACAAAAAAGGGGTCCCTTCCTTTCAATGCTGGCAAGATCGTCTGGGGAAATTGTTTCGTGGCAGGCCGTCGCAACTCCCTCTTTTCTCGTCCACAACTCATTGCCTCCATCCGTCTTGCCTCCGCTTGTTTGTTGACACGAATTTGTCTTGTTCCTCGCATTGATATCCTCGCTTCTCGCATCGTCGAACAGACACGATGACCATGGCAATGAACCAACCGAACGCGGTGTTTCCACGTTCACATGTCGGCTTCGATTCCATCACCCAACAAATTGAGAAGAAGTTGTTGAAAAGAGGTTTCCAATTCAATGTCATCTGTGTCGGTAAGGCGATCAGGAGCTTCTCATATTGACTCAAACCACTCACTATCCGCAGGCCAGACCGGACTCGGGAAATCGACCCTCATCAACACAATTTTCGCGAGCCACCTCATTGACTCGAAAGGCCGGCTTCGACCTGATGAGCCAACACGATCCACTACTGAAATCCAGACCGTGTCTCACAGTCAGTCAGCCTACCACATGCGATGGAAACAGGTCACTGACAAATTCGCAGTCATCGAAGAAAATGGTGTGAGACTACGGTTGAACATTGTCGATACCCCTGGCTATGGTGATTTGGTCAACAACGATCGTTGGTGGGTGTCCTGCGAATCTGTCGCATTTGGCAGCGACTTTGACATGTATGACTGACTGTCCTTCAGCTGGGATCCCATTGTGAAATACATCAAAGACCAACACTCTGCGTACCTTCGAAAAGAGCTCACCGCCCAGCGAGAACGCTACATCCAAGACACCCGCATCCATTGCTGCCTCTTCTTCATCCAACCTTCCGGCCATGCTCTGAAACCGATCGACATTGTGGTTCTGAAGAAGCTCTCTGACGTCGTCAACGTCGTCCCGGTCATCGCAAAGGCTGATTCCCTCACACTCGAAGAGCGCAGGGCGTTCAAGGAGCGGATCAAGGAGGAGTTTGCTTTCCACAACCTGAAGATGTACCCATATGACAACGAAGAGCTGGACGATGAGGAAAGAGCAACCAATGCCACCATCAAGGACATTATCCCCTTTGCGGTTGTCGGCAGTGAGAAGTCAATCATTGTTAACGGCAAGCAAGTTCGCGGCCGACAGAACAAATGGGGAATCATCAATGTCGAGGATGAGAACCATTGCGAATTCGTGTACCTTCGAAACTTCCTCACTCGCACTCACCTCCAAGACCTCATTGAGACTACCAGCCAGATCCACTACGAAACCTTCAGAGCCAAGCAGTTGTTGGCGTTGAAGGAGAGCAGTGCTGCCAGCGGCATGGCTGGTAGCAGACCAATCAGTCCTGCCGCTGACCGAGAATTGAGCAGAGGCTCGCAGCGCATGACCATGAACGGATATTAGGAGATTTGCACATTTGAAGGATCCAAGCAAGGGGATGGGGATGAGGACGGATTTGACAAAAGCAATGGTTGAGCTTGAGCGATTGCCATATCCATTTCTTGTCGCCTGAAACGTTATTCTAATGTAGCGTCTATGCAGAGAGCGGGCCTTTCGTCTTTGAGCTGGGGGTATAAAGTAATTCTCATGACTGTTCATCATCGCTGGGGGCGCCTGAAATCAAAACTCCGTCCACCTATTTTTGCTGCGTTGCAGTCTGGGCGAATCAAGTTGAGGATTCTGTACCCAGTTCCTTCATCACCCAGTCGTCAAGTTCCTTGAACGTGGCATCGAGATCATCGTTGATGATGACCTTGTCGTTCTTGCCCTCGGTCTTACAATACTCCATTTCATTTTTGGCTTGAGCCAGACGCTTCTGAATCGCTTCTTCGCTTGTGTCGCCACGACCACGTAGTCTCTGTTCCAGAACCTCAATACTAGGCGGCTGAATGAAGCATATCCTTGGGTTCAACTGGCTCTTCTTCAGCTGCTTGACGCCCTCCATTTCAATGTCAAATATGCATATCCTCTTGCCAGAGGCTGTGCTCCCATCAATGCTCTTGCCTTTTCCCTCGGTCACGTCTTGGACGGCCTTCTTCGAGGAGCCATAGTAGTTCCCGCCAAATTTGGCATGTTCTTCGAAAGCGTTGTCTGCGATCATCGACTCGAACTTTTCGGGGGTTGTGAAGTGGTAGTGGACGCCATCTTCCTCGCCAGGTCGGGGCTTTCGAGTGGTGTGGGAGACGCTGAATCCGAACAGATCGGGATGTGTCGCAAAGAGTCGCTTTATAAGGGTACTTTTGCCAGCGCCCGAGGGCCCGGAGAATACAATGGGTCTTGGCTCGCTTGTTGGTGCGGAGGCAGACATGGCCGCACCACGACTTATGGACTTGACGAAAGATGTCGACGTGTGCTCTGGGCGGGCTTGGAGTCTCCAGAACAGCGAGGTTACCCTGCTGGACATAGAGAGGTGCTTGTATCGAGCGTGTGGAAGCTCAATGCGGTGAAAAAAAAGAACCAATCGAGGTTATGCATCTGCGGTCTTGGCAAGGGCTTAAACGAATTCGGCTCGTCGGGAAGTCCCTCCGACGTCTCTCTAATATTGCAACTTGCCAAAGACACCTAATGTCAATCATCGTACCTTGTACCCGATCCCCCGAATGGAATCGCCAGAAACGCATGTTCCACCAGACGAGGTTCCTACTCAATCACCTCAGTCGCAGGATGTCCGTGAAGATGTTGTCCACGGTGTTGTGGGAAAGGTGCCCGGCAGTGACGGCAAGACGCGTCCACGTCGCCCACCCGTAAGTACCGACACCTTGTCTGAAATGCTTGTTACCATAGACGTGGCTCGGGTCTGTGGACTTGGCCCTACCAGTCTAGTCTAATGGGGATTTCAGGGTCGTCAAGTGAAAGATCCGTTGGCAAAGTCCATATCTATCCAATGTCAAAGATTGGAAGATCTTGAGGCCCAGCTCAAGGAGCATTTGGCCGATTCGGCAATTGACCGCGAGCACACTACACTGGAGTTCAGCTTCCCTGTCACGACTGCCTTCATGGTGGCTGCAAGGGAGCCTCTCGGAAAAAGAGATCTTAGTGACCCCAAGACGCCATATACGTACAGCCCCTTTAACAAGACCGCTGTCACTGTCGTTGATGTTTTGCACTCGATTCAAGACCCCCAGGAACGGGCGACGATGCAGAAAGGGATCAGCAAGACCCTCATCGAAGCATGTCAAAACGTAGATGGGTATCGTTACAGCTTCCACAATTCTTGGGTTAGTCGAGAAGATCAAGCAAGCAGGTTTTCCTACTGTGAGTTTCCTCACCAAGAAGCTCGTTTCCCGGAATCTGCCCTTCGCGGCATATCCTGTCCCTTGCTAATTAGACCCCAGACTGCAATGATTCGGTGCTCAATAAGGGCCGCGCTGCTAACGAGGCTACTTCCAAGATGAAGACTGGCGTCAAAGTTCGCAAACCAGTCTATGACTGCCGCGGCGTGATCTCTATCAAGTTCTCTATGACGAAAAATAGTTTGGAGCTCTACTACAAGCACATTCCTCTACACAAGACCTTTGAAGAACGGGCTCCGCGTCCGCGCAACGGCTCAAAGCGCAAGCGCCTCCTGGAAATTTTCCATCCTGAAAAGCTTGTGACAGAAAAAAAGAGAAAGTCAAGTGAACCTCGACCACCGAAACCCAAGAAACCTGCTACACGCCCGCATTCGCCTGCAGACACGCCACAGAGAGAAGACAGCCTGGCACCATTATTCAACTTCCTCGGCAGGATCGAGACTGCACCATTACCCTCAGTAACCCAAACAGTCGACGTCGACAACGCCATTATTCCTACTCCGGGCGACCGAAGTAAGCGCAAGAAGAAAATGTACCCCGGCACATTCATTTTAGATATTCCGAACCCACAGAGACCAAAGCCACGCTCGAAGAAGACTCGAACTTCTGCCGCGAATCCTGCCGCTGCGCCAGTTCCTGCAACTGTGATGTCAGTAGTGCCAGTATCGTCAACCGAACTGGAGCTTCGAGCTAAGCTGGAGCAGGCCGAGCAAAAGATTCGCGATCTCGAAGCTGAAAAACAGCGACAGGCAAGAGAACACGCAGAGCCGAGTCGACCGACTGCCCTACAACAACACCAGGCACCGAACAGGCCTTCGCCTTCCACCCCGGTCACGCCTTATGCTCCTCCCCCACCCCATACATATTTCCCTCCACCGCAGTTCCATTATCCTCCCCACTCTCTACAGTGGAACTATGGTCCTCCATACCTCTACCCATATCCACCACCAGGACCACCTAGTCTGCCATATCCTAACCCTGCCCCAGGGGGTGCCCCAGCTGCAACACACCCTCATGCATACCACTATCCCTCACAACATCTGCCTCCGCTTTCGCAGCGGCGGCCTGGGCCGAACCCGCCTCCGGCGTATGGCTTCGTTCCCAATCCTTTAGACGCAACAACGGACCCTCTTCCCATGAGGATCAGGTCCTATCTTGGTCCTCCTCAGCCCCCTGCAACGCCTGATTCAAGGCCTGTCCCTCGCACTGAACCACGCACCGAGATGCAGCCTGCTACTCCAACTCCTCTCTCTTTCACAGAACCCGGATCTGGGTCCCCTTCTCGTCCACCCTCCACAACAGTGCCCGAGCCGCCTGACGAAACCGCATCCGCAACTGCTACCGCAGAATCGGCCCAACCAGCGTCCAAGGGAGAAAAGCCGCAGGCCGAGGCCTCAACTTCAACGACCACGGCAGAGCCGCCAGCGACAGACTTAGATGCGAAAAGCGCAGACGGCCCAGGTGAGAAATGAGAAACACTCGACCACGACGCTTACTCAACCCAACCCACCTTGGACATCATCAGAAGCCCAAAATTACGCCCTCCGCACTTTTAGGGGACGAGAGGCAGGGACCTGGCAGATGCTCAGTGACTTTCCTCACTCTAATAATAGACGATCAAGTTCTGATCCCAAGGATGATGCTAGGTCTACAGAGTTACCTTCATGCTTGCCTTTACTCTTTCCCCCCTCCCCCCCATTCCTATGAGTCAGGAAACAAGGGCACAGGACGATAAGTTTTCTTTTATCATTCCAACAGCAAGGCGCTAGGTTCAGGGGGTCGCTTGCCGGCTTGTTCGGCAGGACAAGCAGTTATTTTTCTTTCCTCCCCCGCCGCTCTAGAGCTTTGTATGTATGTGATCAATCACACTATCAATTAATATGTACACTTTAGCTACTTTTATTAAAGTAGTAATGGTCCTACTAATTTTAATTCTCGGTCTTTCTTTCCACTGGCCCATGCGGCACCGCTATCTTTGTGTGTGTGTAGAACTATCCGCGGCCAACGGCTAAAACAGCAACGACCCGCTCGAGGACGCAGATCCATGGCACCGACCTATTCGTTGGTGGTGTCTGTAGCTTGAACTTGTGTTCCCTGAGTTTCAAAAAGTCCAGACTTCCCGGCGGAGAGGGAACAAGGGTATCTCGAGGGACTCGATGAGAGTGATTGATTGATTGATCGATCGATCGATTGATTAAACGAACGAATGACTGGATGGATTGATGTATCAGATCAAGAAAGAGAAGGGAGACGTTGAACCCGGTCAGAGATCAGCCAGCCAGTCTTTGGACATCGGGCCGTCGAACGGCTAGCTAGAGAGCCGCCCGAGTCGACCCCAGCGGTGCTTGATTTCGAGACAAATAGACTCAGCTACCTAGCTCGCTAACTGACTACATACACGCGTACATAGTGCCGCCCAATAAAAACATGAATGCGCGCATACATAGTCAAAGTTCTCATGAGAAAACGTTGTCTTTCTTCCAAACATGACGACCCGGGGAGAAGAGGGGGTCGGTTCCAAATATTGGAAACCTCCTCTGCGGGTAAGGCATTGATGGGCATAAAGTGTGACTGGATACAGGTGTTAGGGTAAGTATACAAGGATAGCGAAACGGACAGATGGCTTGATACGTGAATCATAGGTAGCATCTCGGTCGTGGATAGCTTGACGATGGGTGGCTATTGGAACACATGGGGTAGTGATACAAAACATAGGACATACAGCAAGTTTCTTCACACGAAATCAGAAGGCAATGGATGACAGAAAGGCCATCAAGGCCGAGAAGGAGACAAGACCAAGCCCCGGGTCATGTTGGTGGAGAGGTTGGGCGTTGATGAGGATAGGCTCCGGCGCGAGCGGACGAGCCAGGTTGGACGAAAGCGGATGGCGGGACTTGCGATAGTGTCCGAATCGGTGAATTCGCACAGGGAGTCGATGCATCAGCGCTGCTGTTTGAATTAGAGAACCACCAAGAGAGTCGATGCGATGTCGCTACCATGACATCAACATCGCACTCTCAAGGATGGTGACGTTTCTGGACGCCTCGTCCTCGGGCCCTTCACAGATCTCTGTCACATCTTTTCCGTCCCAAGAGGTGACCGTCCGAAAAGCTCAAACCAACGTTGAGCCCCTTCCCTCTGGCTCTGGTAGCATCTTGTATCAGCAAGCTGCGAATGATATTGGAGGCGTAGATGTCGCTGTTCCGGACTTCGGTGTGTCCAAGATGGCGCTTGTAGTCGTCGGCGAACTTCTGCACGTCAGCGGCCAGGTTGAGGCATAGACCACAACCCCAGTGTTTCTTGACTCTCGGGCAGTCATGTGGATGCGCTTCTCGTTCACCTGACATACGCCGTGGGCATTGCTGTGGTGTCTCTTGCAGGTTGCGAGACGGTATGTTTGAAAGAGACAGTGGCGGTGCAGGCAGGCGAAAGTGGAATCCTTGTCGCGATCTGCGATAAGGTGTTGGGCAAATTCCTTTAAAGCTCAAGAATTCTTTCGGACAAAATTCAACTGAGCATGGAAATTTCGGCCACTGCATCCGGTTGCGGTCTTGTGGTGGTTCTCGCTCAGCTATGAGGGGAAAAGGATCCAAAGGTATCCTGAGGTAATAGCTCTCGTTCTGCTCCACTCAGCTGGGTAGATCCATCTACAGCGCTGTCCAGGTCAGGTACCTCGATGACGGCCGGGATAGCAGGAGAGACGCCATATATGGCCCAACGAGGCTGCGAACATGCGCTCACATCTCAGAGGTATAGCGGATCTGGTGCGTAGACTTTCGGGTGCTCGAGGCCGCTAGCCAAGTAGTCCATGGCCCGGTATACGTCATCTGGTAAGGGCGATTGTGAGGACATTGGTGATGTATCACAAGCAAATCCAAATCCAGCTGTGATCTCCTCCTGGACTGCCAGAATGAGAGATAATTTGAAGCTGGATCGATCAGAGATAAGTCTGGGCACGCGAGATTGAGGATCCATGAACGATTGCCGTGACAGACTTGTTCTTGTATGCTGCGGTAGTAGTCGAGGTTGTATGGAACTGAGGCTTTCCCAAATACGATAGAGTTCGTCGTCTTCTGCGTCGGCAGGCATATGCAAGGCATCTCGATATTCGGTTTACCGGAACTTGAGGATTTTGACCACGTCAAGGCCAGCGTCCAACATTTGAGCATTTTCGACTATATCTGGCCTTTGTTTGGGCTCTTCATTGACATAAGATACGTACTGGCTGAGTGCCGTGGGCTAGGACGGAGAGAAGGGAAATGAGTTGTGGCCCGAAGCACCAGACGGAGATAGTCGAATTGGTTTGTGAGAAGGAGTGTTCGAAACGTGACCCATTGCAGACCTTGAGCGTCACCACGGCGAAAGTGTTTGGCCTCTAGTCTTTCTATTGATGGCTGAGGACGAACGACTGAACAGGCTTACGCTGGTCCAAGCCTGGTGAATATGAGAGAGACGGACCGACGATCAAATGACATACACCGCGCTGAAAAGAGCCGGAGCAACGCCTAAAGCACCAGTTGGTTAATCAGGCACTGAGAGGGGGTCTCTGAGCCTGTTGAAAAGAGGAAACGAGGAGAGAAATTGAGAATCGCAGGGAAAGGGAGTAAAATTGTCTCAAGAACTTCCTGGGTTGGTTGATGGGCTGAGATTGTGCCTTGAGCCACGATTCCCGCCTCTACCCAGCTCCGCCGATCCAATATGCATGCCATGGAGAGACATAACAAGGACATAATATAGGGTGGAGTTCGCAAAGGGAATCCCCGAATGGGACGGCTGGAAGGCGTGGGAGTAGGCCATCTTAGGCATCGTCTTGATGCACCAGGACTCCTGATTACTTTGGAAGCTCGTATTGAGGGGTTGCTTCTGGGTCTCTCTCCCGCAGGAGCCACGTAAGGGCTATCGATTGGGATCCCAGGGCACCGCTCGAATTCGCGTTGGCCTCGAGTCGTGACGAGAGTGGAGTGGACGCCAGAAGGCGGCACGTCTGGCCATGGCATGGATGAGAAGTCGAGAGAAAGCCAGGACCAAGCCTTCGGACAGCTGACAATTGGAGGATGGCGCTGGTTTCTGCCCCCTTGCCCGATATCTTGGACACAATGTTCTGGATATCCACATGACCAAGAAGAGCAGGCAGGAGTGATGCTCTGGATTGAGATGTCGCCAACACAATCGTCCTTCGACTGACCGCCTCGGATCCTAGCAGGCGCACACGACGCTTACAAAAAAGCTGCAGACCCTGGTAGCCCGGTACCTGGCGCCGCCAGCAGCCCGTGCTCTGAGACAGGCATTAGCTCCTGGAGAGGACGCAGCTCAGGGCCCCTGCGTTATAAGCGCCGTCGAGTCAAGACCAGCATTCTCACCTCGCCCAATCGAACCTGTCCCCTCATGCCGAAAATTGTGTGCCTCGTACCGAGAACAAAAACACTCCGGATGAGGAGTGAGGCTGAAACAGTGGCGATGAGAGAGAGCGGATCCGGAGGATCCACAGATTCAAAGCTGTGGTTGGTAACTGCACGACATATTATTGACTCCATCTCATCCGTCCGCAACGGAAACAAAAGTGCTGAAGGAAGGGTTCTTGAAGCAGGTTTAATTCCCGGTGCTCCCAAACAAGGCGCTCGGAGGAGCCAGTCTTTCCACATGCCCGCCATTGACAACCGGACTGTGACTGTGACGACCACCGGTGCCGAAGAGATTCTCGTTGTACGGACTGTCAAGACCCCCACAGCGGAGAGTCTGCGAGGGCATCGATGCCACCACACTTGGTCGGTGGTGTTGGTAGCCCTCTCGTTACGCTGTGGGACCTGAGGAACTCATTAACATGTGATAGAGAAGAGTAATGCAGTCTCGGTAATAACAAAACTCGAAACAGCAGAATGGAAGGCGCACTGCTCAGAAAGTACTCCGTCCATCCTCGAACTTGCTAAGTGATCGGCAAATTGTGGGTGCATTGGGGCGCTGGCCCACCTTTAACGTAAAGGTTAGTAAGGCGTTTCTAGGCCCTAGAAGCCTAAATACGCGAAGAATTATAGCCTGCACTAGGGCTGCGATTCAGAGCTAACGGACTCGATGGGCGACGGGAATTCAGGTATTACAACGCGACCCACCAAGCCAACAGTGCATTGACACTTGACAAGACGCGGCCCATCGGCGCCCGTTCAACCTTGATAGACAGCTGCCCGGACCGCCGCGCCTGATGAAAACCTAACGATACTTTGGCCTATCGTAGTACAAGAATGCTTCCCTGCGTGCGTGCGGTGGAAGAGATAGATTGCTAGCACACTAAGAATTGTAATCAGAACAAAATGCCAAATGCTGTTGAAAACATAGTAATGATACAGGCGAGGCCAGGAGGGCCGTTCCTCCATTCCTCAAGAACATTCAACAAAATATGAGTACATGACTGGGGCTGGGGAATCGGCGCTGGGATCGTAAAGCATCGAGGTCGTATCAGGTCGTTAGTTGAGAAAGTGTTACACAATGAAAAAGCTCAAAACACCCGACAAAAAATCGGCCACTTGGCAAAAAATCCCAACAAATTGTAACTTAAAGCATTGGGGGCTGGTGGTAGATACAGAGAAGGCTTCGGAGGCATGGATGTGGGTGGTAATGATCGGAAGCTGTTCGAGTCGTGAAGCGGTCGTAGGTCAATGGTTACCGTTGAACTCAACACTGGTTGTATCCGGGAAAGAAGTGCAATTGTTACGAGAATCGACGTTGAGCCAGATGTTGTCGAGACCGTCCAGATCAGCCTCGTCCCATTTGCGTTTGAAGGACATTGAGGCAAACAGTGCCGTGATGAGCCGCTCTGCCACAGCAGGATCGGAAATATCAGAGCCTTGATATGTACCGTACTCGAGAGCCGTCCGAATTTCCTTGACAGGCGGCTGCCAGGCCAAGTCCCAATTTCCAGCTTGGATGCCCATCGCCAGGCTGTATGCTTCCCACTTGCTCTTGGTCGCTTCTTGCAAAAGCAAGCTCAGGATCATGGTGGAATATTTGATGTCACAAGCCTGCGCCGCACCGTCCTTGAAATGGTTGATATGGTGTTCGGCATGGGAGGACACATCCTCCGACAAATGCACGCAGATGGAACATCCCCAGTATCTTTTCTCCCTGACACGGATGATTTTGACACACATATCACCTTGCTTGCATGAATCGTGGTCCCTGCTGTGATGGCGCCCCCACGACGCGTGCCGGTATGTTTGCATTGCACAGTCGTCATCATGTTGGCAGATGTGGATGGTATCCTGTTCGTGGTCCCCTTGCAGGTGTTTCCCTAGCTCGGTTGAGCGCAGAAACCTCTTTTTCTTCTCGCAGTCTGGTTCAGAACAGGGATGCCCAGTCTGTTCTTTTTTGACAGTCCTTTGGTGAATCGGTCGATCAGTCGAATCGGTACTGGCAGCTGAGGGCCTGTTGTCGTGTGTCGCTTTTCCACCGGCGCTGTAGTAAGTGGCAGGGGTTGAAGCGACGTAAGAAACGCTAGCATTGCCAGCACCAGAAAAACTAGAGACATCCACAAGAGCATGATACGGATACACAGAGGTGACCCCTGTGGTATTTGCATTTGCCGGTTGATGCAAGTCCGCCCGCTGTGGCTGCTCGAAATTGGGCGCGGTGAAGGACATAGTAGGGGCTATTGTGGTACCGTCCCCATGAACGGCCGGATCTCTGGAGATCATGGCGTCCATTTCTCCGGAGACATTGTGCCACATCGACGGTTGAGGTTGTCCTTGAATCAAGTTTGTGAATCCTGCAGCATACGTTTCAATTGTAGAAGTGCTCGGGTCTGTTGGAGCGGACCATTGGGGCTTGTTGGGCCCGAGGCTTGCATTCCCAGGCGCATAACGCATCGCCGCACCACTGGATAGTTTTCGTGTCTTCGCACCCTCTCGCCTTTGATACACAATTTTCCACGCAGCTTGGACGACATTCTCGTCTGCATTGGCTATTGTGACGAGCTGGTTGAAGTTTTTTGGTTTGCAAAGACACGAGATTTGTTTATGGCTCAACCCAGCCGAAAGAAGGTTCTCCAGTAGCTTCGCCATCTCATAAGGGGTGGGAAGCTGGTCCTGGTATGGGCTGTCCTGTCCCATATAAGAAAGGCCAATCTGACTTGGCGAGTTTGTGGCAGGTGAAGACATATACGCCTGAGCTGGCGATTGCATGGTTGGCCATCCTGGAGGAGAAAAATTGTGCATGCCGGGACGCATCTCGCAGTTCGTGATCAAGATCTAGCGAAGTCTCCCTAGCAGTAAACACGAGTGAAAGAGCGACAGACAACTAGGTTGTAAAATGTTGGTAGTAATAAATCAATGTGCCAACAAGAAGCTGATAGATGAGCCACACAAGGAGCGAACGTGCTCGCGGCACAAGAGAGACAACCGGAACAAAGGAAGGAAAGGTTGGAGGGGGAAGGAGCTTCAACATTTGAGCTGGATATTAACTTGTCTTGTATAGTCCTTTCAAGCCTGTACGGCGCACCAAGGCAATTCATCTCTCGGCACAATTCATCTTGCCTTGTTCCAAGCACTTACGATCAGGAGACCCACCCTACCATATCGCTCTCATGGACGTTTGAGCCATGTGAGCAACAGATCAAAGACTGGTGAAGCTGAGGCGGATGTTCACGCAAGTCAAAGAACGGCTAGAGGACTGAGTTGTTGGCTTACTTGCATAAAATGAGAGCGCGATGGACTGGAAAAGATGAAACCCCTAATGCCTGCATGGCCCCTGAGTGAAGATGCCACCATCGGCGAGCCGTTCGCCACCGCGGATCTTCTGAATGGACAGGCCTTGCTTCGCCTCTTCAGGTACCAGATTTCCAGGCGAATGGCAAGTTATGAGCCAAGGATAAAGGCCTAGTGAGCCCCATAGTCGGTAGTCGATTGGGTGCCCGCCCGGAGCGTCGCGGTACAACGCCATGCTTCCATCGACTGCATCTGATGAATATTGGAACAGAATACGAGAGCGCGGGTGTTTCAAGTCTTACCGACAATCTTCGATAATAGCTTCCCACGAGAAGGTGTGCCAGAGCCTCCGCCAGACCATTTTCGGTCATGCGATCAAGAGACTATATTGTCCGATTGACGTGTGGTGTGAACAAAACGCACAATGGAGATGAAGGACGTCGAAAAAGGGAGGCCCATCAAGGAAACAAATTGGCCAGTGGCCTCATAGCTAAAAGCATTCGTAGTGCACACGTCTGGTTGGGAGTGCGCCGCTGCAGTGCGGGTGAATCTCCAGCAGGTACCTGATTTATACGCATAATTAGGCTGCACCAACCGTCAGGTCTCACGAGCTGGACGCCTACTCGTCCCCATCGCTACCGTTTCTGCTTAGGCCAGTGCTTCTCTGCCGGCGTCGTGCAGGTGCAGCAACGAGCACAGCTGTCGGAATACGAACGCCACGGAGACAGTTTGTATGACATACAACCTGGGGTTGGTTTAAGCCTGTTGTCGATGCAACCATGGTCCACTGCAGTTCACCCACCTACTTCTTGCATGCTGAATTACCGCTTTTGTTGCGGTGATCAACCGAAAGTCTGGAACAGGTCGCGCTATGAGCAATATTCCAGGATCATGCACGCCTTTCAAAACAGTCGGATCCCGCAGCCACACCGATATTTCTTTGCAGGCTCTGAACGCTCGCAAATCACACGGCTCGCTTGAATCATGGGTTAGAACCTCTAAGTGCGTTTGTTGAAAGGCGATTGAAGTGACAGACGGCTGGCTGGCTTCGGGCAGGAGGAGGTACTGTGCATCTGGGCTCCATTCGACACGGGTATTGGAGCCATTATCGGCTCATTCACAGGGTCCACTCCTCCAGCAAAGGAACAAGCGACCCGAGCCTAGTGATCACTGCGACCTGGTGGTCTGGTTAGCACTGGCTCTTACCAACACATCTTAGCAGCCTCAATGCCAACTTCGTAGAGATGGGTCACCTATGTGTACCACATTCATTCCAGGGAGGATTTGCTGCTGGTGGAGCCGGTTGTCCTACAGGTGGTCACTAGCCATGACGAGCAGTGCCCACTGGAATATGGGGAATTGGCGACAAGCGTGGGATCATAAGTGATAAACTTGCCAAGCACTGTATGCTCGTCTCCGCAATGTTTGTCTTGTTTGCCAGAAATTTGGACCTGAAAAAAAACTGTCGAGAATATTTACGCCGCCAGTCGAGGAGCCGCACAGACTTGTGAGCGGTTGGACCCAGATCCAATATGGCAACGAGCAAGCGCCAAAGCGAGAGTGCAGACTATAAAGCGTCTAAAAGGATCAAAGTCGACAAAACCCGGTCAAAAGTCAAGGATGTGCCTAGGGAGGAGTTTGGAGGCCTCGACCATGCAAAGAACAGCTCCGCGCCTGATTCAGCAGAGAAAACGCACAAGAGGTTGATAGGAAAGTCTGGGCCTACGATACATGGCTCAGTCAACAAGTCAGAAACATATCTAAATGGTATGTGTCCGGGCACACCCCCTCTGTCAAACCCAAAACGCAGCTTGGCCTTTACTAACACCAAGTCAACAAATAGGCCAAACCTCACGCGAAGCCCATGCGAAGCAAAAGGCCCTCGCACACGATCGCAAGGCCGCCAAGCCTAACGCCGACTCCATCGCCCGGTCGAAGAAGATCTGGGAGCGCCTGCGCCGCAAATCCCATGTTCCCAAGCAAGAACGAGATGAACTGGTCAATGAACTGTTCCAGATCATATCAGGGCGAGTCAAGGATTTCGTATTCAAACATGACTCTGTGCGGGTTATCCAATGTGCTTTGAAATATGCAACCCCGGAACAGAGGAGGCGGATCACAACGGAGCTGAAGGGTAGTTACCGAGAACTGGCGGAGTCGAAGTATGCGAAATTCCTGATAGCAAAGATGGTTGTCGGCGATGACTCAAGTCGGGATGCCGTGGTTGAGGAGTTCTACGGCCATGTGAAGAGGTTGATTCGCCATCCTGAAGCAAGCTGGATCGTCGACGATATTTACAGGACCATTGCGACGAAGCAGCAGAAGGCCATCATGCTCCGAGAATGGTACGGGCCCGAGTTCGTCATATTCGGCAAGTCAAAGACACAACACACCTCAAAAGATGAGCAAGCGACTGCTGAACTTTCCGAAATTCTCGCCGAACACCCTGAAAAGAGAGGTCCCATCATGTCCCACCTTCACGAAATGACGAATCAGCTTGTTCAAAAGAAGACCACGGGTTTTACCATTCTTCACGACGCCCTGTTACAGTATTTCTTGAACTGCAAACCTGGAAGCCCGGAAATCGCCGAATTCTTCTCCATGCTCCGCGATGACGAGGAAGGAGACATCTACAAGAACCTCGCCTTTACAAAGTCGGGCTCTCGACTGCTGTGTCTTTGCCTGGCACACGGCAACTCCAAGGATCGAAGAGGGATACTGAAGTTTTTCAAGACGCATATCAAACTTCTCGCGAACGACCAATACGGGCATAATGTGCTGTTGACGGCGTATGAGGTTGTGGATGATACGGTGATGACTTCGAAGACAATCTTCCCGGAGCTTCTGAGCAAGGACCTTGAGTCTGATGCAAGGGAGCAGGAGTTGCTCGCGCAGGTCGAGCATCTAACCGCGCGTACTCCACTGCTCTATCTCATGTCCCCTGATGCACCGAAGTGGCTCATCACGAACGAAACGGCGGCACTGATTTCGGAGGTTCGTGACATCCGGAAAGAGACATCCAAGAAGGATCCGGAGACACGCCGCATCGAACTGGTGAAGAATATTGCACAGCCTCTTCTCGATCTTATTGCAAATCAGGCGCGATATCTGGCACAGTCTACCTTTGGGTGTCAGTTCATCACGGAGACCGTGTTTGGTTGTGCTGGGGTTAGTGACGTGCAGGCTGCGTTGAGTGCGATCGCGGATGTGGCAGCCGAGGCGGTCAAAGAGAAAGAGCAAGAAGAAGAGAAGGGTAAGATCCTTGAAACGCCTGCGGTAGGTCGCATGCTCAAGGCTCTCGTGCAAGGTGGCCGGTTCAACAAAGCGACAAATTCAATCCAACTGGTTGATCCGCCTTTGAAATTCGGCGAACTGTTGTTCCAGAAGATCCAATCGGAGGGTGGGCAGGAGGAAATCGTGGCCTGGGCAAATGGACCGAACAGTTTTGTTGTTGTTGCCATGTTGGAGGCTGAGAATTTTGACATGAAAGACGAATTAATGGAGGTGTTGAGAAAGCAGAAGCAAAATTTGGACAAGGAGAACAGAGGCGCCGCTCTCATTTTGGAGAAGATTGGCAGTGGTGGTGGGGAAGGGAAAGGCAAGCAAGACAATTGAAGTGGTTACTGAAGAAGCCGGCCAGGGGAGCTGAGCGTGTGGGTGTCGAGAAGAGCAAAGCCAAGAATCAAAAGCTTGGGGGAACGACATGTCTTTCAAACAGAGTGGATGATATAGGCACGGTCTGGTTATAGAAGGCGAGGCTGGCAACCCCTCTCAGGGGGGAGGCATTCGGCACGAATATTCACCTGCTCCATCTCGGACTTTGACACTGTCAGATCCGTGCCATGTGAACCTTTGTCCGAGGCAGGCCCAGAGAACTTTGTCGTTCTCCCGTGTCTCTCATGCCCATTCCACCCAAGCGAGGCTAGCATAGCACAATCGCGAATCATTGACGTCGAGATTGATGAGACACCACGTCCGCTCATCAACGGCTGCGAAAGCGAGGGAGCACATCTTGAAAGAGCCAGCAGACCCAATGAATGGCCTGGATGGCCGACAGCCGTGTGACGCCAGCAGGCACATGGGAGGGCATTTGGATGAACCGTGGAGGCAGCAAAGTGGCGAAGGCGGTTTGTATGTTTTCCCGTGTTGTATCCGGCAAGGAGGGGCAGGTGGCAGGCCCATGGGTTAGTCTTTGGTGGCAACGGACGGACGAGGGGGAGGGATGGAGGCCCCTGGTTCCTTGTTCCTGGCTCGGGCCCGTAGCGGTCACTAGGCTGTTCTCCAAAAACGAAAGGAAACCGACTGCCGCACCTGCAACTGCGTCACTAGTGCGCACCCACCCACAACGCACACCAAGAAACAGCCACCTCCAACTTTGCCCGTGGCTCACAATTGTCCTTCTAATAAGTCTCCTGCTTCTTGTCTACTGTTCATCACGGCATTATACGCATCTCTAACGCCATATCCTCACCCGCCATCCGCTCGTCGCCTCGATCGCCGTCCTCCCTCTCAACGGGCCATGTGCGGCCATGGCTTCTCCCATTGAGTTCTCCAACGGCCACCATCCGCAGCTACAGTACATTGACCTGGCGTTTGATAACGAGTCCCTGGACGACTCGGCGCGCGAACTTGTCTACAGAATCCAGCCAAAATGGCGGGACAGCCCAGGCCAGATTGAAATTGTCAAATTCACCGACGGCATCACAAACACTGTGGGTTCTTTTGCTTCACTTATCTGGCACGTGCCCCGGGCTCATGGCAGGTATTCTAGCTGCTCAAGATTGCAAAACACACTCCAGGCCTCTCTGAAGCTGAGATTGACCGCGAATCGATCCTCCTCCGAGCCTATGGCAATCACACCGAGATCATCATCGACCGTGATCGAGAGGCCCGATCACATGCTTTGTGCGCAGAACGGGGATTGGCCCCTCCCCTGTTGGCAAGATTCAAGAACGGGCTCTTATACAGATTCATCATTGGCCAAGTCTGTACTCCCCGGGATCTGATCAGTGAGCCGATATGGCGTGCGGTCGCCCGGCGCTTAGGTGAGTGGCATGCGCGCCTGCCCATTGCCGCCGTGGTGGGAGAGGACAAGAAGGAGGTCTCCAATGGCGTCAATGGCCATGATGCGAGTGGTAGTCTTGCTTCGCGGCGGCCCGTACCAAATATCTGGTCAGTAATGCAGAAATGGGTCCATGCTCTTCCCTGCGACACTCCGAAACAAGAGGCACGCAAGGAACTGCTCCAGAGAGAACTAGATCGGTCGTTCCACGACCTGGACAACGAGCGAGGGCCCGGCTCGTCAGGCTTCGTCTTTGGACATTGCGACCTGTTGAGTGCAAACGTTATCATGCTGCCAAGGGACTGTACCAGTAGTAAGACGGGTGGCTCGACGCAGGTCGCCTTTATTGACTACGAATATGCCACGCCTTGTCCTGCCGCTTTCGATATTGCCAACCATTTTGCCGAATGGGGTGGCTATGACTGTGATTACAACATGCTGCCCACCCGATCCATGCGCCGTCAGTTCCTCCAAGACTACCTCAGCTCGTACAAAGCCCACAGCGACACCCCGGTCCCCAACAACATGCTGGATGTTCTGTGCGATGAAGTTGACCGATACCGTGGCATGCCTGGCTTCTACTGGGGAGTCTGGGCTCTGATCCAGGCGACCATTTCCGAGATCGACTTTGACTATGCTTCGTACGCTGAGGTCCGGCTGGGCGAGTATTATGCCTGGAGGGCGGAAGAGAATGGGAGCCGAGTCCGACAGGGAAATGAAATGCCTCTCCGAGAAAGACGGTGGATAGAGGAATGAGTGAGATAGAACAGTTCAAGAGGGGCTGCTTGTCACACTAGGGTTTCCTGGAGTGGACAAGAGTGATTGATATACGAGGGTGTGATTATTGTCATCACCATCACCAGGCCTTCCAACCACTACAACTACCACAACCATCGTTCTCAGCGCCATCGTCGTCGTCGTTCGTCAATCATCCTCAAAAGTGAGCTTTGTGACACACGGGTTTTCTGTCTGCACGTAATGTACATACCTACTTAGACTGTCTCTATTCCCCCTCCTCCTTCCTTGGCCTTTCCCGGGACCCTGGCACTTGCTATTAAGTAATAAGCAAAAGGACCGGATGGTGCAGAGTAAGCACAGCCTAATCGATTCTTTGGTGGTCCCCATTTCATAATGCAGGCTGCTTACGTTATTTTATGGCCCCCCCTTGCAGCGACGTCGCACGCAAACCTCCACTCCCCTTCAGACTTGGGCCACCCACCGCCCCTGCTTCAATCTCTCAGCAATAGCTCGCCCTTGTCGTGGACCGTGAGTGAGTGAGTCAGGCAAAGCAGCAAGTCCATGCGGCCTCGTCTGCTTTTAAAGATCTGACACGAACGACCAATCTCCTGCCTGTTTTATCCCCCATTTCCGGTAGGGCTCAACCAGATAGTGGGGAACAGACCTGGGGGCGGCTGCACATATAATCGACCTCCAGGCTTTGAGGGCTGAAGCCAGAAAGCTGTTCGGATTGTCGGGCCTCTTCACCACCATCCTTGTGCCCGAGAGACGAGCACACTGCCTTCCCTCAAGCCCTGTGACATGGGGGCATATATACTTCAAGGCCCAAGCTGGTCAACTGTTGTATTGAATATACTACTCTCTATCTGGACAACTGGCTACTCCCCTACCCCAGGCCTAATTTTTTCCCCTTCTTCGAGGACGGAATTCGTCCCAGGCGACTGCCAACCAAATGCCTCTCGCGTCACAGAACACTGTGTTCATCACATACAACAACCCCACCGAATTGAAGAGTAGACAGAATCGCCGGGCTGTTTCGTCGTTTGCCTCCAAGAGCTATAGGCCAACGTCGAAACGCATCGTGCTGGACAGGACGCACTACCGTCCGTTTGTGCGACGCTCCGAGGGAGATACGCCGCCAGCGACAGGCTCTAAGACGAAAAGGAAGATCCCTCCGAGCGGGAAGCAAGACTCGGAAGAATCCTCAACCCCTCTCCCTCAAGAAGTGCAGCCTCGAAATGACTGCATACTGGGGAGTCCTATGGCGGACCCCTTCACCACCTACCCCATCAGCTATGCACCCTACGTACCCTTTTTGGTGGATTATTGTAAGTCTTCTCAATCGCCTCGATCTTGGGCCATGTTTGGGGTGCCACCATGTTGGATCTTTTGCATATTAGCTATGCAGCGCATCAGAAAGTGGAAGCTGGCTTGATCTACTGAGGATAAAAAGCATAGCTGACAGAATTTCTCTCACTTCAGTCGTCCGATTCCTTACTCCACGGTTCAGTCCAGCGCTTGCGGTCGAGACCAGCCGTTACCTCATTTGGTTCAACGTGGCGATGCAGAATGCCGAGCTATTTCACGCTCTGATCGCCCTGAGTCAAGTATACTACAACATCGACGTCAAGGGGTTCGGCAACACCCACTGGACAGCGCTGTACCACCGTGGCGAAGCACTGAAGCAGCTCAGGTACAAAGTGGAACGGGGCAAGAACGCCGACGACGATGCTGCCATCTTGACCGCCCTGTGGCTGATGGATGTCGATGTAAGTCGCGGCTCGTCCGTGTGGAGGTGGGAATCAAAATGCTGATGACAGTTCAGGTGGCGCACGGCGATCTGCACGCCTATGCAATGCACAAGCGGGCGAAAGAGAGGATGGTCTTGACCAGAGGTGGAATACGGAAACTGAACGCCGAGCTCCAGGACGAGCTATTGAAGTTTGTGGTTCTGGTGTTTCCCTGCGTATAAGGTCCCGTTGGCTAACAGATTGGCCGCTAGGAGCGAATTCTTCTTACCGCTTCTCCTGCACGGCAGGTTCATTTGCGAATTCACCGACGACGACAATGTTCTGGTGCGTTTCAAAGAAGACCATCCCGTCAAGCCGGCACAGATGGGAAGATTACAGGGACTCTTCGCCGTGATCGCCAGTAAAGGCCTCATCACATCCCAAGCGGTCGAGATCCTCCATCGGATCTTCAGGCAACTTTCGAGAGAGCCGCAGGCTTTGCACAGCGGCAATCAACATGAAGGAGGCGAGGAGAGTGAGGGCCTGAGAGGCTCACAACAGCCCCAACCGGTTGACCAAGCCTTCAACGAAATGAGCCGTGTCCTCCAGATGACTGACGAAGTTGTTCCACAATCACTCCACCACAGACTCTTCCTCGCCCTGCTGATCTATATCTTCAACTTCCACAATCAACCACAGCTCCTGCCTGTAGCGAAGACGCCATCTTCTGCACCGTCTTCGTCTTCGTCTCCCGCTTCCATTGGCACAACGACCAAGGCGCGCCATCCGTATCTAAGGATCCTATCCGACGTGGCTCTGGAGCTCTCACAACCCAGCAACCCAGGCGATCCGAAGGCAGTCACGGAGCGCGAAGTCACGCTGTGGACCATGGTTGCGATCGGCTCCGCGTCGAGCTTCAGCCCATGGCGGCTCGAGATCCCGTTCATGGGGCATTTGATCGAGTTGATGGAGCAGGACACGGCTGAGGAAGAAGACGAGGGGGATATGCTGCTGACCAGCAATCACGGTCCCGTAGGGGTGTTCTCTGCACAAGGACCCCCAGCAGAGGCCGAGGCCGAGACAGCCTCCATGCCGCCGCCGTCGTCCAGGAGAAACGATAGAAGAAGAAGCGGCAGCAGCATCAGGAGCAAGAACCTGGACAAACTCACGGCGTGTCTGAGAGGCTATTACCTGTACGGCGCGGACAATAGAACCCTGCGGAGTTTACAGAAATTGCGGGCTAGAGAGCTGGCTGGCACGGCCCCGGCCACAGGATCCTCCATCATGAGCAGGGCATGAAGAAGTATGTATGACTAGGTATGAACATTGCCGTGAGGGAACGCGGAAGCCATGAAGGGGAAGCCGACTCGTGCGCACCTCCCCGGTCGCTAGTCTTCGCGAGGTGACGGTCTGTCATTCTGAAATCCTGTGCATTCATTACTCCACTTTGACGGCACATTGTCTAGCTTTGGCTGCTTTGGGGTCTAAATTCTAGGCACTTGGTTTCAACGTACATGCGCAAAACACTCCCTCACCTCCCTCACAAACAACTGAGGCACTGTCCACGACGAAAAATGCCCTCCCTTATCTAGCTCCCTCCAATGTATAATATTGCTATAATACCGCTCAGCCCAATGGCGCGGCACATATCCATTCTCGCCCCGAAACTGACTCACTCCCACCGGAAGATCGATCGGCAGAGCAGTGTTGTCCCCATTTTCCCAATACAGCCTCATCGATGAAGTGATGCTATTCGTGACCCAGAACACCATAATATTATCAATCACCTCCTTCTTGGGGATCATAGTCAGAACATCCTTCTGCCGACCAGGCTCGTCCTGCGACCACGCCGATAGCTTCTCGAATATCCACGCCAAGAGGCCCGAAGGTGAGTCTGCAAGCGAATAGCCTACAGTCTGGGGCCGAGTTGCATGTTCTAGGAGGTATGCAGATTCCGCTCTCTCCCACTTCTCGAGCAAGGCAAGAGCTCGTTGCTCACCTTCTGTCAAACCCATCTTTGAGCCTTGCGTTTCCTTTTTGGCGTCGAAGAATGCGGTGTTCATGTGTATACCGATAAGTGACGATGGCGGAGAGTTACTAGCGAGTTCTGCTACAATATCCGCACCCCAGTCGCCTCCTTGCGCGACCCAGCGGTCGTGGTAGCCAAGGCGATCCATCAATTCGCGCCACGCGGCCCTGCCGTTCCCGGAAAGTTAGCATCGTGGCTGTCTCAGGTACAAATTCTGAGGATTGGGAGGTGGTTGCAGGTGTCAATGGAACAAAGCACATTTATTGCAACTCGCCATGAGCATGACGGGAGCGGGACACTTACGCGATCTTTGCACTGCCCCACCCTGTCTTCGTAGGCTTGCCAGAAAACCCGAAGCCAGGAAGCGTTGGTAGAATCAGATGAAACGCATCTTTCGCCTTACCGCCATGACGCGTTGGGTCAATTAAAGGCTCAATGGTCGGCAGCAATGCGATGATGGTATCGGGCCAGCCACCCGTCATGATCATCGGCAGGGCATCTTCGTGCTTTGAGCGGATGTGGTAAAAATGAATATCGAGACCATCGATCTCGGTGAGGAATTGGGGGTAGCTGTTGAGTCTCTTCTCGCATTGTCGCCAGTCGTAGTCGTGCTGCCAGTATGAGCATAGATCCTTGATTGTCGATAGTGGCAGGCCCTGAGACCAGTCCGAGACAGTGGCTTCCTCAGGCCATCTGGTGTGCTTGAGGCGCCATTTGAGATCCTCTAGCTTAGAGTCGGGCACTGCGATTTTGAAGGGACGAATCTGGCTGTCCGTGACTGGACATTCGATTTCCTCCCATGATTCTGTGATTTCTGTGGTTGGTGTGCGATCTGATCGCCACCGCAAGATGTTGAGCATCTCAGGCACGTTAACTGCTCCTACTGCCACAATGCAAGGGGAGAGCAGGTGAGAGGAAGGTGAGAAGTGAGTCGCGTGCGAGTGGTTCGTGAAAACGGCACGGCCGGGGTGAGCCCGGAGACCCGGTGAAGACACATCGGCATCATTCTGTGGGTCACCACGTGACTGATCCTGCCGCCACAATGAATCCCAGAACGCTTCATAGACGTCTTCTTCCTCAGGACAACGGTTAACTTGAGCGATGTTTCATGCTGGGCACGGTATCGTTCTCCTTCTACCATCTTCGAGTAAAAAGTTGATTTGAGGACGCTCTCCTTTCAACTGTTTGGAAGCCTACTCGAGAGATAGGCGGAGTTCAACGATAGGTGGTATTCCGATAAGAGTAGCATCCTTTCCGGTCGTGTAGTAACAGAAATTCAAAGTATGGGGAGGAGACTCCCATCCTGCGAGCCGCCTGCTCCCTACTTAGGGGTAGTGAAGGCACCTATTCTTTTAATAAATGACCGGCTCCGTTATTTCTAAAGGGAAATGTTTCTAGTCCCACTGAAGCCGGTACGAGTGGCCAAGGTCGGCGTTCTTGGCACCGAGGGAAACCCACCTCTAAAAGCGGCGGCGACAACCGCTGAATTTGGAGGAAATTTCCCTGCAACTTGCGCTGAGCTGTAATTATGGCGGATTGGCAAGCTAGTTACGATTCAGACGCAAGCTTTGGGAAGCCTCACCCGCCGCTTTGCTCTCCTGCTAACGACATTTTAGTCGACGCTGAGTAATATAGGATAGGCTTATAGTCGAGGCCCAAACCGGGCCCCTAAGCCCGAACTAGCTCCTGAGAAACGGCACCAGATAAGCTCCCTACGGCTCGTCTAGTACTTGGGCGCGCTCTCGCGTACTCGGCTAGACATCCGTCACGTGTCCGAGTAAAGCGGCCTCGCTCCCTTTCCTAAACGAAAAAGGGAAGGGATAAAGTATAGTTTGGGGATAATATAATAGATATATATCAAAATCCAACCTCCCCCACTCCCCACCAATCAGAAAAACCACCACCATGCCTCTACACGTGCACCAGCTTTCGCGCGCCAATCCCGCCGACGAGCTGTACTTCCCAGCCATTGCGCGGATCCATCTCGCGGCGTGGCTGACGGTGCCGCTCATGCGGGCCATCTATTACGGGGGCCCCGAGGCGCACCCGGCGTACCTCAGCTCGATGGCGGAGCGGCACCTGCGCGCGTTCCGCGAGGAGGACAACTGTCGCTTCGCCGTCGTTGTGGACGACACATTGCCCGCCGACGAGGAGGTAGCATCAAAGCAGGACGCCGGAACGGGAGCCGTTCAAGGGACGACGACGGTGGCCGCGGCGGCGCCAAAGGGCAAAGTCATCGCTGCGATCAAGTACTACTTTATCGAGCCCAATCCGCCGGCTCCCTCATCGGCCGCATCGCCATCTCCCACTACAACCACAGCGGACTCAAACCAGTCTTCCGGTGGCCCCTCCTCTGCGACAGCGATCCGGACGTGGCCGGCGTACTCGCACGTCACCCTCGCCTCTGCCTTCTGGGAGCAGCTGGTCCAGGCGCGGACGCGACTCACGGCGCTGCTCGGCCGGCACGTCCTCGTGGACAACCTGTACACGGACCCGGGGCACCATCGGCGCGGAGCCGGGGGAATGCTGATGCGACACGCGTGCCGGGAGGCGGACCGCTGCGGGTGGCCCAGCATGCTGGAGGCGTCGCCCAAGGGCATCGGGGTGTACGAGTCTGTGGGATTTCGACGATTCAATCCAGGTGGAGGAAACGAAGAGCAAGACGGCTCGGAGATCTGGGTGGATCTCCAGCGGTGGGAGAATGGAGGAGACAAAGGAGTCGAGTTCTCCAAGCAAAGGCTCAAGCAAGAGCTTCAGAGTGGTGGAGGGAGAGGAGAAGGGTGGTATTGTCAGGTTCTCATGGTCAGGCCGGCTGGGTCGGGTGGAAGCAGTGTCGGCGACCAGAAGGAAGTGGTCGACATAGGAAAGGGAGAGGCCGCTGTCGTGGAGCCATAGAACACTCTCTCGAACAGACAGCACCGTCGCTGAGCTTCGAGACTACACCTAGAACACGGATTCCCGTTTACATACACTAAGTGATCGATTTTGCGTCGTCACCTATCTCTTGCATATGACTTGTAGACCGCATGACGGGCTCTTTCAAGAGCTGGAGAGGACCTGCCATCAGTAAATTTGCCCACCTGCATTCCGGACGCACCTCAAAACGTCTCCCACCAAGTACAACGACCCCGTGATACAGAGCTTCAGCTCCAAAGAGCTGTCTTTCGAGTCTCTCGAGGCGATGCTGACCGCTTGTCGGATGATGACTCTCATCTTCTTGTCAGGCGTCGTTTCAACATGCTGGCCAACAATGTCTCCGATACGCTCGTCAAAAAGGGCTTCAACAGCTCCACTCGTGTATTTCCTGGCGATCTTCGCCAACTCCACGGCTGACATGCTCTTCACCCATGGCATTCCCTCAACAGCGCCAAAGGAACACGTCACAACATTATCGGTGGGTCCGAGCAGCAGTCGGAGGATCTCATCGGCTTCCTTGTCGTTCTTGACGGACAAGAGCCATGTCACGGGGAGAGAGGACTTGGGATCAGGACGCCGCCATTGTACATCCACGTAGGCAGCCAGAGCTGCAGCGGATTGTTGATTGTGAGCCCCATCGAGGAGGACCTCGGCCTTGAGGGTGTGTCCAGGTCGGCTAAATGCGGTCATGTGCTGTAGATTCTCCGGCCACAAGTGCGGAGGAAGAGCCAGCCATTGTAGACGTCCAGGGAGAGACGACTGAGCCTGTGGGATGAGTATTTCCAGAGACTGCTTCACGGCTTCAAAGCGCTTTCGATCTGTGGAAACAAGGTAATCCCGCGGGAAAATCAACGGTGTTGGTGACCTCTCCGTGGTACCAGGGGGTCTGGGTGCGTACACCTCGCTGAGACGTTCCTCCGCTAATCGAAAGCAGGAGAAAGCGAGATAAAGGTTCTGACCCTGATGTTTCGCCAGGCCCAGACGTCGAATGACCTCGTCTAATTCGCGTCTTTTTTCTTCGACAGAGATATAGACACCTGCTGCTCCATTTCCTCCCCACCCCAACTCTTTCAACCGGTTCTCAGCCACGTCGATGACGTTTCTCTGATTGCTCTGGTCGAGCACCACAGGCACTTCCGGCTTGAAGATTCCAACCTTTTCTCTAGTAATAGCCTCGAGCGAATTGCCCAAGAAGTCAACATGATCGAGGCCAACCTTGGTCAAGACGCTGACCACCACATCCTCAGGTCTCAGCACGTTGGTGGCATCAAGCCGGCCGCCGAGTCCACATTCGATGACGGCAACATCGACCTTGGCATCCGTGAAGAGCTGAAAGGCCGCAGCTGTGAGTATCTCAAACTCTGACGCATTAATGTTTTCCTTCGCGCAACGGTCGCGGAAGTGTTGCTCGACCCGGAGGAATCTGTCTCGCTCGACGACCTGTTTATTGAGGGTGATGCAGTCCCAGCGGTCGATGATATGAGGAGAGGTAAACCGCCCGACTTTGTAGCCCAGGTGGTCCAGAAACGTAGAGACCAGGGCGGCGACGCTGCCTTTGCCATTCGTCCCAGCGATGTGGACTGCCCTCCAAGGTAGGGTTGGATTAGCACTGAAAAGTGGATTGAGCAATTGAGTGATCCGCTGGAGTCCGAGATTGATCATGCTGCTGAAGGACGAGGGGCCACTAAATGAACGACACACGACAGACCCAAGAGACCAAGGCTGATGGCAAGCTTCCCAACAGATTAAGAAATGCAAATTATAACAACTGACTCGTCGTTTCCGTTACCGTGTGGCTAAGATAAGATTGTCGGAGACTGTCATAATGTGTAACTGTGGCTGAAAGAAAAGAAGCGAGAAGGAGGAAAAATAAGGACAGTATTGTTTGGTAGAGCAACACAGTGCGAGACGGAAGTTGCGATGGCACGAAGATTGAATCTGGAGATGAAGTTGCGACTGGGAGCCTTGTGGTAAGACCGATTGGGCCAATGGGGTTCCTGCTGGCCCGTGACGAGGCTGGGCACCTGTATTCGGATTATACGTAGCGAGGTAGGTACCATATTATTAGAGGATGGAGAGCAGCTGGAATTAGGAACCGCCTTCATGGTTTGTTTATATGGAATACCGAGGGTGCACTTCACTTCTTTTCTCTATTCATTCCTTCTAACGGTATCCAGCGCCTCGCTAACATCAATCAGCCGACAGCCTGTCCGAGTCCTTCAATCCCCCGAGGCCTGGTTGCCCAAGTGCGCTCGCTCACTCGTCGAGACCCAAGTGTCGTCGTATAGATAAATACCGCTCATACCCAAACAGCTTCAACTCCACCCTCATGAAGCTCACCCACGCCCGTAACAGCCTCCAAAAGTTCTGCGGACGGAGAAAACTCCCCCTCCGTCGGATCATGTCCTTTTCGTTCTGCCAGACCGTCCAACTCGCGTACTTGGCCAAGATGAGCATTGGCCTCATTGGCTGAGTCGAGCCCAATGCCTCGTCGAGACTTCTCGTGAGATCGTTCGTCTTCAGGATGAGAAGAATGATGCGAGGCACATGACCCAACAGCTGGACAAGTTGCGCGAGAAGGTCTTGTCCAAAAACCTCGCCAATGTTTTCCTTTTCCACGTCGTCCCGTACTGAAGTGGTGATCTCTTTGCGAGTCAACACTCGATAGTCACGGCCCGTGATGGCGGAGGCGAATAAGGGAAATTCTTTGTCACCAATACCCGCCACTTCGTAGGCGTATTTCCGCATTTTCGCCTCGTCTGCATCGATAACCGCAAGCCACAGTTTCGCATAGTCTCTCCTCAACTTGTCGTCTGGCATTCGGTAGAGACCATGATCGTAGAGAATGACGTCAAAGTTGTACGGATACCTCCTCTTCGGATTGTGGCGAATGGCGATGTTTCCGGCGTGAGGGTCACAATGCAATGGGGCACCTTTCGAAAAGATCATGACGTTGAAGATCCGCGCCAGCGTCGCCGACACTTCGGCCCGCGAGATGTTGTGTTCTTTGAAGTAGGGCAGATTATCTACCCTCGCTCCCATAACATAGTCCATAACGAGAATTCTTTTGTTGGCTGATATCACCTGAGGTATAACGAGTGGGAACCGAGTATGTCGTTCGAAGTACTGTTTCGCATACATGGCGTTCTGCCCCTCCAGCCGGAAATCCAGCTCTTGCGGCAGAGAAAAGTCCATCTCATTGCTCAGCCATTCTAGGTCGTAGTCAGGGAAGGCTCTTTTCAATGTGCGAAAGGTGAACCTTGTCAGAGCTAGATCCAGCGGCACCCACTCTTCGAGACTGGGATGTTGCACCTTGACCGCCACTCTCTGACCTGTGTCCTTCATCACGGCCAAGTGCACCTGCGCCAGCGACGCTGCCCCAATTGGATCCTTCGTGAAGTCGTCAAAGTGGTCCTCTATCCGATGGCCCGTATCTTTCAGGTACATCTCTTCAATGGACTCGTAGGATGAGACGGGACATTTGTCCTGCAAGGGAACAAAGGTCTCGGTATACTCGGTGGGGAGCAGATACCCCATCGACGAGATGTGTTGGCCCAGCTTTATGAATATTGACCCGTTTGCCTCCATGGCCTTCAGCGTCCGATCGGCACATCGTTTGTGGCAAGCCTTGAGGCTTCTGTTGTGCTCTTCCGGGTCGTCGTGCTGTTCGTTGAGCGTCACACGGTAGCTTGTACCCGTCAGCCTTTCTTCTCCGAGGTATCTAGAGAGATCAGGTCGCCCTTACTCATTTATACACACCGCCAACGTCGTAACCACCCTTCCGGTCCTCTCTGCGGCGAGCCAGCCATGCTTGATGTCGTCTCCGAACAGTAACAGACTTGCACCTGCAGATCCACCTGCTGCCGCCCAGTACACGGCCTGGCGCGGTCTCACTACCCTGACCGGTCTTCGGCTAGAGGTGAACCCTCTCCGGGGCTTGTCGAAGGGATTCTGGAGGTTCTTGCAGCGAGGACACGTCCAGGTGGCGCGGCCTCTGAGGAAGGCGAACGGGGTGCTGTTGGTTCGCATGAGCGAGATGTGTGAGAAGACTACCGACTCGACATAGATGGCAGGCCTTTCGAGCAATAATCGGGGCAACGCAGGTGTCTGGGAGCAGAGAACGATGATGGACCGTCAAGCTCAAGACCAAGAATGATTGATTGCTCGAGGCATCTGATGACCAGATTTCGGGAGATCGAATCACCGATCACACGACGGCAAAGAGGAACGAGAAATTTGCGGAGTTTTGGTTGCAGGCCAATGACGTACGTACGCAGCACATGTTTCTCCTCCCAACGAAAATCGCCAACGGGCTTCACGGTCACGAACTCTCTCGATAAACCGAGAGCTGGAGGGTGACAAGATCTGCTGATTTCTTTTTGGGATAGATCCAGATATATACAGTTCATGCTCTTTTCCGCCGGCTCTCTAACCAACGTCTTTCCTTCGAGTCTGACCCTTCCTACCGTAGCTGGGCGTCGCATGTGTAGATATTCGCTCAAAAAGTGCTTCGTCTGAATCTTCACCCTCTCCCTCCCTTCGTAGCCCATCTGCTTGTAGAGCAGCTCGCCTTCCGGAGAAGCTTCAATCCAACAGGGCAGCATCAGTGCGTCGGCCACATCATTTCCCCACTGCATCATCATGCGTCCACACCCTTTGCCCTGATAGTCGGGGTCTGTGAAGAGCAAGAAACAGAGGACGTGACCTTCTGTGCATTCGCGCCGGCGGCGGGTAAGAAAGTCCTCCATCAAGAAAGCGGCATCAGCTCGTTCCTGCTCGGTTTCGAGATAGGAAAATGCGGCTTCTTTTTGTGATTCCTCTTTCGTGGTTGTGCCGGCCTCGCCACTGGTTTGCCTCTCGTTGTTCTTCGCCCTGTCTTGCTGCTCCTTGGGGGTCACGTAGGTAGGGAAGATCTTCCAGTTGCTTGCACAGACGATTCTTCTCCTCCGCTCCGTGGCAACCGCATGACCCTGCTCATCAAGCACATCCACGTTGACCTCCGCATCCAGATCCTCGATCTTGAGAAACACGTCTGCGGGGTCATTCTGCAAGCCGTCCAGGAGCGTCCTTTTCGAGTATGCGTAGCTTGCCGGAGATTTTCGCCCAAAGAACACATTGGCCAGGTCGATCTTGCGGAACGACTCAAACATCATGGGGACGATTGCGTCGAGGTCCTGCGGCTCGAGACGGGAGAGGACAAGATGCATTGCTGATGAGTTTGTTGTCTTATGAGTACTTGCAAAAGTTATCGCCAGTAGGTGTCACTGTGGAAATTGTGATGATATTGTTATGTTCTTGATCAAAGCGATCATCCACAGAGTCGAATTAGCTTGGGAGAGTCGACGCCTTCACCGCTAAGAGGTCATGAGTCTGTACAGCCACGCCGTGTACCTCACCACCTCCCGTTGATATGAGCAGGAAGTACCTCCAAATGGTAGTGTGATACCATAAAATCTTCCCTTAAAAGATATCTTGCGTAATAGGCAACACCAAGGAGCTTACTTTTCAACCGTAACTTACCTGGAACGCTGGTCTACAGCTCAGAAAGTGTACACCGCCAAATTTGGGAACGTCTGACATGTAAGCACAGGGATTGGTAAAGAGGACGGTAATGCATATTATGTGTTGACAGGGAGCACAGCTGCAGTAGCTCGATGTGACAATGCACAGAGAGAGGTGAATACACCTTAAAAGGGGTTGGTGAATGTTTTGCTCCACCTCTCGTTTCTTTCCCTGAAGGCAATAAGGGTTTAATAGATTGTAGCGAGCTTCAGAGATGGAAATGCTCAGCTGTCGGTGCTTTGGTCTCGGCCTCGGCCGGCCCTTGTCAGCACCTTGGGAGTTGAGTTCGTCCCGAGCATCGTGCGGCGATATGCGTTGCAGATCCGGAAAAGCTTGGGTTGAACCTCTTTCATCTTCGCTTCTCTCCTAAACCAACAGTTCAGCTCTGTTGTTTCTGCACTCTTTCCTTCACAGCTTCTCAAACACACCTCTGAGCAAACTATCCGTCACCATTCAATCAAATGAGACGGCTGGGGCACGGAAATGAATGATATTGCAAAATTCTTTGCATTGATTCAGCTCTCCGATGGAGGCTTTGCTGCCTTTGCTGAGGCTCATAATGGTATGTACCGTTTTCTCTAGTGTTTGTCTGTATCCAATCCAGAGCGCTCTCGAACCACTCAAAAGCTCCCCTAAAAGTTGGCCAACCACGTCGGCAAGAAACCGACATGGTGGCGATCAAGAAGAATAAAACCAGGTTTCCAATTCTCGCCTTATTGCACCGTGGCTAACTACCATGGGGTTGAGCCATATGCTTTTTGATTCTTTTCCTTTCATAAATGTTCGTTACAATCTCGTCATATTTGAAAAATTGAAGCAGTGTGGCCACAGCAACGGCTCGCGTGGCGTTTCCTGTGACTGCACTGACGATGATCTTCTGACAAAGAGGCTTCCCGGAAGCACTCTGGTTGTGAATTTCGGTTATCGACACATGAGGGTTTCTGTGTGCATGTTTGCTCGGCAAACAGGTTCAAGAGCTCGGTGTGTCGATTCCGATAAAGGAGTGGGATGATGGGAAGAACTTAGTTCAACCACCATTGGATACCGCTCACACGGCCATCACCAGTGCCGTCGGTAATGGCATTGAACAGTGCATCGGTGCAGTCGATGGCTCGGTCGACGCAGCCCATGCACTTGTCACCCACGGTGGCCTGGACCGTGGTGCCCGAGGTGGGGTTGTACAGGGTGACCGAGCGACCGCAGTATGGGTTGCCGTTGGACTGAGTTCCCATGAAGGCGTAGGGAAGAGCGATTTCCATATCGCTGTTGGTATCGACGTTCCAGCCGCATGCGCCAAGACCTGAAGAGTCAAGTTAGCCAATGTTTCAGTTCAGAGGAAAAAGGGAGAACCACTTACCACCATCCCAGTGAGTCACATCGCCCTGGCACGCGTCTCCCGAACCCTCGCAGGTGCCATCAGTCCCGACCGTGTCCTTGGGTTGGACATTAACCATGGATGGGGCAGCTGAAGAGGAAGGAGCCGCGGCAGGAGACGAAGATGGTGGAGCGGGCGCTGGTGCCGGAGCTACAATAGGAGAAACAGCCGGCGAAGCAGCAGGAGCGGCAGCAGAGGACCACGATGAGGAGGAGGAGGAGGACGACGACGGAGCTTCCACGGGAACAACAGCAGCAGTCGAGAGGGTGGATGGAGAATAAGTAGCCGCCGCGAAAACTGCTGCCGGGACGGTGGTGGTAGTGCTGGCAACAGGAGCAGGAGCCGGAGTGGGATTGGATGGATCAACCCAGACAGTGGTGGTTTCTTCAACCGTGATCCACACGATGTCGGTCACAGTGTTGGTGTAGATGGCGCGTTTGTCGACCAGGGGAACAGCGGCGACCAACGAGGCCAGCAGCGAAGCCGCGAGGGCGATTTGCTTGAGTCCGGCCATTGCAATAGAAGGATGATGTTTCGAAGACGATGAGTATGACTGGAGATCTGGCTCGACAGTGAAGAAAAGGAATGCCTTTGGGAGGAGGGTTGGTGTGTTGAGAAGACGACTCTTGCGAAAAGGCCTTGATATCTTGGATCTCTGAAGAGAGTGTCGAACGCAAGGGCAATACTGTCACCGGTGACAAGCCTGTGTCTGGGAAGAAAAGGACTGGCACTGGAACAGGGACTAGCCTGTGGGTGAATGGTTCAAAGGAGAGGCGGTACACTGGACTGGAAGAAAGGAAAGATATTTCCAGGTCCGGGTGACGGAACAAAGAGGGACTGGGTAGATAAAGGGAAAAAACAAATGAGTGACTGGGGACCAGTGAAGAGATTTTTTGTTGGAGAGAGCGAATCCTCTTCTGGAGCAAGAAAGAAAAAGCGAACGATGAACGAGAGAGAGGCAAGAGAGAGTGGTAGTTGAAGAGAGTCGAGAAGGTAAGTCCGTCACCATGCATCCGGACCCAGACCTTTACAAGAATCCCTATCAGGGAGTGAGCAAGGGGGGAGGAGGAATGGGCCGTGTGTGGTGATTGGCCCGTCCATTGATCTGGCATCTGGCATCTGGCCACCTGCAAGCCCTTTGTTGATGTTGTCCTTCCCCGTCTCCTTGCATTTCCCTTGTTTGTTCACCAGTCGCCGAGGGCGAGGATTGGGGACCGTGGGTTACGGATGGCGGACTGCGGGCTGCGGGTCGTGGGTCGTGATGAGGACTGCGGTGCTGTAAAGTGCCACTCTGATACAGGGGAGCAGTGGGTGGCATTGCCAGAGCAAGCCCGAGCAAGCCTGAGCACACCTGTCTGGGTACTGCGGACCTGCTCGTTGTAGGGCCGTGGGAAATTCGGGAGAAACGCCAGGACCGCACGACCCACTGGAGCCACTGATTTCCCACTCCGAGCAACAAAGAAGCTTTCGATTATTGTCTTTCGCTCTCGTAGGTGGCGCCCGTTCGAAACGATAGGCCCCTCCCCACCTTCGGTTGAAGCCCCAGCAGGCCCAGGGGAAGCCCAGGGGAGCTCAGGGACACCCCCTGCTCGCTTTAGGCTTTGCGCCCATCGCCCGTCCCCAACTCAACGCTGTTGCATCCCCGATTCGCTGCCTGGAAAACGTGTCTTCAGGTACAGCCGAAGCTAGTCCCCAAGCAGCCAAGCCGTGATCACATCTTCTCCTGGCCCCAGCGTGTGCCTGGCCTTTTGCCTTTTGCCGCTTGCGATCGTCTCTCGCCTGTCCCCCCCCTGGGCCCATGGGCAGTACTCAAATTCCATTCTGCAGCCAGCAAACGTGTTTCAAACCGGCACCCTCTTTGGGCCATCAAGACCTGCATATGTCCTCCTTAAATAACATGTCCTGCTCCTGCATCTCGAAAGGAGAGGCGTCCACGTCGCCAGCCAGCCAGCAAACTTGCTGCCACGCGGCCACCTCCAGTTCCCAGGCTGTTTGCGCCGGGACGAGACTCCATCGATGCCTGTCCTTTTTAGCCGATGAACGATTCGCTTACGCAGTTCTGCATGCTACGCAGGCAGCGTTGTCCGCATCGAAAAGAGAAAAAAAAATTATTCCATTGCGACTTCAAGACGGCGAAAGAGTGGGAACCTCTGGCGGTACGGCAAATGGCCAGTCAGTGCCGGTATGCAGGAACCGCAGCCACTTGCGCAGAGAAAATCCTTTTTGCCTAGCCAGGAACTACTGCAGAAGGGTATACGCTTCCGCCCTTGGGACCATCCTCTCTTCCTACTTCCTCCGTCCCCACCAGCATCCGGACTCCATTCAGCGCCCGGCTGCACTTTGTCAACTGCATTTCTGATCATTGCTGCTTGCCCCTGCAGTTGTCCCATGGCGCCGAGTTAAAAAGCATGTTGAATTGCCGCTTTGACGGGCTGAATCCGGGTCTCCTGGGCAGCCCACCATCCAATCCGATGCTGACTGACTCGAAACCGAGCCGGGTTTGAGAAAATGCGAAAATGCAAAACTCTCCCGGATAGCTGCATTTTTCCACGTGCTGACTATCGACACTAACTTCTGGCGGGACGTTCGCCCTTCTCCTGCTAATCACTGTGCGCAGTGCCCAGAACGATAACACAATTTTTCAGCACGCCAATTGTTCCATGATACTCTTCGTACAGCTTACTCGGTTCGGGCTCCGGTTTGTTCAACCGTCGCTAAACCGTTCGCTCGGTCGACTCCGTGATGGACTCGCTAGAATACGCACCTCGATGGAGTCGATATCCACGCCCATGTCAGTTCGATATGTTGACTCTGGTGGGATTGTGGCTGCTGTTCTGTATCCTACGCAGTCTCAACAGTATGCGCTCGCTCACCAGCCCTCCAGCCTCTCACGCCACGACGCATCTCTCTTTTCTTTGTCAACACCACGAATTAGGGTGGATGAATCTGCCGAATCAGATAGGATGCCACTTCAGCGTGAGTTGACACCTGCTCTTGGAGCAGGTGAGGCATTTTCCCCTTCATTGTACTGCAGATCCCTTCAGTACGTAGGGTCTTACCTTATTTCGATAAGACTCCTTCCTTGGTGGTAGATGCCACACTCCAGCCCTCGGAATTCGAGCTGCATGGCGTTTTGCAACTCCGTCGCGGCAGAAGAATCACTTCTCCAAGGCATCCGACTTTTCATGCAGACCCCTGCGCGGTACGGAGCTTCGATTGTTTGTCGTTGGTCGGAGCACCTCTTGTCCATCACACACCTATTCTTGAGATCTTCCTGATTACCATGGCGCGTCAGCCCATAGATTTTGGACCGCAGCTCATGTCATGCACGGCGAGACTCCGTGGGCCAATGTTTATGGACGGTAAGGAGAGCCTTTGTTGCAAGGCAACAGCAGGCATTGAAGGGCCAGCGGAGACCAACCCATGCCCGGCGGCACCGCAGAAAAATTGGCTCTACAAGCTGATTGCTTCTGGACGGAGTTGTCATGAATCAGGCTGGTAGATGTGGGAGAACAAGAATGAGCAATGCGTGGAGGACGACTGCCTTTCTCTTTTGATATCTGATTGTGAGGAGTTCCATCTTCCTTGTCGATCGCGCCTTTTCCAGAGCGGAGTGGTAAGAGTTTTCGTCAACCTCGGTCTGACCCAATTCGACACTACGCTTCCACGTGCAAAGGCACTTTGTCGACTGGATCATCTGTTGCATCTTTGTCGCCCAGGGCGTCCGCAATGTCTCAACACGTTGCAGATGCTGCTCGAAGCTGCGAACTGCAGTAGCTTCCCCTGCCTCCGACGACGTCACAAACGGCCGGTAATAATGCACATACGCCGCCGTTAGAGGAGGATTCGCTCCTTGAGGAGGCGGCAGCGCCAGCCCTTCCACCTGCAGACCATGGCAGTGTAGCCTGGCGACTTCTTCTATCGTCATTTGTCTTTGAAGCTTTGCTCTGGGGATTTCTGCTCTCGCTTGGTGCAACCTCGCCATGGGGTTGGGCTACTTCTTCGCATCGCTGTATCTGCCCTCGTATGCGACCGCCGACCGCATGCGATCGACTCAGGGTGCGCTCCTGCTGACGCTGATGAGCATCTTCCAGGACCTGGGCCAGATCGCGTTCGGCTACCTGTGCGACCGCAGACTGCCCCTCGACGTCCTGACCATCAACTCGCCCTTGGTCGCCGGGGTTGCGGTGTGCACGTGCTGGGGTCTCGCACACAACGCCACGCCTCTTGTTCTCGCCGTGTTCGCCGTCCTCTACGGCTCCTTTGGCGCCGGCTACACGGCCCTCTGAGGCCATATCGGCATGAAACTCAGCAACAGCGAGCCGACCGCCGCGTTTGCCGCGTTCGCCACGTTCGCCTTGCTGAACTGTGGGAAGGGCGTCGGGGACGTGCTCGCGGGGCCCATCGGGGGTGCTCTGTTGTGTGTCGAAGCACAACCGTAATAATGGGCCGCCGACATTCCGAGGTTATGGCGCCGGCAAGGACGAGGCCGTGGTGCTGTCCGTGGGATCGACCATGATTCTCAGCGTAGGGATTGTCGCCGTGTAAGACATCCACCTGAGTGCAAAGCTAATGAGCCTGTTGCGACGACGGTGGAGTTCGGGGCGAGCGCTAGAGAGAGAGACCCAGGTAGGTATGGGCGTATGCACAACCTGTTCTCAATATGGTGCCTGCTCGAAATAGAAAATGTACACATTGCTGCTATCAACAGGTTTCCGTACCCTGTACTGGGTTCTCCATGCAGAATAGCCAGACCAGCCCATAACGCTCCGTCGACCATACAAGTCCGCTTGAACGCAGTAATGTAGTAAGATAATAAACAATGCCCACTCCCGGCTCTCGTGAAATAACCTTTTCATATCTTTCTCATGATTGCGTGATAGTCATCGATATCATCATCACGGTCCTCGCCTTGCTCCCCCCAGACCGGCCGGTGTCGGCGGCTGATCACATCTATTTCTTCATTGTTCGCCTGATCCGCCACAGCAGGGCCGGTGTGTCTGGGTTCTCTGGAATCCAGCTGGCCACTGGCACCACTACTACTGGCACTGGCCTCAGACACGTCTTCACCCACAGGCCACAGAGCTAGTTCTGCAACATGACCTTTGGATTGCTTCTGTTGGACAACAGGCATGGGTTTGGGGAAGCAATTCTTTTCATCTGCAAAATCCATCATAAGCACTGGAGAGTTGGGGACATCTTCAAGGTTCGTGCTCTGTCGTTCAATGTGTTCCACAGATGGCGACTCTGGCCGATGTTTCCGTTTTCGTCGCGCAATGATACCAGGCAGACCAAATTGTTGTAGTGTTTCATCCTCTTGGATGCTAGGACTTTGGCGACCCGTGGCCTGCTCCGAGCCTCGTTTGGCCCGAGTCCCGTGCACTGGATCGACTTGTGTTCGAGCCTGCGGCATCAAATTCAGGTAGATCGCAAACAACATCCCAAAAGCAGCAACAGCCAACGGGACACAGTACGAGTATCTGAGGTCGGACCCTTTGGCAACCGCCCATTGAACAGGTGGGAAGACAGCTCCACCGGATATGGCAGCCGTCATGAGTGCAGAACCAGCCTTTGTATGCCTGCCAAGTCCACGCATTGCGACGGCGAAGATGATGGAGAAAATGCCAGCCTCGAAGAAAAAGGTGAGCATCCCAATGGCAGCGGCAGCATCCCCATCCAGATGCATATTGAGAGCCACACAGACGACGAGGCCCACATACAGGCCCATTAGAATCCATCTGGGCTTCAGTACGTAGTTGAGAAAGGCGGCTACAAATCGTCCGACTGCAAAGACTGTGTGACCCACGGTCGAGAAGTCGAATGGATGGAGACTTGAAGCCGGCGTCACAGCCACAATCAGCCCTTGTATATTGTTCCCGACGCATTCCTGCGCACCGACATAGCACCATTGGCTGAAGACGGCGAGCCCCAGTGTCACATATTTGACTTTCCACGGACCGATTTTGGCAGCATAAGCCCGTTGGCGCTGATCAGCAAGCTCTTCCAGTTGTTCGTTGGATGCTTCGGGAAGCGGAACATAGTAGAAGACAACAGCCAAGGCAAAAACAAACAAAGCGATGCCCAGATATGCCCATTGCACGTCCACCAGCGACGGTGCATTGTGCACACTCTTGAACAAAACTTTGGTTGCCAGAAGCGGCGAACAGACTGTGCCGATGGCCTGAAAGGCTTGTGAGAGGTTTAGTCTGGCCTCCGCATACTCCAGCGGCCCGCAAAGAGCGATATATGGGTTGGCCGCAATTTCCAAACACGAAAGGCCGAACCCGACAATGCAGTTGGATACCACGAATGCTGGATAGGAAAGCAAAACTCCCGACGGCCAGAAGACCAAGGTCCCACAACCATAGACAGCTAGGCCTACAATCATAACTGCTTTGAAGCCATATCGTTGGAAGATGAAGTGACCCAGCGTCAACGGCCCTGCGAAATAGCCACCGTAGTATGCTGCATGGAGACCCAACGCCTTGCCTGGCGACACTTTCGCCGCAGCCTGGAACTGCGAATTGAGCGTGTCCAGGAGTCCATAGGCAAACCCCCATAGGAAAAAGATGATTGTGACCACTGCAATTGGCCAAGCACTTTGCCGATTGGAAAGTTTCAACATATTACGTTTTCCTGACATCTTTACAAATCCGAAATCTGAGACGGCACTTTTGTTCGTTGTTCTTCGCGAGAGGTCTGCGGTGTTTGGTAGCGAAGGTCCGGCATGTCCTTCATCGGTCGGTTCTGCCAAAAAGTTCAAGAATCCCATCTGGCCACCATCCTCGTCTCCGGAGTATTCCTTGACAATAGATCTCCTGAAAGCAGCCGGATTGTTGAGTATTGATACATTGCCTCTGGGAAGATCAGTCCGTTGTCCCTTTTCATCCGCTTTACCCAGATCAATGCTATTGCTGGACGCCAGCTCGTCCCCAGCATCTCTAATAAAGCTCGGTAGAAAGCGAGCAAATAGAGGCTTCAAACTGGGCACGCACGCACAGATGATGCCGATGCAGACTTCGACCGCCGACCACATGAAGCTCAGACTTGCATACCAGGAAAAGTCGTTATCTTCAACGATGTGACTTGGGCTCCCGCCTGCACCATCGACGACCTTCAGGCGATTGAGCGAAGCCTGCTGTAGATATGCAATGCGGATGACGTCGACGACAGCGACAAAGGCACCGAAGGAAAAGGTTGCAACCAGGATGATCTTTTGTTTCCGAGGCAATCGCATCCCGGTCAGGATTGGCATTGGAAGGAACAAAATGGCAATGTCGGTGATGATGTTGAGAGGAGCCGAAGAGAGATACAACGTGACGATGTCGGTGCATCTGGCATGTGCGGGTTGAGGGTATAGGTAGCCCGCTGAGACTGGCGAGCACTGGAAGATGTTGAACAGGGTGAGAGCAATCCCGGCGATGTTGACTACGGCAAGGGTCAACCAGTTGCACCACTTGAAGACAGGATCGACATCCTTGCTCATAACAGACAGGAAGAAGACGATGATGGAGGTTTTGGTCAGCATGAGCGCCGGGTTGTAGAGGATGTCAAAGGCATATTCAGCCTTCCGCAGCGCACTGAATGCGTCGTCGGGGATATTTTGCTTGTGTTTCCCGAGGCCATATTTCACGGCTACACATATCGACGTCGAAAATCCCACGGCGAAGACCCATGCTGCCAGAATCCACCAGTCGTCCTGCTTGATAGATCTAACCAGCCAGGCCCGGGTGTAAAAGCGAGCCGCGACAAAAACTGTGGCCAGAACGGTTATGACAATGGTGACGGCCGAAGTGGCCGGGCCTCTGTCTGGGACCATGGCCCAAGGCACCACGCAATCAACGACTGTCGTTCACTCTGTGACCCGTGCGAACGCGCGTGGTTTCGGCACGTCATATTCGCAGAAAAGCAAAGCTCTTCGAATGACCACCACACCCCGCAATATAGTCCATCTGCGTTTGTCGAGAACGGAAACCAAACCAAGTGGGCAATGTCGAGATGGTAGAGAAGGAGGTTGAAGAAGCGCAGGAAGCTAGGGAGGTTGTTTGGCTCCTGCACTCGCAGATCACCGGCTCATGACTGCAGCTCCATCGCGCCCTATGAAGCGGGCAAGCCGTTCTTTGCGGAGGGAAGGAGGGTGGGAAGCCACCAAAGACATTTCGCCGCTGGGCTGGCCATGGTGGGAAGTTAAGAGGTGGAAGAATGTCCGACGAGGGATGGGGCTTCGCCCAAACACCGACAGGGCAACGACAAGCGGTAGGCCAGAGAGAGGACGCCTGGAGATCTTGTTCGATTGGCGTTCTCGCACCTTTATCCGTTTGGTGGATGGACGTTTGAATACGAGAAAGATGGTGTCGACGAGACTTTGAAATGCGGGGTGTTCAGCGGTGGTAGAAATCTGATTAGTTGCAGCAGGAAGCTAGCTAGGCAGTCAGGTGCCCTCTCTGGGCGTCATTCCAGGGCGACCCCCAGTGCCTAACCAGCCTTGCGAGCGCTAAAAGCCCCTATTTCTCCGGTCGCCGAGAAACTCTGCCCAACAACCTTCAAAACGAGCGAGCAGGCAATAGTTGACATATCGGAGGAATTGGACATCAGACTCATATACTTTTTGTTATCCTTGAGACAACGCCGTCACATGCGAGTTGGTGAGCTTGGTGCCAGATTCTCCCAACAGGACATACCTCCACGGCAGGTTACCTTTGTCCTATGTACGAATCTCCTCGCACACCAGAGCCCAGCTGGTGCTCGGGGCCGGACACAACGGGTACGTACGGCAGATCATCGCTGCCGGTATGTGTCAAGTCCTCCTTCTGTTCAGCCTCGCCCGTCCCAGCCTCTCCCTTCTTGGTGATATGTTTCCCACCACTCTTCAGGCGCAACTTATCGGCGGTGATGAGTTCCTCGCCCTTTGGAGGAGTCCATTTGCTGCTCTTCCAGGGCTTGACCTCGAGGAGGAACATGGTATCGATCTCTTCCAAAGAGCGGCCTGACGTCTCAGGCAGGAAGAAATAGACGAAGAAGACGGCAAACAGATTGCAGCCAGCAAAGACATATCCATATGCGTATTCGATATCCCCCGTGATGAAGGGCGTGAAGAAGGCAATGAGGCTGCAATGTTATCAGCATAAATACCATAGGCCAGTCGCGGCGTAGTACGTACAAGTTGAAGAGCCAGTTGCTGGCGGCGCAAAGAGCAATACACTGCGAGCGATATCGAGACGGGTAGATTTCAGCAGTCACGGCCCATGCCATCTACCAACGTCCATTAGCCATATTCCACAGCCAGATCACCTCCCAAGACGAATACTTACCGGACCCCACGTGGAAGCAAATGCCGCAATAAAGAGGCAAGAGAAGATGATCATCACGTATCCGATCGTCTGGTTATTTGTACCGTCGTCGTTCTGAAGCGCAAATTGGCCCAGTGAGGCAAAGATCATGAAACACATAAACATCCATCCTGCTCCAATCATGAGACATTTCCGACGTCCGAATTTCTCCACGAAGTAGAGACCGGGAAAAGTCGTGCCAACATTTACAGCGCCTGTGATTTGGTCAGTACAATGGAACCTGCCAAGGACGGGATCCGCGCTTACCAAGGATGATCTGAGTAACATAAGAGTTCGAAAGACCGACGGACGCGAATACCGTCGTCCCATAATAGAAGAAGTAGTTGGCACCGGTAAGTTGCTGCAGAGCCTGGATGATACATCCTAAGAAGACCCGGTAGAGCATTCGTGGACCTGTGAAAATCTCCCAGATCGGATGCTCTCCGCCCTCAATTTCCATCTGCAGCTTTTCTTGCATTTCCACCAATTGTTCTTTGACGACCCGGTGCCTTTCGGACACTCCATGGAACTTGGCAATGCTGGTCGTGGCAGGGTCAATCCTACCATTGCGATAGTCGTGACGAGGAGTTTCTGGGAAGAACAAAATGCCGATCCCCAAGACAATTGCGAACAAGAAGCCGATACCCATAGGGATTCGCCATGACGCTGTGTTGTTGATGCTTTCGGTCCCAAAGTTGATCAAATTTGCAATGAGGATTCCGATGGTGATGAAAAGCTTGACGACAACTTTTAGCACGTGCTGATAAAACGTTACAAGTTTTTAAGACAGTACCTGATAACAGCACACAATAGCTCCACGAACATGGCGAGGACTACTCTCTCCTTGGTATGCTGGTACCATCACTGATAGACCGCCAATTGCCAGTCCAGCGATGATGCGGCCAATCATGACTTCATACCAATGACCTGAACTGGAGCCAATCTGGACAGCAACGCCAATGCAGAAGATTATTGTCCAGAAGACAATCGAATATTTGCGACCAATGGCCGGAATGTTGGCAATGGGGCCGGACACCAACGCTCCCACCAGAGTGCCGATCGACAACTATATTCTTGTCAACATTGGTAGAGTAGGAAGTTGACAATCGCCATACTCACCATGCCAACGATTAAGCCAGAGCGGACATTGCTGAATCCTAGAGGATTTCTCTGGTCGGCAAAGTTACGAAGGAAGTCGTTCATCTCGAGGAAACCGGAGATTTGACCGGTGTCATAACCAAAGCAAAGGCCTCCAAACGAGACCAGGACAGCCATGAAAAACGTCCTCAAAGTAAGAAAGGGCACCTTGGATTCATCGTCGAAGGGGCCTTTTTCTGCTTCGACATCGGCGGTATCTCCATTCTGAGTGAAGGATGACCGTACAGAGTCTCCACGTCGTGCAATAGGAGAGCTTTTCTGAAAGTGCTGTTTTATCGTCATGATGGTAGGGATATTCTGGTTTGAAGGACTCTGGAGTTGTTCTGGACTAGGTCATACAGGAGTCTTATCTGATAGAAATGAAGCCTGCTAGCCTTATGTACGAAGACAGAGGCAACATTCTCGGTCTTCGGCAGCAGAAACCAACGTCATTGTAGCATGGTTTATTCGCGGCAAAGCTTGGGGGCTCAGGTGCTGCCAGGAGCAGTGGTACCAGACTGTGCAGGACCTTGTGTTTGAGAAGCCCACTGCGGATCTCATAGCCCAACCATGGTCCGGGTTCTGTAACCTCGACGTCATGCGAGCGAAAGCCTTGCCAGACACGTGCGCCACAAGGCTTCGGAATTTGCCTCCACCAAAGCCTCAAAGAGGCAAACTGTCACCCTTCGAGGGAGGGCCATCGATGCGGTTGCTCTCGCAAAAATGCTGCCAATTACTCCTTTGTCTTTGTCTGGTCTTCACATTATCTGTTGGCCGTAACAATACCTTCGTTGATCTGGAAAAGGATTCCTTCGTGGGATTTACCGAGTATGTACATACACAGTCTTGGTGGATGGGGTGATGACGTCGACAACATACAGGATCTGGCAGGCCAACGCGATAGAGGTCCACTTTCCTGGGCGCCATGATCGCAGTTTGCCGTCAAGACTTCCAGCAGCTCGGATTGATGCTCGCCTGATGATCTACAGTCCAAGCCCTGCAGCCTCATCGTGATTTGCAACCGGATGAAGCCGAAGCTTATCTTTCCCACCACGGCACAAGACAAAAGGATCTGTGGTCGATTGCACGAGGTGCATACCATGGCCCATCCAGCAGCATGTGATGTTGGGTATTGGTGCCTGTGGGTAGCAGGGTTCCATTCTCCCCTATCGTCGAAAAGGCAATCGTGTCTTGCCTGCAATACCATTCCAAGCTCCCGCAAGACACCAAGGGTGATAGTTTTCCTGTCAATATTGCGTCCATCTCGCTCTCATCCTCCAGTTCCAGAGACCATCTTTACATTGTCATTTATACAATATTGTGTTCTCTTTCTTCCGGATAACATTAGCGCCTCCCACAGCTCTTAAAGGGTGTCAAGGAGCGCTCGAATGGAAGCGGATCCTCATTTCTGTACTTCGGGCTTTATGGGTTATTCTGCCGCTGAAACAGAGTTGGTCGACTGAACGAGAGATCAGTCCGACTGCTCATTCTCGTGGTTGAGCCTCCTTCAATTTTTGGAGGGCTCCTGAGCCTCGATAGCCTTCGAGCACACTTTCGTTCTCGGTCCGCGGAGTGCCAGTCTCTTCCTTTTGGTCTGCGCCCAATGGCTTCGCTTTTTTCTCTGTGAGATATTTCGACTCTTGTTTAGCATCGGCTCTGGCATCTCTGAAGAGCTCATAGCCTGAGGTCCCTTGCACGGGATCCATTAAACCGTGTCTGCGCAAGCTTTCACGTCTCATGTCAAGTTGCCCGCCGTCGGCTTCTCGGTGGAGTTTCGCGTTCCGCTTTGCGGCTCGTATAGAGGTAACTGCGTAGGTGTAGAGGAGACCGGCCATAACTACTGCTGCGATAGGCGCGGTTACAGTCTGCAGGGCAGAATCAGCTTCGCAGGAAACGGGGGTCAATCACAGCCTGCTGCGGTCCAACGTACTCGGGGGTTCCAAACGGAGCCCTTCGGCTTCACGATACGAGCCATGATAGTCAAGTTGACAGTTGTGATATCAATGACAAGAGTTCTGAGATTAACAGGTCGAATTCAATATGAAGCAGCAAAGAGCATGGCAAGCAAGCAAAACCTCGGGCGTAGAACACGTGCGTGATTGGGCGAGGACTCCGCATTTCAGAGAAGCTCACACCACCGGGTCTGAGTGCCTAAGGATCGCCTGAAGCCCCCGTTTGCCACAAGTTTACATCAGCATCTGGGGGAGTTGAGTGTCTGAGTACTTCCCAGATTGTGTATTTGTTATGATCTGAAGGGGGGAGGGTGACCAGGGCACGTGGCTACAGTGCCTGTAACTCGGTACAGTTGTTTAGTAACTGGTAATTGGTAGGTACCAGCTCCCTAAGTGGCAGGCACCCAACTTGTTGCCTACAGAATTTAGCCAAGCAGCGCTGTTCACTTTGTCACGCTGCGATAGCATTCATTCCCTTCTCACCCTCCCCAAGTGCTTCTCGTACGATCAATATCGCGCATGATGATGCTTTCTTCGGCTGTCGAGGCAGAAATGCAATCCCGAAAGCTGATTTCGCCATGGCGGTCGGCCTCACGGCGCCCCCAACTTTGCCTTCTCACCATCCTCTTCCATGTCAACCGCGCGATCCTCCTCGAACAGAAGTATTAGTACACTGATTGCGGAATGTACACTGGGAACGATAAGGGCACCCTCCTCCCCCGCGGAAGACAACCGGGTCGGTGCCGTTTACCTGCGAAGCGGAAAGAGGCAGGAGAAACAAAGCTCTGGAACACAGGAACAAAGTGCAAGGATCTGACGTGGGCGGCTTTGCTGACCTCATCGATGCGCATCGTCTCCCTCGACCAACGCCCATCGATCGAATCACCATCTCAGCAGCGGATCAGCTAGGAAAGTTGTCCTCGGTAGCCCAGCACCTATGCACTCTATCGACAGATCAAGGCAAATCGATGCTGGCCAGGCACCACAGTTCTGCAGTCTTTGGTCATTGATTGCTTGAAGCTGCCACCCCAAACGGATGCGGCCACTCCTTCCGTCGCGTGATCTCCTCCCTCTAGAAGAGTCGAAGTCGATTGCTGCTACTCTACTAGGCACTTAAAGGGACAACCTCCGTATGCACGAATAGGTATCTTGCAGCGAGCCGAGCGTGGAAAAACAGGCACCGTTGGCGAGCGGTTATCGTGGCTGTGCACCATCTTTTTGTCACATATTATCGCTCAAGACTGGTCGCCTCCCATAATAAGTTTCACGAACATCCCTCCAAACTCCGATTTCGTCACCTCGCTCTTCAAAACGAAACAACCCTCGAACGTTCCGCGCACCTAATTTACACCCTCATCATCAAAATCAGGTCTATATCTCACCTAGTTGTCCTCGATCGCAATTAGACGCTGATTCTGTCCTCCACCCCTCTCCCCCATCAATACCTGACCACCAACCTTGACTGTGCTACGACACCAGCGCACGAGGGCTTATTCTTAAGGCGACCGCCTCTGCGACAACAAATACAAACCAACGTCTTCTCTCCCTCCTTTGCCCGGCAGTCTGTTCTGTGTACGCTTGATCGAATCCTATCAACTCTTTATCTATCGGAACTGCCGAACCCCCCACCCTTCTCCAAATTCCGGCGAGCTCTCCGCCACCATGACTTCCCTCATCTTTGGCTCAATTTGGCTCGGCCACAAGGGCCTCGTGCAGCATAAGCGCGAAAAGCAGCGGCAGAAAAACTATGAACGATGGGAAGGCCTTCGTGATGAGTATGATGAACAGCGAAAAATAACACGGGCGTCAAGATCTCTCGACATCCAACGCACGGGGTCAGATGTGGACTATGACAAACCGATCTTGACTCTCCGCGACCAACAAGAAGCTAACGATGCCCGGACGAGCTGGCGGCCTCAGGAAGCATGGGATGATGTGCCTGGGAGGAGAGCCAGTGTCGAAGTTACGTCTGGCACGGACTTGAGACCGCTGCCGAACCACAAAACTGGATCTACTTGGGATGAGGGCCTGCCGCAGCCCTTGAGAGTGAGCCGGCGCAATTGGGACGACTATGTACCGCCGGTGAGTAGGAGCAGCAGTCTCAGAAACGCCAGCGGGCCAAACACGCCCCGGGAGGGCAATACCAGCAACGTCTCGCCGATCAACAGATCGTCTCCTCAGCTGGATGTACCTACCCCTGCAAGCACCACTACTGCACACCCTCATGCTGCCAGGACCACCAGCCTGCCTGTGGAGATGCTGCAACATCAGAGAATTGAACGCATTGAGAATTCAACCCCTGGTGGACGCATGGCAGAGTTGATTGAAATGAGCAATCCTCACCAGCCTGCACCTGCACCGGTACCAGCGCCTGTATTGGCACCGGCACCGTACATTAGCCAGGCACCACAATCGTATGCCGGCTATCAAACCCAGCCTTACTTGCCAGCGGCACCTGTTGCTCGACCCATCGATGGAAGTATGCCCGAATGGTGGAACAAGTCCTGAGCGACGGTTTATGGGGCCCTTGGAGCTGAGCTTGATATAAGGTATGACAGGGAGTGGAAGAGGGTATGCACTCGCGCTTGTCATACTGGATTTGCATCCGCACTCACCCGACTACGCTCCAGTATATAGCCATCTACAATTCGCGATCAATGTCTAATCTCGGTTTGCAGCGACGGCGTTTCTATCCTAGGTGTCTAGAATTTTGATAAAAGCATCAAGTGGTTCGCTTGATGGCAAACCTCACGGGAAGGCAGGCAAAAATTCAGGTTCCTCCAGCAACTCTCCAACACTAGATTTTCCCCTTCGTCATGGACACAATTACTTGGGGGAGAATTGAGAGCGCTCGGTCGCGGAGGCCAGTTTAGGGAGAAGGCGACGAGGAGTGCAAGATGGATCTTTTCCGACTGGTAGTGGTATGAATCTGGGGGCTGACATGCATGTGGTTGTGACCTATGGAAATGGAGACAGGTATTGCACTACCGGCAGAATACACATTCAGGCAGAACGTTTTTTTTTCCATCACAGCATCTTCGTTCGTCTTGTATCATGAAAACTTTCAGAGAGACGACCAACGGCGTGGGCCGCGATAGGGGAAGTTCCACCAAGGAGTAACTCTAGCGTCACAAACCGATCTGTGGTGGCTTTTTGTAACTACATCAGATACAGATAGATCGATCTACTTGCTACAATCGAATGCTTCTTGCTGGCTCTCTCACGGCGCTGGACCGAACCCCTTGGTTGGCATTCCCCCCGGCATGTAGAAAGTAACAACAACTGTACATACCGCTCTACCTCTATTAGGTACTGTAGATAAGGACGGTATCTCGCCATGTACTTCCTGTATACTATACTACACTTGCTTGGGGTGGGTGAGGTGACTTCTCCCCTCTCCCTGGTGGCAGATATTCGATCGTTTTTGTATTCATCCGTATCTAGGCCGCCGTCCCACGTCCATGTCCATGTCTATGTCCATTTCCATGGGACACAGGACAATATATATGTACTTGGCTACCTACTTACCTACCTATACCCCGCACATATATACACCCCATACTCCCAGAGGTACGAGGAAATAATACCCTTTCCATTTATTACCCAGAGCATAGCTGTCCTATCCCACCTCGGGAAATATAGCGAGTGCTGCCGTAGAGGGCCACCAGGACGTGTCGGCAACCGGGTGCCAAAGCAGGGGAGAAGAGAGGAGAGAAAAACATGGCCGGCCAGTGTTGACGAAAGAGAGTTCTTTTGGACTTTGGGTGGGCTTGGTGGGCTTGCCTGTCTTCACACACATGTTATGTTGACTTTGACTTGACTTGGTGGCTTTTGACTTGGGCGTTGGTTGGTTCTACACAAAAAAAGGGCCTCCCGCCTGCCCTTGTACGCACGCACGCTCACTCTGCTCGCTCACTCCTCTCCTTGCGATCTACGATAGTTTTCGAATGTTCTTGTATGCGATGGGCATACAATACACGGCTTCGCTCATCCATCACTCTTCGCGGCTTTTTTCGTAAAAGGTGTCTGCCTGCGTTCCCGCCCTCCTGGATGATATATGTACGTCACATGCCCGCCCAAGGGAAGCAAGATAGGATAGTTCTATTGGAGGATCCCTGTCCCTCCCGGGAATATCAATTCGTTGTTTTGCTTTTTGGTTCTGTGCATCTCGAAAAATGGGACCCGAATTATGTCTCGTAAGAAGAAAGGTGGGAGTTTGTTCTATGCGGCATTTCCGGGCTTCTCTTCGGTGTCAATGTGCTGTAGAGAAGATGTTCGGTCAGCAGATGAAATCTCGCATTTTCATGAATGGACAAATGAATCGAGCATAAAACCCGCTCGGGTTGGCTCAGAAGGGATTGACGGTGACAAGATGGTACAGGCTGAACGGACACAGGAAGTGCAAGCTGGAAAGGCTGAAAAACTTACCCAGACGACATAGTTCGGTAATCCTACAACTTGGTATCCTGCCCGCTTGGCCATCTTCGCGAAACCCTCGGTCTCGGCTTGGTTTTCAAAAGCATAGCAGGGGAAGTTGATCCCTAGGTCCGAATATTAGCACAGACATGTCAGACCGTATAGCTGTCGTCATGGGTTCAAGCTCGGATGGATTAAAGACTCACCAGATCGATGGACATCCGCCTTGACCAAAATATTAACTCCACCAATACCATCCAACTCAATTTCTTCGTCCTTGTTGTTTCTCCAATCGCCCATTCTCGCCATGTATGTTCTTCCGGTATCGTATTCCTTGTACCCTTCTGCAAGCACAACATCTTTATCGAGAGAATTTGCGAGTCGACGGCCCTTGTCGGATTCGATCCAACTGTTGTAGTCGAAGCGCCCTTCGATATCGCGTCCGTTTTCATATCGGTGAAACCAGATATCTGTTCAACAAGCCGTTAGACGAGTCCTGTCACTGTGGATAAGGGCAAAAATAGTCATACTCGGGACCAAAATATCCCGGTCATGGGCAACAAAGTCCTCGATGATCTTCTTGGGTGAATCCACTATATCAACATCTCGCCAGTACACCCAACTATGCTCGGGCTTCAACGCCGTGGAGAGCAAATAATTTCTGGCTCTTCCCATTGCCTTTCTTCTCGGGCCTTGGGCGGCGAACCCGTGTCTCGATTCCACGCTCATGTCGAGTTTGGAGCCAAAGTCCTTTTCGACGATGAGGACGCTGTGGAAGGGGATTTTGTCGGTCCTTTGTTGGATGCGGTTCAGCTCGGAGGACAGTACTGCCAGGGTGTCATCGACCGAGTCGCCCACGAGGAAAGCCAGATCGATGAGGTCGTGCGGGTAGGTGAGTTCGGAGAGCAAGTCAAAGTACTTGATGAGGTAGGGGGCGGCATCGCGGAGGGGTGTGAGGATGAGGATGCGTTCGCGGTTGCTGAGTGCTCGCGGCGTGGAGACGATGGGATTGAGATCGATCCGATTGATGGTGCTGGCATTGACTTCGTAAGGTTCGTGGTGGTTAAAGAGGACAGGCGTCTGAAGGTGTTGGTTCCAGGCGACCAATTCATTATTCGACATTTGGGTGGGAGGTTTTGAGGGGCCGAAGCAATAGAAACTAGCAAAGTCACAGTCATGTCAGCCACCTGGTCTTTTTTTCATATCTCAGTTGGAACCGGTATCCCGTACTTTGACATCTGTTGTGTAGACACGCTTATCCCCCTCCATAATAAGACAATCAAGCCCGTGAGGGCAACTGCGACCAGAAATCGGGTCCGGGTCAAGAACATTATTATGGCTTTCCAAGGGGGCAGCCTGGATTTGGCGGACTTCCAGGTCACGCCGCCTTTGGGGAGAAGCATTTTGTGTGCGGGTTGGGGTTTATTGTACAAGAAGGGAGGAATCGAACGTGGTGTGAGAATCGAAGGCCAAGGAAAAAAGGGAGAGGTGATGGCGTGGCAGTAGGAGAGGTGACAGGCTCCTCGCTAGGAGGAGGACGTCGTTGTTGTCGCGGCCAGGTTGACTTCGGTACTGCGGATTGTGATGGACGTAACGAGCGGAATGGCCTTGCGCATCAAGGCCCGATGGAGACGGGGCGAGGTGTAGGAGAAGAGATTAGCAGGCTGAGGATACGGTTGGGGACGGGAGGGCTGATGCAGCGCGACTCGATCCGGAATCAAGGGTTTGCAAGGGCGTCCTGAGCTGCTGGAAATTCAAAAGTGGAAGAGGGTGCAGGAGACCTGGAACTGGACAGATTCGACGCAAGGGTCTGTGGTTGCGGGAGTGGAGTGGTGGTTGAGGGATGCGGACATCAATCTGGATCTCTATCTGATCCTTTTTTCCCCAGCACCCTACGACTCGGGCTCAGTAATTAGCCTCAGAGTTGCTCTCTACCCTAGGGCCTGATTGGGTTTAGCCCCCTTCTTAGCCGTTTCCGACACTCCGATATCAAATTGGTCGCACGTGCGCGCACGTGCTTGTCACCATCGCTCTCTTGATCCAGGGCTTCATGAGGTACAGTATATCGAGACATGAGTCTGGCAGTGGTCATATACATAGAATGTTCTCACATATCTGCATCAAAACCGACAATCTCATTCCCAGCACCGTTCACCCTCAAGGGTGTGACAAACAAACAGCCATCAACAACCCCAGCGACCATCCACCTATCGAATTACTAGCATCCAGGATGTCGCATAATAGCTACATTCGATATGGAATACTTTTGCTATGCTCACCACTTTTGATGCTGTTGTACAAGTGTTCCTCCGGC